>NC_056730.1:333208298-333564691 GCF_019279795.1 Protopterus annectens
GTTCCCAATTGGAGGCATTGTCTCCTTAGCCTGAACAAGCAAATAAGAGCAATAATGAAATCCTCCAAACCAAACTTCGAGTCCAAATTGGCCACATCTACTAGAGACAATCACAAGGCCTTCGTCACATATGTCCACAATCTCAAAGGAAGCACCCAGATCTGTTCAGAACTGATGGTCGATGACACCACATATACAAATGCCATAGATATAGCAAACTTGCTGGCTGATAGATTCAGAGAAAACATTACCCCTCTGTTCCCCCATCAGTAAATCAGGACATCCTAAGTACCTGGCCCCTTCCCCTTATATCTGTGGAACAGGTCAACACTGCTCTCTCAAAGGCATAAAATACCACTTCCTTGGGACCCGATAACATCCCAAGCTGCATCCTATGTGAACTCGGGCAGGAACATGCAGCACCACTAGGCACCCTATTCAACCAAAGCCTGAATACTGGCTTCATCCCAGCTGAATAGAGGACAGCCACTGTCATCCCTTTACACAAAGGTGGAGTGTCCACCGATCCAGCATATAGACCCATCAGCCTAACTAGCCTGATCTGCAAGGCCAAGGAACAGATTATCATGGAGCTCATCAACAAGGACATTGGCAACCTCCAAACTCTTGATCCCACACAGTTTGGCTTTGTCAAGGGGAGGTCATGTCTGCTAAATTTGGTCAACTTCTTTGAGACAGTCATCAAAACCATGGATGAGGGGAAGACTGTGCACAACTGTCTACCTTGACCTGGCCAAAGCCTTTGACGCTATTCCCCACTTGGGTATAATAGATGAACTCTCCCAACTAAGCATCAATCCATATGTTACCAGATGGGTAGCAAACTGGCTGTCTGATGGAACCCACGTTGTCAAAATAGGGGAAGCCACCTCAAGCAGTAGACCTGTAACAAAGCGGCATACCCCAGGGTTCGGTCTTGGAGACTTTGTTATTTGGGATATACTTTTCTGAGGTGCAGGCCAAAACCAGTGGGCTATGGCTGACCAAGTGTGCAGATGACTGCAAGCTGGGTGATATCATCACTTCCCCTAGTGATGTGGACATCCTGCAAAAGGGTCTCACTCAGACAAATGACTGATGCCAGAAACATGGCCTCAAGCTGAATACCAAAAAATGCATTATCATCCACTTTGGGGAGAGTGACGTCCCCACAAACTGTCACGTTAATAACAATGTCCTAAGCACTCAATCAGTCATGAGGGATTTGGGGACCCAGGTTGATAGCAACCTGACATTTGACCACCATGTTGCTTCCCTTTTACAGAAAGCCTTCTACATGGCCCACCTCATAAGTAAGGGTATCTCATCCAGGGACAAGGAGGTCATAACATCCCTGTATTTTTCTCTTATAAGGTCCATTATCGAGTACAATGCCCCTTTTGGCATGTACTTCACAAAGCACATGCAGCAGCTGGAGAGACCGCAGTGGTTCCCTCACCAGGAGAATCCAGGGCCTCAAACATCTACCATACACAGGCTAAAAGCCCTATCCCTCTATTCGGTTTCATATAGACTCCTCAGAGGTGACCTCTGTCTGGCATGCAAGGTGTTCACGCACCCCACCTTGATGGGACTACTGCATATCCGCAAGTCAAGTTCCACTCGAGTAAGCAACACATGCGGCCTCAACCTTGTCTGTGACATCAATAAGACTTGTTGGTGGGACAGATTTGTGCCCCAGAGACTCCCCCATTTATGGAATAGACTCCCTCTCCACATCAAGCAGAGTACCATTTTACCCCTTTTTAAGCGCAACCTAGATAACCGGATGGGAAACAGAAAATATACCCCTGGGATTCCACCCGTGTCCCTGCTGGACAGGGGCATCAGGTGCTGATTTGTCTAAACATGGGCTAAACTCTTGGCTGCACTTATAAGGGCCTCAGGACCAATAGCCTAGTAACCTCCTATGATCCTATGTATGACGCCAAAGAAGTGTACACAGGCTGACTTAAGATCCAAACTCACTTGCATAGTATGGGCCCTTTAAATCGTTGGGGGTGCACTGGGTAGAACAGAAAAACACTGGCTAGAGGCTACAGTGACACCAGTAACATTTTATATTACTCAAAGTTGAATGTATCTACAGCTTACAGTTAAACAAGAGTGGATTATTGTTAAATGACCTGGAGTATAAGGTCCTTATGAGAAATTAACTTAATCATCTTAAAATTAGCAGTGTGTGGTACAGGGGAAATTCTTTACATACCACTTAAAGGAGTATGAAAATTCTCATTGATCCATAGCAGTGAGGACAGGACTAGAGCTAACTGGATTATTGACATACTAAGGTGAATGGGGATTTAGTTTTAAATGTCAGTTTTTCTGTTTATTATATAAGCTAGATCAAATTTTCTTTCATTATGTTTTGAAGATGTGATGTAAATTTAGCCCTTATACAATCTGGAATATTATCTAATGGATTACCTCCATATGGTTGAGTGGTTTATGCGGTCATGCTTAATTTTGACCGATATATTCAAATTGCAGAACATGTTTGCGGCAATATGTCGAAATTCAATATGTGAAATCCAGACTTCGAACATCTGTTATTTATTTGAATGCAAAGTGCATTTGCACTTTAGCCATTCGTTCTGTAAAGCGACATTATTTTTTGCCATTGTACTTTTGCTCCAGTGAACATTGGACAAACCATTCTCGACCATATAGAGGTAAAGCTTGTCTAATGTCATAATTTGTATTGTATGTATATTGGATTTTACCGTTTTTCTATCGTGTTTCAAAGACTGTGATGAAAGTGTCATTTTTATATGACTTGTACTATGTCATATATTCTTTGGCCACTAATTATCATGAAACATACTGATACTTTTGTTGTGCGTTTATTGGTTTTGGTTAAATCCCACGACAAAGATTTAACAAATCACAATTTAACTAGCATTTCAGATAACATGCTATTAACCAGAAATAGTTTGCTCTTATAAATATGGCATAAGAAGTTTATGACAAAACCTTTCAATTAGGCACTGATGCAGTTAAAGCCTGGATCTGCCTTTGCTCTGAATTATACATAACAGTGATTATAAAGTTCCTTTGGCAAAGAAAATAAAATAATCCAAAAAAGCAGCAAACAGTCCTACAGTGGTCAAGACTGCCCATCTTGAAAGAATCATGTATTGCAAAATAAAGGCTGCGTCTAGTTCAGAAATCTCAAAAAATAATGAAACAGAAATTTGGTCACAGCAATATTCAGAAAGCAGGACAGAACTCCATCATTAACAAAATTATAAATTTTCATACAAAGGATGTGACTTTAAAATGTTTTATTTAAAAAAAATGCTTGACTACGTGCCCTAAACTAGCTGATTTTGTCACTCAGTTCTCTCCTTTCTTTTTTTTTTTTGACAGGTTTAGGTAAGTTTCAGACTTGACTCATGGGAGGAATTCATAATGTCTTGGGACACCACAGAAATATGAAACACAAAAAGCCAGCAAGATGGTATCACCATTTATTCTGAGGCAAAAAAGGACAAAACATGTCCTAATTCAGAAACTCATACTAGTTTCGGCACCAGCCTTCATCAGTGAGTGAAAATCCTTCAAAAATACATGGTCAACGTCAGTTTAAATATGTGAATAGACCAATGACAGTACAAACATTTGCATGAAGCACTCAAATAAGATTTAAAGCAACATTACACTGTTCAATAAGAAAAAAATATATATATATATCCCCATACAATGCAAGTATGAAAAATATGGTTCTAATAGTGAACTGAAATATCATAAAACAGATGATTACATATAATTACCATATATAAATGTAATAAAGTCTTGAATTGCAAAGGGAAAAATATATAAATAAAAATGTCATACTTACCATATTGGGGGATGAATTGTTGGGAACTTTCAGGTGTGGACATTGCGTTTCTTGTGTTCATGTTAACCAGCTTAAACAATTTACGAGCTCCAACACTAGTAAAGTGTATGACATCAAGGTTTTTGGCAATTGTTCCACTAGCTGGGTTATCTATTTGGCTACATGCCAATGTAAATCATTCTATGTTGGCAAGACTTCACGTTCATTACGTATCAGAATTGGGGAACATCGCAGCGACATACGGAATCACAAGGCATCTAATGCCCTATACTTACACACAGTTAAACATCCCAGTGCCCAGTTTATGTTTACCATCATTGATAAAATTACAGGGAATAGGCAAAACCAGACAGGATGGCAAGGTATCCTGAGCCATAAGGAAAAATACTGGATCACACACTTAGGAGCCCTCTTTCCCCCAGGTCTCAATGACCATTTATAAACCATCTCATCATTTGATCATATGTACATGACATTTTTATTTATATATTTTTCCCTTTGCAATTCAAGACTTTATTACATTTATATATGGTAATTATATGTAATCATCTGTTTTATGATATTTCAGTTCACTATTAGAACCATATTTTTCATACTTGCATTGTATGGGGATATATATATATATTTTTTTCCTTATTGAACAGTGTAATGTTGCTTTAAATCTTATTTGAGTGCTTCATGCAAATGTTTGTACTGTCATTGGTCTATTCACATATTTAAACTGACGTTGACCATGTATTTTTGAAGGATTTTCACTCACTGATGAAGGCTGGTGCCGAAACTAGTATGAGTTTCTGAATTAGGACATGTTTTGTCCTTTTTTGCCTCAGAATAAATGGTGATACCATCTTGCTGGCTTTTTGTGTTTCATACAAGGTTGGTTGGCCGTGCAGCCGTACGTGCGAGGGTTGGTGTTTGTTTACACCACAGAAATATCCCTGCATTTTTCCAGTTCTTTGAGGCATGCAGGCACAGAAATAAGTAAAATGGAGAAAAAATATCATCTGTAGTAAGTCATCCTTTCTAGGCATTAACACTGGAAGCCATGATTCAGTGAATATGAACAGAATGGGATATATTTGATGCCCAAATAAATCTGCTTGAGAGTCTTTATAATGTTAAAATAATGTTATTAACTTTATAAACACTTCTGAGTAAGATGTAACTGTATAGGTGTATTAAAAATATAGAGAATCACAAAATTATTAATATGTTCATAGGTGTGTACTAGACTAATGCCCCTGGAGCCTTTACAAGCCTAGCCCATAGAAGTGCCCTGGCGTCATGCCGCCTGACGTTAGTTCCCAGTGGTGCAGCCAAAAAAGAAGTACTACTTAGTTTTCAAAAGTTAGCCTAGCAATAAACCAACTTCTAATGTAAAGTGTAGAAACCACTTATAACATTTACAGGTCTTTGTCTTCTTGCTCTCAAAATTTACTACTACCCACTAGTAAGGTGTTATTGAACAATATTAGAAATTTCAAAGGAAAACATGTAGATGTAACATGTTAAAAGTAAACAACAAAGTGATTACACAGCTGAATTTCATAGGGAATGAACTTGTAGGGAAGTTTTATGCACATTTCACAGTAAGCAAACAGGTATGTCAAAAGTTCTATAGAAGCAGGGAGGCATTATATAAAGAACTACAGACATGGTATTTTTTCTCAGATAAATTTAAAACCTCATGCACCATGTGACCAGACCCGACAACATATTTGGTAGGTTTTCTGTACAGAATCCCTGAAAACCTAATTCAATTATCTGTCATGTTAAACAAAATATTAATATGTTAACATTTCCATGATTTTTGGTGAATGGTCTTAATAACTTCCATTCCTAAAATGGGGGTTCGTGTCAGACCACAAAAATTTTACTAACATTAGCTTAACCTAATCTGTATTCTGTATAAAACAATGGAAAGGTCAGAACGGAGCTTATGATATAGTTATCTGCTTATGTTGGATATGGAATGGCAAGTATCTGTTAAGGGAATGTCCTTCCTTTTGAATCTTGGGTCATTCTGTGAAGAAATAAAGGCTGCATTTAATGAAGGAGTAGCAGCAGTGCAGTCTGTTTAGTGTGAATTTGCTAAGGCATTTAACACTATAGCACATAACGGAATAACTGACAAATTGAAATTAAATTAAAAAACTCCAGCTATACTCTGTCGCATATCGTCTACTCAGAGGTGATCTCTGCTTAACATACAAGGCCATGTCAGACCCAGAGCTGTTGGGCATGCTACACTTAAAGAAATCCCAATCCCTCCGAGCCACTCGCTCCAGGGATCTAAACCTTGTCATCACAATAAACAAAACATGCTGGAGGGATAGGTTCCTGACCCAGAGACTCCCCAGACTGTGGAATAGACTTCCCATACATGTCAAGCAGAGTGCCTCTTTGGCCTCTTCAAAAGGAACATTGACGATTGGATGGGAGAAAGGAAATTCACCCCAGGGGTCACGTCAGTCGCCCTGCTAGACAGGGGTCCAGGGAAGTAAATAGTGTGGGAAGAAATAGCCAGGGAATTGTTATGGCTAGGCTTGTATAGGCCCTAGGGCTGATAGCCTAGTACCAACCTATGAACCTATAATTGAAAGCATTAAGTGTCAATGTGTACAAAGTTCAATGGGTAAAACACTGTTTAAGCAACAGTTTAATACAAATCAGGTTGGAGAGTTAAGGTGTAGGCTGTGTAATTGAGTCTCCTTTCATTGATGGAATATTTAGCAGAATTATGAAAATAAAACTGGAATTCATAGCATTATACTCAACATAGTTATATGGAGACCATATAAAAGTGAAACTTTAAAATTAACTAAATGCTAACAGTAAAATCTGCAGTATATATTAAGACTAATCTCTTATCTAGACTACTTAAAGTGTATGACCCACTGGAACTTGTAAATGTTTAGCTCACCATAAACAGGGTGCCGTACTATAGCCTTGCAACATATAGGTCCCCCTCCTTGTCCCAGGAAACCCATTCTACTTATCTCAGTATACTAGAGTGCCTCACTGTTCAGCCCAGTATGATATTCATGGATCTCAACTACCCCTCTATAGCTTGGGAATCCTACACCACTTCTAATGCACAAGCCTAGCGATTTCTAAACTTTAATACCAACATCCTGGAACAGTTGGTCCATTCTCCTACCAGGGGTGCAGACATTCTTGACCTTGTACTCACAAATATGGGGGGGGGGGGGCAATGTTCCACACCCAATGTAATATCTTTGCTCATAAGATCTGACCGTAAGGCAGTTTTACTTGAAATAAAAATTAAAGCTAGGGCTCCAACAAAACCAAAAACCTTTGGGAACTATTCCAAGGTTGACCTCTCTCTACTAAGCAATATCTTGGCTAAATTCCAAGAAGCCCCAAACCCAATAAACACCATAGAGTACACTGAGCTATTTACAAAATCTCTGTACATTCACATTGATAGCTGTATAGAGCGAGCTGTGCCTAATCATATTAAGAATAAGACAAACTCAAAAGACAAACCACCCTGGTGGAATCACACTATCAGTCAGTTACATAATAAAAAAAAATGATTGGCCAAGCGTAGGAGAAACAAAGCCGTACATACTACAAGCTCCCTGACCAATCTAAACAGGCAAATGTTCTTCATGTTTAATTAAAAGCATGAAACATGACCTCTCTATTCCCTTTTCAGCTGGAACCTTCAGTCAGGTTTTATGCCCAAGGAGTGGAAGATGGCTACAGTCATTCTTCTGCACAAAGGAGGTCCAACCACTGATCCAGGTAACTACAGGCCCATAAGTCTTACCAGCCTCATGTAAGGCCATGAAAAGAATCCTCATGGACATGATAAATGGGGACATAGGTAACCTGCAAATGCTGAACTTGTCAGAGTTTAGCTTTGTTAAAAGAAGGTCACGCCTCTTAAATCTGGTGGACTTTTTTGAGGGGGCCACCAAAACACTGGATGAAGGTAAGACTCTTCACACAGCTTCCTCGACCTGGCGAAGGGTTTTGATGCAATACTCAACTTTTATCACCCACTAGGTAGCCAACTGGCTCACTGATGGGACCCAGGAGGTCAAAATAGGTGAGGCCACCTCCACCAAGAGTCCAGTCACTAACGGAATCCCCAAGGCTCGGTACTGCGCCTGCTCCTTTTAGGCATCTATTTCTCTGAAACGGAAGCAAATACTGAAGGTTTATGGCTGACTGAGTTTGCAGATGATTGCAAGCTGGGGGTTATCAACTCCCCTGCAGACACTGCCATTCTTCAAGAAGGTCTGTCTCTGACTAATAAATGGTGCCGAAGCGATAGTTTTAAACTCAAGACTAAGAAATGCATAATTGTACCCTTTGGGAAGTTAACCATCCCGGCTAATTACCATGTTGTTAATACATCCCTTAGAGTTGACCCAGAGGTCAGGGATCTCAGTCCACACTTAGACAGTAGCCTTAGCTTTGACCACCACATGGTCACAGTGTGAGGAAATCCTTTAATGTTGCGCAACTTATAAGTAAAGGCATGGCATCTAGGTCCAAAAAGGTCATTATCCCACTGTACTTGTCCCCTTATCAGACCAATCATAGAGCACAATGCTGCCTTTCGTATGTACCTGACCAGGCATATGCAGCAACTAGAGCAACCTCAAAGGTTCTTTACAAAAAGAATACAAGGCATAACAAACCTGCCTTACACAGAGTGCCTTAAAGCCCTTTCCCTCTACTGAGTCTCCTATAGATTGCTGAGGGGTGATCTATGCCTGGCTTACAAGGCATCAGCAAGCCGCACAGTTATGAATCTTTACATAGACATAAGTCAGAGAGTACCAAAAATGCAAGTTCTAGGGAACTAAATTTTGTGTGTGACATCAAGAGAACATGCTGGAGAGACAGATATAGGTTCATAGGTTCATACTAGGCTATCTGCCCTAGGGCATTTACAAGCCTAGCCAGAGTGTGTATGGCTTTCGCCACCCATTTTAAATTAATTTTGCTATGCCCTTTTTCGATGTTAGTATACTGTGCCTCTGTCTAACAGTGACCCAGAAGTGATACCCGGGGTAAACCTACGATCTCCCATCCACTCATCAAGATTCCTCTTGAAGAGAGTCAATGAGGGACTCTGCCTAACCTGGACTGGGATTTTATTCCAGAGTGAAGGGAGCCTCTGGGTTATGAATCTGTCCCTCCAGCATGTCCTATTTATTTCATTGCTGAGGTTTAAGTCCCTCGAGCACGTAGCTCGATGGGATTTGGATTTTCTGAGGTGCAGCATGTCCATTAATTCCAGGTTGGACGTGGCTTTATACGTCAGGCACAGATCGCCTCTGAGCAGGCAGTATGCCACTGAGTAGAGTTGTAGTTTCTTTAACCGGGCAGCATACGGCATCTGTTTGAGCCCCTTGATCCTCTTGGTGAGGTACTTTTGGGGTCTTTCCAGTTGCTGCAGGTGTCTGGTAAGGTACATCCCAAAAGGGGCATTGTACTCAATTATGGGCCTGATGAGGCATGAGTAAAGAGGCACGATGACCTCCCCTGATCTAGATGTGAATCCCTTCATGATTAGGTGGGCTATATAAAATGTTTTTCTAACCACTTTAGCCACGTGGTTGTCAAATGAGAGATTGCTATCAACTTGGGTCCCCAGGTCCCTAATTACTTCTTCTGTACTTAATGGATTACCACCTATATGGTAATTTGTGGGCACTTTGTTTTTGCCAAAAGGGATGGCTATACACTTTTTGGCGTTTAGCTTGAGGCCATGGCTCTGGCACCAGTTGTCTGTTTCTATGAGGCCCTTTTGGAGGATGCTTGTGTCAGCTGGAGAGTCTGTTATGGCGCCCAGTTTGCAGTCATCTGCGAACTTGGTCAGCCACAGTCATTCAATGTTGGCCTGTACCTCTGAGAAATATATACCGAACAAGAGAGGTCCCAAGACTGAGCCTTGTGGGACGCCACTTGTAACTGGTTTGGAGTCTGACATGGCTCCAGCTATTCTAACCATGTGGGTTCTGTCCTTGAGCCAGTTTGCAACCCATCTAGTGACATAGGGGTTTATATTTAAGCTGGTGAGCTTATATATGTGTCCCAGAGACTGCTCCTCATGTGGAATAGGCTTCCCATCCATGTGTAGTTGAGTTTGTCTATTACCCAGTTTAAGCACAGCCTAGACAAGTGGATGGGGACTAGAAAATTTACACTGGGCCTGGCACCCATGCCCCTTAGGGACAGAGGTAGCTTATAAATGCCTGGCCCTCAATATCCTGTTTGGACACAGGACATCATCATTCTTTTGGGAAAACTTGGCTAGGCTTAGAAAGGCCCATTCGGTCATTAGCCTAGTAACAGTGTATGAATCTATAAATGTATGAAAATATTGGGCATTTTTTGCAGAACAAGCTCTCCTGCACTCTCGTGGTGGGGGGCTCCTCCTGCAGCCCCTTAACTCATTACATCCAAGTGACGCCTCTAGGTGCATCTGCTGTTAACTCCTACAGATGCCTGTAGCCATGAAATATTGCTTGTTCACATTTGCATCAATAATTCCAAAGCCATGCTATATAAAAGGTTTTAAAATATTCCACCTTAAAGCTTACACAATGGCAAACTCAACTGCATTAATATTTGACCTCTGTCTAGTGCAGCTAAAGAGATGTTGACTGTTGATGTTCTTCTGTTCTCATGTTGCAGTATTCTTAACCTTGGGGAGTTGCTGCCTGCAGCACCAGACATCCAGCCAGTATACAAAGTTTTAGAAGTGGGGGGTACGTGTGATGTTACTGACGTTGGCTATATCTGTGACGTCTGCACGTACCCAACTCATAACATTTCTGCCACAGCGAGATTCAGACATCTGATCATCAGTTCTGCAATCCAGCATTTTCTCGACATCCGCCTTCCGATTTTGATGATTGTTTCCCAGCTGTCCACATGGAGATGAGTACCTCTGTGGTAATTTTGTTTCTTTGCAGTTTTTTCAGACGTACTTGTCTTCTACTAATGGAAAGTGTACTTGTGGTAGGCAAATCTCGTATAAGGACACACACTAGCAGTGTTTATTTTGTCTAGGGGAGGCTTACAATTACAAAGCCTGTAACATTTTCTAATCCTTTGTTCCGAAAACCCTTAGCGGCCTAAAAACTGTATTTAGAAAATCAGCTCCTCAGACATTTGGCGTCCAGTATGGAAGGTGGAGCAGTCCCCTCTGAGGAGCCGCCTAGGAAGAAGGCCAAGAAACTTAGGCCTGACTCCCAAGCTGTGCCTCAGTTATCCAGTGAGATCCTCGAGGTGAATATTAGCCCAGGATCACTCCGGCTGTTGGGTGTTGCGCAGCAACTGGGAACTGAAATGGAAGCTGGTTCTGAGGATACACAGAGTACGTCCGCTGAGTTTTTCAACCGTCAGAACCTGATGGTGAGGGGGAACCTTGGCTTCTGGCTTTGGAGGGGCCTGCTACTACTTCAGCCTTGTCATCCACTATTACGACGGCTCCTAGGCCCACTTCTGCTCCTTCCATTCCTTTAAAAAGGAAGCAAAAGGAGAAACACACTTCAAAAGACCATACTCCATCCTGGGAAACCTTCTCCCAGACTTTGGTCAAGGCCTTTCAGGTTCTCCAGACCCAGATTCCTCAGACAGGCCTACTAGTTGTTCCTCAGGCACTAAGATGAGTCCTTAACTTAATGCTTCCTGTTAGATTCCCCCAAAGATTTTGTTACAACTAAAGAAGAAGAGTCTCTTACTCCTGACTCCCTTGGAGAAAATTTCTCCTTTGGTGATACCATTTCCTTGCTTAGACAAAGTGGGAACTATCAGATGTCTCTGACACAAAAAAAGAGATACTTCGAACTATTGCAGATGGCGCACCCCTCATCATCTGCATTCTCACCTTTACTTCCAGCTTTCCAGGATGCTTTTTCTGCTGCCTCACAAAGCCCAGAATCACAGCCTCCTTCTTCTAAGAGACCAGACAGATTCTACATAGTGTCTGCCAAGGAGCAGTACCTTTTCAAAAACCCTCCAGCAGGTAGTACTGTATTAGTTGTTTGGAAAAAATAAAATAAAGAATTATTATTGAAAAAAAAAAAACCCTCCAGCAGATCCTGCAGTCATTGTAGTGTCACCTGATAAGTCCTCTAGGCAACTACCTTCCTCTTCCCTGTTTCCAACAGGTAAAGATAGTAAATTTATGGAGAGATTAGGAGAGAAAGTATATACTTCCACCATGGCCATTAGGGCTATCCATTATCAGACCCATATGGCCCAGTTTGCTTTAGATTCCCTGACCAAGCCCTCTACTCTTCTGTCAGAGGTTCCAGAATTTCCTGTTAAGGCTTAATTAAGTACCCTTCTGTCCACAGTCTCTCAAGTGACCAGACACTCCATTAAGTGCAGCTGTGATGCTGTAGAAACATTTTCTACGTATTCTGCTTCTGGCTCTGTGTTAAGGAGGTTTTCATGGTTTAGACTTCAGCCCTTGCCTTTGAATGTTGATGCTAAGTTGTTGGATGTACCCTTGGACAACAAAACCCTCTTTGGAGCTGCCTTTGCAGAACTTCTTAAGTCTCTACAGGAAAAAGTTAAAGACTTAAAAAATGTAAAACATTTACTAGTCTCACCTGTCCCCAGATTTCATAGAAATTACCCCCAAAGACCTAGCTCCCTCTACAACTCAGTCGAGGGGACGGAAGCATGCCAGAAAACAATCTGCCCCAGGTCTTCAACCACTTTCACTCTGTCATCCTTTCGGAGGCAGCCAGACCATGACAGAGCTCCTCCACTGTGACTCTCATCTCTTAACCAGTTCCACCCCCCCACCCCCCCATCTGTACATCTAACCCTCTCCGTACCCTCCTGGCAGAAAATCACCTCAGACAAGTGAATGATTTCCATCATCGAGAGGGGGATACTTTATGACTTGGTGGGCGACTCCACCCTTCCAGGGGATACCTCAACCCCCTCACAATCAGCTGCCACTATTTCCCTCTATCCTGAGCCAAACTCTATCTTGGGGGACGATAGAAAAAGCACCAGAGGATCAGTTAGCCAAGGGATTTTATTCAAGGATGTTTTTGGTCCCATGAAAAGATGGCCCTTGGAGACCCACCCTCACCTTATCCCACCTCAATCTCTTCCTCAAAGTGCCCACATTCAATATGCTCAGATTGCAGCACCTCCTTCCCCTCATACCTCAGCAAGCATTCATGGCCTGCCTGGATCTGAAAGATGCTTACCTACATATCATCATCTTCCCACTTTACAGAAAATATTTACGTTTCTCAGTGGGTTAATCACATTTTCTGTTCTCTGCCTTACGTAACCTTTGGCCTCTCCACAGTGCCAGGAGTATTCACAAAGTGCCTAACCCCACCCATTGCACAATGCAGACTGCAGGGCATACAAATTTATCCCTACTTGGATGATCTTATTCTGCACCAGGATCTGCTAACCCTGTCCCAACACTTGGACATGGTTTGCAAGTTTCTACAGAGTCTAGGCTACACAGTGAATTGCCTAAAGTCTTAAATGACTCATTCCCAAGACTTTGTATTTCTGGGGTGCAGGATAAGGACAGACTTGATGTCAGTCTTTGTCCCTCCCCAGAAAGTGGAATTTCATTCTCTGTTCTTCCATTCCTTGCTACCTCTAACTACCGTCTCCGCCAGGGAATTTCTCAGTATACTAGGGTACATGGCCTCCTTGAGTCCCATGATCCCTGTAGCTAGGATGCACATGAGGAAGTTTCAGTGAGTCCTGAGAAACACTTGGAGCCAGTACTCTCATCCCTTGGAAACAAACTTCCTTTTCTTCCCTGTGTAAAAAGGGAACTCTCCTGGTGGATTGCCACCATTACCCTCAATCAAGGGAAACCCTTGCAGATTCCCCCACCCAAACAGCATCTATACAAAGATGAGCCAGATTTAGGTTGGGGAGCCATCCTACACCATGCCAACAACCAGCACAAAGTCCAGGGGGAATGGACCATTCAAGAAAGGAAGGACCACATAAACTTAAAAGAGCTAAAGGCCCTATCCTTGGCTGTGCAGGCCTTTCAAGATATCCTTTGGCCAGGCACCCTGACGGTCATCACAGACAACATAACAGTCCTGTGGTACATAAACAAGCAACGAGGACCAAAGTCTTACCCCCTCTGCAGTCTGGCTATACAGATATGGTCCCTGGCAGCAGCAGTTCAAATTCACTTGCAGGCCGTTTACATTCCAGCAGAAAAAAATGGGATGGCAGACACCTTGAGCAGAACATTAACACCCTCCCACGAATGGATGCTTTACAGGGAGGTATTTCAGGATCTAATTCACAGGTGGGGTATTCCTCAGGTAGAACTGTTTGTCTCCACTCAGAACAAACAGATGTCCCTCTTCTGCACAAGGCTCCCCCATCCACAAGCATGGAGGGTAGACGGCTTCTCCTTTTCATGGCAGGGAATGTCCCTTTATGCCTTCCCTCCATTTCCCCTGATTGACAAAGTCCTCCTGAAAATACAGAAGGACAAACCAAAAATCCTGCTGGTGACTCCCTTTTGGCCAAGACAGCATTGGTTTCCCCTACTCTACCTTTTAATCCAGGGGCAATCACCACAGGTTACCTAACTGCTTTGACCTACTCACGCAAGACAGGGGATCCCTTATTCACCCCCCCCTCCTACTCAATCTCAAACTGACACTGTGGGTGATCAGGTTCTGGTCCCCTTTAGGCACATACTCAGAGGACGTACTCAGTGCCCTGCAGGAGGCCAGGAAACTAAGTACTAGGAGAAATTGCTTATTAAAGTGGAAAAGATTCTCCCACTGGTGCCTCAAGAGAAAACAGGACCCATTTCTAGTTTGTGTTCCACTGGCTGTTTCCTACCTGTGTGAGTTACTACATTCGGGCCTGACCTACTCATCAGTAATATTACACCTCTCTGTTATTTCCGCTTGCCTTCCCTTGCCTCTGCCTCTAGCTTCCAGGTTGGAAGTCAAGCTGCTTTTGAAAGGAGTCCTTCACATAAGTCCTCCTCATAAATTTATTTCTCCTCCTTGGGACCTTAACTTTGTGCTGGAAAAGCTTACATTGGCCCCTTTTGAGCCAGCCCACTCGTCTTCCCTTAAATTCTGTACATGGAAAACAGTTTTGGTACTGGTCTTTACTTCTGCCAGGAGGGTCTCTGAGATGCAAGCCATTATGGCTTCTCCTCCCTATCTTATTTTTTATAAAGATAGGGTTTGTCTTAGAACTAACTCTTCATTCATGCCAAAAGTAGTTAATGAAATTTCCTTAAACCAGACCATTAATGTACCTGTCTTTTTCCCTCAGCCACACAACTTCTCAGAAAGGGCTTTGCATTCCCTGGATGTTCATAGGCAACTGAGGTTCTGCTTAGATAAGACAAAACCGGTCAGTCAGTCCGACCAACTTTTTGTCTCCTTCCATCCTAGAGCCCTTGGCAAGACAGTGTCTAAACTAACAGTTGCCTCTTGGATTTCTAAGGTGATAGCCTTTTGCTATTCCTTTCATGGAAAGGAACTGTGTTCACCTGTCAAGGCCCGTTCCACCAGAGCAGCTTCCTCCTCAGCAGCCTCTTCAAGAGCATTGATAATGCTTCTATCCTAGTGTCTGCAACTTGGTCTTCTGTACATACCTTTACCAAGCATTACAAATTGGATCTGATCTCCAGGGCTAGAGCAGGGTTTACTAGGTCAGTCTTGCAGGGTCTCCTTGACTCTGCTCCCCTACCTACCTCCCATGCAACTTCCGAGAGAGCTGTGGTATTATCCCTAAGGTTATGAATACTGCAACATGGGAATAGGACATAGAACAGTAGTGTAAGAACTTACCATAACCATAGATGTCCTTCTTTTCCATGCTGCAGTATTCAATCTCACCTACCTCCCCCTTTTTTCTTGGACATACTTATAGCACTGTTGTGGTGTGCCTGGGGAAATTAAAATTGGGGTCTTTCCTCCTGCTCCTGGGGTCATTTTCTCTCTATGCGGCAGCCAATTTCTGAGTTGGGTACATGCAGATGTTACATATATAGCCAACGTCAGTTTATGGCCCCTGCATGCAACTTCGCACGTACCCTGGCTTCTAAAACTTTGGTGTACTGGCAGGATGTCCGGTGCTGCAGTCAGCAACTCCCTAAGGTTATGAATGCTGCAACATGGAAGAGAAGGACATCTATGGCTATGGTAAGGTCGTACACAACTATTCTTTTTTATTATATTAATTTATATATATATAATTTTCACATTTTTTTAAATATTTCAAGAACCAAGTAACACAGAGAAAACTCCTTAGGCTCATATGAAAGCTCTCGGCTAGATGAATAAAATGCTGCTGACAGTATGTGTGTAACTTGAGTGTTTGCCGAGATATTTTAAGTTGTTTACAAATCTTTTCTTGATGTACTGGAAAATATTAGGGTTCAACCAAACACCCTAATAATGGGCGATTTCAACTACCCCACCATTAACTGGGAAAACTACTCATGTACCAACTCCTTCGCTCAACGCTTTCTGGAATTCATAAACTCCAATGCCCTGGTTCAACTTATCCACACCCCCACCAGGGACAACAATATCCTAGATCTAGTCATTACCAATATGAGTGACTGGAGTTCCACACCTGAAGTCAACGCCTCATTGGTCCGATCCGACCATAAGCTAATTACCCTAGATATCCACATCCTGCCTCCATCACACATTAAAGAAACCATAGTAAAAAATTTCTCCAAAGCCAACTTCATGTTTCTTAAGACAGAAGTGGTGAACTTCATGACACCCATGCAGATGGACAATACAGTTACGACTACTAAATCCTATACAATTGCACTTTATAAGCACTTACATGAGTGCATGGCTCGTGCAATCCCAAACAGAACCAAGACGCTATCCTCCAAAAAAGGATGCCAATCTGGTGGTCGCCTGCCATAAACAAACTGTACAACAGAAGGAAGAAACTCTTGCAAAAGAGAGTAAAATCCCACGAGTGGAGGAGCTCCCTGGTCAGCCTCAGTAAGAAGCTGCGATCCCTGATAAAATCCTCCAAAGCTAGTTACGAAAACAAAATCACCACTGATTCTAAAGACAACCACAAAGCATTCTATAGTTATGTCAAGAATCTCAATGGCAGCACTCAGATCTGCTCTGAGTTACAGCACAATGGCACTAAATACACAGACCCAACTGATATTGCCAACATCCTGGCAGATAAGTTTAGTGCTAACATCCCAGGCTGTGTTCTACATGAACTACAGAACAAACTGGCACCCCCCCCCCCCCAAGTACCATGTTCAGTCATAGCCTCATCTCAGGCTTTGTGCCTGCTGAATGGTGCACAGCAACGGTTATCCCACTCCACAAGGGGGGAACCACCATGGACCCTGGGAACTACCGCCCATTAGCCTGACGAGCCTGGTCTGCAAGGCCATGGAACGTATCATCATGGAACTTATCATCATGGAACTTATAAACAAAAACATTGGTAATCTCCAAACTCTGGATCCCACCCAGTTTGGGTTTGTAAAAGGCAGATCATGTCTCCTAAACCTGATAGAATTCTTTGAAGCAGTCACCAAAGCCATAGACAAGGGTAAGGTGGTTCACACAGCCTATCTAGATCTTGCCAAGGCTTTCGACACCATCCCCCACTCTGGAATTATAGATAAACTCACTTCCAACTGGCTCACTGACAGAACACACTGTGGAAGTAGCAGACTCCAAATCTGACTTCAGACCAGTGACAAGTGAAGTACCACAGGGTTCAGTCCTGGGTCCTCTCCTGTTAGCCTGTACTTCAGAGAAGTAGATACCAAACACAGAAAGTCTTTGGCTAACGAAGTTCGCAGATGACTGCAAACTAGGAGCCATAATCGAAACTCCTAATGATGTGGACATCCTACAAAAGGGCCTCACTGAGACAGATGCCTGGTGTCAAAGCCATGGCCTCAAGCTCAATGCCAAGAAGTGCATTGTCATCCCCTTTGGTAAAAACTCTGTACCCATGAACTACAACATAGGCGGTAGTATACTTAACACCGAAAGTGTGATAAGAGACCTTGGGACACAGATGGACAATAATCTCTCTTTTGATAATCACATTGCCACAGTAGTCAGGAAATCCTTCTACGTAGCACACCTCATCACAAAAGGTTTCTCATCCAGAAAAAAAGAGGTCATTGTTCCCCTCTGCTCATCACTCATTAGACCCATTATAGAGTATAATGCCCCTTTTGGTATGTACCTCACAAGACATCTACAACAACTGGAAAGGCCGCAGAAATACCTCACAAAGAGGATTACCGGCCTCAAACAGATACCCTACGCAGACCGTCTCAAAAAACTCCAGCTTTACTCCGTCCATATCGCCTACTCAGAGGTGATCTCTGCCTAACATACAAAGCTATGTCAAACCCAGAGCTGTTAGATATGCTCCACTTAAAGAAATCCCAGTCCCCCTGAGCTACACGCTCCAGGGACCTAAACCTTGTCACCACAATAAACAGAACATGCCGGAGGGATAGATTCCTGTCCCAGAGACTTCCCATACTCTGGTATAAACTACCTGTCTATATCAAACAAAGCTCCTCATTAGCACTCTTCAAGAAAAATCTTGATGATTGGATGGAAAATAGGAAATTCAACCCGGGGATCACTTCTGTGGCTCTGCTCGACAGTGGCACAGGAAAATAATTTTCTTGGGTTGCAAAAGCCAGGGTACCTTTTTGGCTGGGCTTGTACAGGCCCCATGGCCGATAGCCTAGTACCTACCTATGAACCTAAATATTACAAATATAATAGTTATTGTGTTTACTGTGACTTATAAAATTCAGTTTAAGACTTAAAAACCTAAAGAATACTGCCACTATAAAATTGTTTGTGCTGAAGGGATTGCCATTTATACCTCTTTCAAAAACCCTATGGTTCCAGAGACATGAACATTTGTTTGAAATGTGAGGACATAATTTGATTCTGTCAAAAGGCTTAGGCCCCATCCATTGGAAGCTGCAGTGCAAACTTCCGGAGTTCCATTGGAGTGAATGAGTTAAGTAAACTACATAGTTGCTCAGCTGTAGAGAAAGGGCAGACATTGTTCTTGCTGCCTGTCTGCTTGTGTTAGCAGTTAAAATAATGTGTTCAAACTTAAAAAGTTACAGTCCAGTCAAAGAAAGCAACATGACTCTTCCCACTCCTCACCACTGAGTTTAAGACCATGGCTTTGGCCTTTAAAACCCCACACAAAATAACCTGGATTTCAAACCCAAACCCACAAAATATACTTAAAACAGTGGAAGTCACTGGTAGTTGATTTTGATATTTATGGTCTGATGAGTGCAGACCAAACAAAGCATTCTATCCATTGATAAAATCAATTGCGCCCAGAAAGCAAAATAATAAAAGGACAGCCCTTGGTGATATGAGGAGCAGGCCTCCCCCATACTTCTCACTCATTTGTGTATATATGTGTATTTATGTTTGTGTGTTTACATATATATATATATATATATATATATATGTATATATATATATATATATAACACACACACGTGTTTGTGTGTGTGTGTGTGTGTGTGTGTATAGATATAGATATATATATATATATATATATATATATAATATATAATATATATATATAATATATATATATATATATATATATATATCTATACACACACACACACACACACACACCCCAGAACTATGAAATAAAAACTTATTAAAACACAAATTAGTGAAGGAAGCTAACTTAAGAATAAAACGAGACACCTGTTTTAGTGCTTTTGTTAACTTATTTAATACTGAACTTCATCAGAATAAAACCCCACATTAAGCAACTCATTAATATATTGAGCTTAACCCAATTAAAACACTTGAAACTGTGACATAATTTACTTAATTGGCCCATTTAAGAGCATACCTTATATTTAAATTTTCATCAAGTCCAGGGAAGACGTCGGCACCAAGTATTATTTCCACCTTAACTCTCGTCTCTAAAAACATGTTGGCATCCCCTAAAATAGCCCTGAAAAACTTTGTGTTTTATATATATATATATATATATATATATATATATATGTGTATGTGTGTGTGTGTGTGTGTGTGTGTGTGTGTGTGTGTGTGTGTATATATATATATAGATACATAGAGATATATTTGTGTGTGTG
The DNA here is from genome assembly GCF_019279795.1 of Protopterus annectens. Lineage (NCBI taxonomy): Eukaryota > Metazoa > Chordata > Ceratodontiformes > Protopteridae > Protopterus > Protopterus annectens. The sequence goes on from NC_056730.1 coordinate 333,228,317, forward strand.
TATGTATATATAGAGAGATATATGTATATATATTTGTGTGTGTATGTGTATTTATATATAATATATATAATATTATATAGGTTTACCTTTAAAATGTTGTGGCTGCATTGTGTGACTGCATTCACTGTTGTGAATTCAGCATTTTGAGTGGAAATCGGGAAATTTACTCTTTCCTTCACTGTAGTGCAATCTCGGAGTTTGTATATATAAGTAGCAAGGGGTGTGTGGCCGCAGGGGGGGGTAGACCCCCTGAAAAATGTTTGTAGCACATAACCAGAAGTGTAGGTATGTCTGGTAAAGTCGACATTCCTGAGTTCTCAACTTTCCTTAATTCCCACTTTTGGTTATGTGATCGATCAGTAATTGGAATTTACATTTCGGGTCACATGTATGAACACTCGCACTAGTGAGTTGCAAGATTTTGACAGCAAAGATATATATATATATATTTGTGTGTTTGTGTGTATGTGTATATATATATATATATATATATGTGTGTGTGTGTGTCTATATATATATATATATATATATATATATATATATATATATATATGCGTGTGTGTGTTTGTGTGTGTATGTATATATATATATATATATATATATGTATATATGTGTGTGTGTGTGTGTGTGTATGTATATATATATATATATATATATATATGTGTGTGTGTGTATATATATAGTATGTATGTAGATAGATGTGTAATATATATATATATATATATATATATATATATATATATATATATATATATATATATATATATATATATATATATATGTCTGTGTGTGTGTGTGTGTATATGTATATATATAATATGTAAGTAGATAGATGTGTAATATATATATATATATATATATATATATATATATATATATATATATATATATATGTATATATAGCTGGAGGTATATACAAGTCTTTGCAGTCATTCCCTTTGATTTGTTCTGGTGCTGCTGCAAACTCCAAGTTGTCTCTGAGTAACATGTCCTCAAGTTCATTGAGTTTGTGCCATTTGTTCATACTTTAGTTGCTGTTCCATCATTTTTTTCTTTAATCTTCCCTTTTAGGAGTTTGTATACCAGTTATTTCTTATGAATTTGTAGTTAAAACATCTGATCTGAAGTAGGAACTTCATTTGTCAGCAACCTTTGGGATACGGATCCGATCTCGGATCCGAGCCGACAACTTCTGCCACAGCATAAATCCGAGCTCCTAGCTCCTCCCTTTACCCATAATCCCCTGCCAACCCTGACTGACCTCAGATCTAGTTTGCCGCGCTTCAAGCTACAAGCTGGATTTCGAGCTCCTGATAGTTGGATAACTTTTGTGAGAAAAACTTTACATTTTTTTCTTCTCTTTTCTTGTGTACGAGTGTTTAGGTATCCTATATTTGTCTTTTTTTGTGTTTATTTTACCTCCCTGCCCTCGCTGGTTCGTAGTGTGTGTTTGTGGTGTGTGTAGGGGCCTAGTGAGTGTGTTTTCTGTATACTATGTCGGAGGCCCCTAAAGCCATCTTTTCAAAATGCACCAAGTGTGGTCATAAGCTTTCACCAGCGGATGGCCACACCCAGTGCGTTAGGTGCCTTGGGGTTGAACACCTCTCCTCGGGATGCGCGATTTGCGCAGCGTTCAACCCCAGGGCACTTAAGGACCAGAGGTCGAAGCTGATTCTGGCGGGCCTTTTGCCCCCGGATTCGGCTCCAGCCACCGGTACTTCTGTATCCGTTACCCAGCCCTTGGTGGTAGCCACCCCTGTCTCCCTGCCTGTGGTTGGGACTCAACCTCCCGCTTCAGCTCCGGAGGAGAGGGAGGCCGGGAAAGCCAAACGGAAGGAGAAGCACCATAAGCGGCGGGCCGAGGACTCCTCCTCGGCCCCGCCCGCCAAACCGGCTTCTCCATCCAGAGCTTCTGGATCACCTCCTCCTCGGCTCCGGTCCCCTTGTTTCTCACTGGGACCCGGGGAGGAGGGGACCCTGTCCCCGTCGAGGTCATCGAGGCGACACTCTGGGTCTGCCTCGGTGGCCTTGTCGAGGTCCACCTTTAGCATGTCAGATGCAGACATGGACCGGATGATGAGGAGGTTCATCCAGGCCCAGCTGCAAATGGGAGTGCTCCTGCCTCCCCCCCCCCCTCCAGGGGGGAGCTCGACCCCATTTTTTGCTCCAATCTCTCCTTCTCTGACCCACTTTCCGGGTTTGGAGCATTCGGAGCCGAGCCGCGTTGGATCCGGGGGTGGGTTGGAGCCGATAGTACTGGTTACTTCGGCTCCAACTGGTCCTCGAGCTTGTCGGATCTGACCTCTCGGAGCCGTGGGTTGAGCTTCAGATCTGAGGGATTCTGTGTGACTTCGGCTCCGTCCCGGTCGGAGCACACGGGTCCTTCGGATCCAAGGGTCTCGGCCCCGGATCCGGTCCCCGCCTCGGATCCGAGTGGGTGTCGAATCTCGGATCCTATCGAGAGTGGCTCCCCCTCGGCTTTCGCGGTGGTGGAGAGGGCACTGTTGAGTGCATCCGGGCCTCTGGTCCTGGCTTCGGCTCCTCCCTGCACTCCCTCTCAGCTGGTCCAGGCTCCCATCACCCGGCCTTCGGGGCAGCCTCCTTCAGCGCCTCTGGGTGTTCCTTTGGAACGTGACATTGCTGGTGAGTCTTCCTCGGACAGCCCCCTCGAGGAGGTCCCTCACAAAGCTAAGTGTAAGAGGAGGCACGTGGACTCCCCCGAGTCCCTTACGGAAGATACGGACTTAGATGAAGGGGAAGGCTCCCCAAGGTCATCCCCCGAGGATGTCTCCTTTGGAGACATCATGGAAATGCTCAGGATTAGGGGAGGGTGGTCTGCCCCCAAGGCTTCCTCTGATGAGTCCGTATTCCTAGAGGCGTTAAAAGCAGGGCCATCTACCTCTTGGGTGTCCCCTCCCCCCGACCCCCTGGTGGACCTTATTTCCACCAGGGCTTGGAAGGAGCCGGACACTGTATAGCCTCTCCCCAAGTGCCTGGATAGAATCCTGAGTCCCCCTGCTGAAAGAACCCACTGGAGCAGAGGTCCCCCCATGGATGCCATGTTGGTTGCGGGGGCCACTAAGAGAGAGTTGGCTCAGGAGAGCTCCGCGGTCCACCCGCCGAGTAAGGAGTCTCAAGCGATGGACCGCCTTGGGAAGCGGGTCTTTAGTTCAGCAACCTTCTCCATGAGGGCGCTGAACTATATGGCACACGTCATCTGGATGCAGCGAAATCTAATAAAAGAATATGCTGCATCCCCCCCAGAGTCCATGTCTGAAGGGGACAAGCAGCTGTACTCCTCCCGAATGTCCACTCTACGTTCAGTTTCCAACACCTCTATGCGGCTCTTGTCTCACGTCACTGAAGGAGCCGCTAGAGCTGGCGGAGCCGGCCTGGTAATGAGGCGCCAAGCCTGGCTCCGACATTGTGACTTCTCGGAACCCTTTAAGGCGTCATTCGCGAATGCCCCCTTTGATGGTTCTGCACTGTTTGGCAAAACCGTTCGCGACACTTTATTCCAGAGCGAGAAAGACGGGAAGACGTTGTCTGCCATCGGAGTCCACTTCTCTGCTCCCCAGAGTTCCTTTTCCAAGAACCAAAAGGGTCAGAAAAAGATGTGGTTCTGTATCAGTCCCAGTCTGCTCCGGACAACCAGTCCTCTCGTGGCAGAAGAGGACAGGGAGGATGCCGCCCAAGAGGCAGAGGGGGTCCCAGAAATTTTGGGTCCAGAGAACCCTTCTCTGAGAGGCCCACGCAGAACCCCTGAGGGGTTGCCCGACTGCTCCACTCTGGAGGCAGTCGGGGGGGCGTCTTTCGAAGCACCTAGCAATGTGGGAGTCCATAACAACAGATCGCTGGGTGCTTCGCATCATATCCAAAGGCTACCAAATTCCCTTTATTGTAACCCCCAAAACAAGAAGCCTCCCCGACGTACCACCCAACCAGAGGGAGGTGGCTGCTACAGAAATTCAGCAGCTTTTGCAAAAAAGAGCCATCCAACCCGTCCCCCCAGATCAGTTCGGATCAGGGTTTTACTCCATGTTCTTTCTGGTGCCCAAAAAGATGGGAGACTTGAGGTCCATCCTCGACCTCTCTCTCCTGAACCTGGCAGTACCCAAAGAAAAGTTCCGAATGGTCATGCTGCGATCTATTCTCCCCCTATTACGGGAGAATGACTTGATATGCTCGATAGACCTCAGGGATGCGTACTACCACATTCTGGTGGACAGACGCTCCAGGAGGTTCCTCCGCTTCCAGCTGGGAGCCAGTCACTTTCAGTTCAGGGCCCTCCCCTTCTGTCTCACCTCAGCCCCCAGGGTGTTCACCAAAGTCTTGGCGGTTATAGCGGCCCACCTGAGGCTTCAGGGAATTCAGGTCTTTCCGTACCTGGACGACTGGCTCCTCATCATCCCAACAAGGCATCTGCTCTGTTCAGGCAGGGATTATTTCCTCAATCTTGCTCCACGCCTAGGGTTGACTGTCAACATGGCCAAATCCTCTCTGGCTCCTACACAGGTAATAGATTTCATAGGGGTGAGATTGGATTCCAGACTAATGCTTGCCTTCCTGACTCCCGATCGGCTTCAGAACCTGAGGTCGCATGTTCAGGCCATTCTCCGACTTCCTACTCCACCGGCGGAATTGATCCTGAGGGCTCTAGGGTCCATGGCGGCAGCAGTTCCTCTGCTGCCCCTGGGCCGTCTAAATATGAGGGTCCTGCAGTGGACCCTCCAGGTACAATGGTCCCTGTCTCGCAACCCCCTGTCCCATCTATTCCCCTAAGCAGGGCTTGCAGAGGGTCGCTCATGTGGTGGCTCCAGTCCCGAGTCTCCGCATGGGACGACCATTCTCGATGCCTTACCTCGTCGCCACAGTGACCACGGACGCCTCTCACCTGGGGTTGGGGGGCACTATTCAGGCAGAACGGTCCAAGGCACGTGGAGCGACACAGAGACCTCCATGCATATCAGTGTCCTAGAGATGAGGGCGGTGCTTTTGACATTGCAGGCACTTCACAGTCTTCTTCCGATTGGGACGATTGCAGTACAGACAACATGTCAGTTGTCTGGTACATCAACAAACAGGGGGAAACCAGGTCTTATCCTCTTTGTCGCGAGGCCATGAGAGTGTGGGAATGGGCGATATCCACCAACCGCTTTCCTCATTGCAACGCACATTCCGGGACGGTCCAACATCCTAGCAGACAGGCTCAGTCATTCGATTCTGACCCCGTACGAATGGTCTCTCAAGCCTCTAGTAGCGAAACAAATATTTGCCCAATGGGGGCAACCCTGTTGCAATCTTTTTGCCTCTCCTTCAGATACCAAATGCATCAGTTACTTCGCTCTAATCCCCCCTCAGGGGGAGTCCCCGAGAGACTCTCTAGTACATGCTTGGCCTCCCGGTCTCCTTTACGCTTACCCTCCATTGCCCATGATGCTAAAACTCTTACAGAAAGCCAGTCGGCTGGGGAGCAAAATGATCCTCATTGCCCCATTCTGGCCTCGTCAAACGTGGTTCCCGTACCTGTGGTCTCATCTGACTCATCCACCCTGGATTCTGGATCCCCTTCCGGATCTCATTACTTACCCTCTGGGTCTTCCGACCCCCAACCTGGTCAACCTCAAGCTCACTGCTTGGTTGCTCCAGTTCCAGTCCTGATAAGGACTCCCGGAATCTCCTCACCAGTCAAAGCCATCCTAGTAGCAGCACATAAACCTTCCACCAGAAGGGTCTATCGAAGTAAGTGGAAACATTTCTCCATTTGGGCAGAGCACCATCACTTAGATCCTTTCACGGCACCTCTTACGTCGGTTTTGGATTTTCTAACTACCCTTTTTCATCAAGGGGCTAGCTGCTCTACAGTCAAGGTACAACTAGCAGCAATTTCGCATTATCATGTAGGGCATGAATCGGGCCCTCTAATTACTTCCAAGCTTTGTAAAGCTTTCCTCAAGGGTACCTTCCTCCTCAGACCCCGGTCAGGGAGGTAGTACCCCCATGGAATTTATCTTTGGTTCTTCAGGCCTTGACAAGCCCCCCTTTCGAGCCGGCGGCTACGGTTGATCTTAAATACCTCTCTTGGAAGGCGGCCTTCTTGGTGGCCATTACTTCAGCTAAAAGGGTCTCTGAGCTTCAGGCTCTATGTGTTAAACCGCCGTACTTAGCCTTCCATCAGGATAGAGTTTACTTCAGGATCAATCCGTCCTTTCTGCCTAAGGTATCTTCGGAAGCTAATATTAATCAATCTATTAATCTTCCCGTGTTCTTTCCCAATTACCAGAACAAAGGAAGAGTACAAACTGCATTCCTTGGATGTGCACAGACAATTACGCTTTTATATTCATCGAACTGCTGGTCATAGGCAATCTGACCAGTTGTTTGTCTCCTTTGCCAAAACAAGTTTAGGCAAGTCAATTTCTAAAGTTACACTGTCACGGTGGATAGCTAGTTGTATCCTCTTGGCGTATCAGAGTTCGGGAAGGCTTGCACCTCAGGGAGTCTGAGCTCATTCTACTAGGGCCGTCGCTACTTCGGCGGCTTTTAAATCTAGGGTTCCCTTAGATGATATTTGTTCCGCAGCCACTTGGGCCTCATCTCATACCTTTATCAGCCATTACAAACTGGATGTTGTCTCCAGAGGTAGGGCGTCCTTTGGCTCTGCAGTGCTCCGGAATATTCTTCCATAAAGGCCACCCAGGATTCAGGTAGCTGGGGTCTCTGTCCCAAAGGTTGCTGACAAATGAAGTTCCTACTTCAAATTAAGAAGTTATGTACTCACCATAACGTTCCATCTGAGTAGGTATCTTCATTTGTCTGCAACCATCCCTCCCTCCTTCCTCCTGACCTATAGGATCGGTCTTAGATAAGCCCCTTCTGGGGAACAGTAACAATGGTTATATCGGGCAAACTTGATCTGAGGTCAGTCAGGGTTGGCAGGGGATTATGGATAAAGGTAGGAGCTAACTCGGATCTATGCTGTGGTAGAAGTTGCCGGCTCGGATCCGAGATCAGATCCATATTCCAAAGGTTGCAGACAAATGAAGATACCTACTCAGATGGAACGTTATGGTGAGTACATAACTTCTTATTTCTTGTAGCCTTATGTTGTTTGTTTCTGTGTACTTCAGTAGGGGTCCACTTATCTTGAAAATATCAGAGTGCATTTGTTCAGCCTTTCTAATGTGATAGAATTTTGTTATTCAGCTGCCACTATCATTTGTCTTTCTCACATCTGCTCCACACTTCTATCTGTCCCTCTTCTGTTATTTCACAGTTTTTGCTCATCATTCCTCCTGCTGTAGTAGCCTTTAGGTTATATTGGTCATTTCCAGCCTAGGAAACAAAGAAAGGTCTGCCACCCCCGCCCCCCGCACACACACACACACACACACACACACACACACACACACACACACATACATTCACTGTGACTGCTGATTGACTAATCCCAGGGAATGAATTAGTAGTCAGAGTGAAGCTTTCTTTAGTACTTCCTTGTTGTATAGAGAAAAAGCATATCTTAATATTCACAGAAGCAACATTTGGCAAAGAGCTTTGTTTCTGGTATATGAGTCTCCACTGGGGAATCCCTGCATTCAGACAGTGTTCCCCTGTTAAGAAAAATAGCATTTATTCTGTTTTTTTTTACTAAAGGCAGCATTTCCCCTTTATGAAACCCGGTATTTTTTTTTACAATATCAGAAGTGTCTTGTTTTAACTAAGACTGTTGATTATTTGGGGCTAATTTTGTGGAAAGTTATTTACTGTTAGTGCAAACTTTGAATTTTGTGGGACAGAAAATTTTATGGAGAAGCAGGTGGGGGTTCGTGTCTCAGTGTGTTGTTTATGCTGACTTTGTGACAGTTTTCCTACCATTTTGATTCCGTCAGTGGGTGTGCAAGTGTTTGAGTAGTAATGACTGTGGAATTCTGGTCTACTTTTACTAAACTGAGAAACTACCAAGTGAAATACCCCTGTGGAGGCAGTGATGAGGGCACCCGTGAAGGAGCGGCAGTGTTAAAGATCTTTTGTCTCAAAAAGTGCAGCTCTTTTGCTAGGGAAGCCCCTTTAGCACTAGGAGCTGCACTTTGTGAGACAAAAGATCTGTAACACTGTGACTTCTTCATGGGTGCCTGCATCGCTACCTCCACAGGGGTATTTCACTTGACATTTTTCCCTCCTTGCCGGGAGGCCTTTACCCCTCCACGTATCGGCTACCTCACCCAACGTTAAATTGAGAAACTAAGGAAAGTTTTGAGAGTGTAAGTGTGCTGCTTGTGAACACTCAGTGACAGATTACCTTCTGAATGAAGTACTCCCATCTATGCTTACTGCTTTTCATGGTTCTTCTCCAGTTACAGCATAGCTACTCACTCCAGTTCAGCTGGATTTCTCCTGCATTAGCTAGAAAAAAAAATCATATACCAAGGAGTCCTTGTTATTGCAGACTGGCTGTACTCCTCATCTGATAGCGGGTGGACCTGAAGTGGCTATTGGTTGTTAGACCATTTAATTACCTCTCCATCTTCCTCTGTTGTAGTCCTTTCACTTTTCAGCTGTTCCAGTGTCCAATGCAGGCATGGGAGAACCATGTTCTCTGGGTCTGGGTGACACTCTGGGATATTCTTCTCAAGGTAACTGGTGTAAGAGACCATTAGATTGAGTAGACTCCCTCTTCTGAGGTGCCCATCTTTTACTGGAACTCCTATTAAGAAAAAAATCTTAAACGTTCTTTTCATGACATTATTACTGTTAAAAAAAATATGAATTCCTTTCATTACTAGACAGGCATTATGGGGAATAAATTCTGGTATGCAGAACTCGTTACAGGTAGGCATTCCCTGTAAAGGTATTACTGAGGAAACAGGGTGTGATGGGTTTGATTTTGACAGTGTTACGGCTTCTACTGCAGATAACCCAACTCTGATTGTGAGAAAAACTTCAATTCATATCCTCTTGTGAAGTAATTTTCTTTTAATCAGACCATTGCCAGGATGAATGAGGTATTTTTATGAGAACAAGTAGATATTCCCCTTGAATTGAAGAACTGTTTTGATATGTTATAAATGGGTGTGCCTAATTCTTCTCCTTTCCCTCCTATTCTGCCTGCCATGGAGGATGTGTTGAATGCTGCCTGTATTCTTCCCAGCCATCAGTCCTTAAAAAAGCACATAAGATGTATAAAGTATGCGAGGCTAATACATTTATTTTCTCTCATCTTGGGTATAATCCAGTTGCCATTTCAACTTTGTCCTGTGCTAGCAACAGGCTGGTCCTCAAATACCAGTCCTTCACTTGGTGTTAAAGAAGGTAAAATGCTGGACCTCATATCTTCCACTTCATCCTTCAGAAGTCTGAATTACCAGGTTTATATGCTCTCTTATATGGACAGTCTGAGGGAATTGGAATCTGCTCTTCCTGCAGAAGAAAGCATTTTTTGAACCAAAGTGGTTATATCCTTTGTAAGGTATCCGAACATGCTTTGAAGAAAGTGCACAATTGTGCGGATACTTTGTACATGGCCACTGCTACTACTACAGTGTTGTGAAGATATGCCTGGGTATGTAATCAAAAGTTTGCTGATGAAGCAAAGTCTGAAATCTTGGATTCAGCTTTAGATAAGGTGGAACCCCTGTGCAGGCTCGCAGTGATAGCCTGGGTGTTGGCTCTTCAACATTAATTAACCCTCCAAGCATATTACATTCTGTCAGAGCAAAACATAGTGATAGCCAAGATGAGCCAAACCAAGACAGACCATCACAAATGGAAATTGAACAAGTGGGTCTCCCGGAATTGATCCAGTTATGGGGAACACCTCAAATAAATCTGCTTTCAGCCTTTCAAAACAAACGACTAAAGTTTTTATCCAGAAGTCCTTGCAGGCAGGCATGGAAAATGGATGTATTTTTATTCTCTTGGAACTGTATGTTTCCTTGTGTGTCTTCAACTTTTTCACCAGTATTTAGGGTAATTTTGAAGATTCAAAAGAGTGCCTCAAAAGTCATTGTGATTACACACTTTCGGTACAGGCAACATTGGTTTTTCCCTTCTTATGAAATTTACTAAGGGCAGTTACCACAAGCTTCGTCACAGAATGGATGTAGTTACACAAGACAGGTGGAGTTTATGCTCCACTATCAATCCACTTCAACGTAATTCGATTGCAATACCTTTTAGACACTAATTTCATGAAGATTACAGCAGGTACTAAAGAAGGCAAGAAAGCCTTCTATTAGGGGCCTATCAGGGATTTTGTAGCACTGATTCTGAAGTATTTACGTGAGGTACTTTTCTCTGGCCTCACTTATTTCTTTGTAAAGGTTTATCTTGCAGCCATTTCAGCATGGCTGCCCATGGATCTTCCTCTTTTTGTTTGTGGTAAAACAATTTCTGAAATGAGTTTTACTGCTGAGACCTCTTAAACAGGTTGCTGTTCATTGGGATCTCAAATGTGTGAAGGAGAGATGGACTACGTCACCCTTTGAATTTGAGCATCAAGCTAATTTAACGTTCCTGGCATGGAAAACTGTATTTATCATTCCTCTGACAGCTTTAAGAAGAGTATTTCATGTGCAAGCTCTCATGTTGGTTGAATCCTTTCTGATTTTTCAGAGGGATGGGGTATCTTTAAAATTAACTCCCCTCATTCATGCCCATGTACAACCTAAAAAAACAGGGAGAGTGGATTCTGCATGCTTTGGATATGCATAGTCAGGTTGGGTATTATCTTGACAGAACTAAGCTAGTTGATCGGCTATTTTTCTTATAAAGTGGCAAAAAAGGACACCCTGTTTCTAAATATGCAGTTTCCAGGTGGTTGACCTCAGCTATTGTTTTTTGTTATTCCCACCATGGCATATCCATTCCAGGCAGTATAAAGGCACATTCCACTAGAGCCTTGTCTTTTTTAGCATCTAGGAAAGGGGTGGAATCTTGAAAAATTCGAGATGCAGCTACATGGTCCTTGGTACTTGCTGTTACAAAGCATTGCTAACTGGATTAGCTTTCCAGAACCAGGTTGACCTTTTCTGGGAACATACCCTGTGGTCCCCTGGATCCATGTATGTCCTCCTCTCAGGTTGGATACGCTTTGGTAATCAACCCATATAGCTTAAGGGCTACTGCAGCACAAAGAATAAGAAGTTGTGTAAGTTGCACTTACCCATAACAGTAGATTCACAAGATTCTTAGATTAGTACTATTCTATCTGCCCTTGTGGGCCATTTTAAGTCTATCCAGATTTCCAACCCCAAAGGTGAGAATCAGACCCTCTACAGTGTGTTTGTGAGGTAAACACATTAACCATTATGCCAACCCCCAAAAGATGTTTGAATTCTTCACTGCTGCAGTAGCTGGGACCATCCTCCATCCCCTGCTCTTGTATATAGTTGTAGATGGGATATAGAGTAGGGCTGTGTTTGTTTATACTTTGTATTTTTTTGTTGGTTGTTTCATAAATGCTAGGCTCATCCTTCATTGCATGGACAAAAGTCCTTAAGAAGTCTTCACTCTGACTGCTGATCTTTGAGATTAGCCAGTAGTCAGGAGTAGGAGGGCAGAGGTTTTTGAAGCTGTCTGGTTGTTGATTCTTAGGCAGGAAACAACGTATATAGACTAAAGACTACTGCAGCAGTTAGGAATTTGAACATCTGCCATTATAGGTAAATTCAGCTTACACAACTATACTTTTTCCCTTTTACTTCAGGTTTTCTATTCTTTGTTGACGTTCTGGATGTCATGGACACTACAGCTTTCAGTTTCTTTAAAAAACACCAAATGTCTGCAAACTACTGTACATTTTTGTGTTCTCAGCTCAGAAGTCTGTTATTTGGTCTCGCAACTGCTGTCAACTTGGGATCTTTTCAGTTTTTGCATCTTTGTCCTTTAATTGGTAATAGGGGAAAATCTTACCAGCAAATGTATTTTATAGGTTCGTAGGTGTGCACTAGGTGTCTATTTAGGGTAATGACCACTGGCACCTTTTTAAGGCTAGCCATCATCCCGAATCAGTGACAAGTTCTGGCACCTTGATAAGTGTAAGCAGGAGCATGGGAGATGAAACATTTACAAGCAGGGACCTGGAGCATGGGAGATGAAACATTTACAAGCAGGAACCTGGGAGATGAACCATTTACAGGCTGGCTGTGTCCATTAGAGACATAGGTGCCAAACCAGGAGTGAATTTCCATTGCCCTATGTAGTTGTCTAAGTTACACTTGGATTGGCTTAGGGAGAAACTGTGCTTCACATGGATGGGGAGCCTGTTCCAGAGAAGAGGTGGTCTATAGGATACATACCTGCATCTCCAGCAGGTCCTGCGTATATCAGAGGAGAAGTTTAACTCTTTAGAATGGATTATTCTGGTGCTATTTGTTTTGCGGATATGAAGGAGGTCCATCAGAGTGGGGCCCAAAGATGCATTTTAGGCCAAGCATGTTTCCCATCAACAGCCCGTAGAAGAGAAAATACAGGGATAGGACTTTGAGGTGGACTGTTTAGGACATGTTATTAATGCCCTGTATTCTTTTAGTGAGAACCTCTGTGGACATTACCATTGTTGAATGTGCCTCGCTAGGTACATGCCAAAGGGGGCATTGCACTCAATGATAGTCTGATATGCAACAGATGCAGTTGTGTAATGACTTTCTTGGACTTTTGATGCCATATCTTTGTTTATAGGTTGTAAAACATAGAATGATTTCCACACTACCATAGACACATGATAGTTGAAGGCTGGATTGCTGTCTGTGTGACCCCAAGTCTCTAACTACTGGACCACTTCTTAGGGGTGTGTTGTCAATATAATAGTTACCAGGGGGGTGGCAGACTTCCCGAAGGAAACTGTTACACATTTCTTGGTATTTAGTTTTAGTCCATGGCACTGGGATGAGTCATTTGTCTGATTCAACCCCTCTTGGAGAACGTTGGTGTCAATGGAGGATTCTATGACTGTTCCTAATTTGTAGGCATCTGCAAATGTGGTCAGTCAGAGGTCCTTGACATTGGTTTTGATTTAAAAGGTGTAGATGCCAAAAAGGAAGTGATCCCTGGACTGATCCCTGCGGGACTCTGCTGATGACTGGCCTCTTTGTAGAGGTAGCCACCCCATTTCTTACTTCCTGCCCTGTCTGTGAGCCAGGGGCAATCCATCAGGTGACATAAGAGTTTATACCTAACCTCCAGAGTTTGTCAACATTGCCAATGCCCAAGTGGAGTATTGTGTCAAATGGCTTAGCCAGATCAAGGTAGACAGTGTGGACCAATTTGCCCTCATCCTTTGCTTTGGTGACTTTCTCAAAAGAAGTCCACCAGGTTGAGTAGGCATGATTCACTCTTGACAAAACCAAGCTGGGTTGGGTCCAGTTTCTGGTGGTTTCTTATGTCATTATTTATCATTTCCATGATAATTCTTTCAGTGGCCTTGCATATGAGACTAGTGAGAGTTATGGTTCTGTAGATGGCCTGCCTTTATGCAGAGGGATGATGTGTGCCATTCACCGTTCATGACACATGAAACCTGTTTGGAAGCCACAGTTAAAAAGTGATTCCAGAGGGCCAGATATGTAATGTTTCATGCTACTTAGAAAGCAGCATGGGATATTTGTGGGGCCCTTCAGTGCATTGTTTTTGGCTTGAGGGAACATTGAGGACTGGATCCCTAGTGATAGTTGGTAGAGTTATAGTTGGTGGTATTTCTTGAGAGTGCGACGGATAGAGGAGTAAAGTTAGAGCTGAATATGTCTGCCAGTTGGTTTGCTGTATCTTCTACCTCAGTGTAGGTGGCTACATTAAAATGAGCTCTGCATGCAGTTGAGTATTGCCTTTGAGGTTGTAGCCATAGCTACAGAATTCTTTGTGGGTGGCCTTTGCCTGGGAGGTCAGATTTTCTTCTTTATTTGTTTATTTTTTGTGGGAAGCAAAACTCAGTTATGGTTTTTGGTTTTAAGTTATCTGTTTATAGAGAAGAGCACAGTGTTGCCATTTTTAAACACCATAAAGCATTTTGTAAGGAAACTCTCCTTGGGAATGCTCGACCTCTAACTACTTTCAAAGAGCACCGTTAGCTGTTAGCCTTAGGTTAAGGGATGCCTGCCCCCTCCTCAATAGGAGAATTCAAGAAGGCTGGGTCCTCCACAGGTAACAGTGGGAAGCCTGATAGGTTTGCTAAGCACCCTTAGAAAGGAAGATGTTCAAGATTGTAAAGCTAATTTTTGGAGACTAGCTGGACAAATGACTGAGGCCACAGCAGCTTGGCCTAAAGTCTTTTTGAGTGAAGGTTGTCATCCACCCCTTGGTCTTGGTTGTTTCTAGTACAGCAGAGACAGGCCTGGTTTTAGCTCCTGTATCTGTAAAGAGGTTAACTGTTGGATAAAAATCTCAGAAAAGACATTGTTGACTTAGTGCTGCATTCTCAAGTGTCCCTTCAAGGGAGGTTTCTGCTTCCCAGTTTGATATAGGTTCCCCGGTATCCAGGATGTGCAGCTAGTACAGATACCCCTCAGAAGACTCCCATTTCTTGGGTCCTTTGATTCATAATTGAGATTCTTTTGATTCTTGTTAGCATGGACAGTGGTGAAATATGGCTGATAAAGGCAATTAAAGAATGTTTTGCTTATATGTAGGACCAAGCACAGGGTCGCTAGGCATCTGACATCTGAATATCAGCTGAATAGATTCCAGTCACATGTGTTTTTGGCGATCTTACCTGCTTCGGATTAAATTAGCAGTGTGGAGGAGTATTTTCCCTTCATAACTAAACCACCCATGTTGCCTTCATTACCCAAGGGCTTTTCATGTCGAGGATACAAGAGGAAAGAAAGAAAGAAGAAGTGACCCCTTCTCCCACAGCCTCCTCTTAATGGGAGTCTTGACCCCTGGAGAGGGGAAACTGGTTTACTCCGAGAGCCATCATCCTTTAGGATTTTTTGAGGTGCTCCTTGCCCCATTCCTGGCAACCATCAGGCCTCTTCATGCTAGTTTCCATTCATTTCCTTACACAAGGGAATTACCCCAGTCTATTGTGGAGATAGGAGCATTGACAAGGACCATCATACAGATAGCTGTGAGGGTTGCTTGTTCCCTCATTAACATCTTGATAATGAGAGCATTTTTGTGACCTAACCCCACCCCTTGGGTAGGGTTATTAGCTACCCTTATCACTGTGGAAACGTGCAGTGCTTTTTGTCTTGCACTCCTGCAGTCACTAGTGATGGCTTCCACCAGTCTATGGCTTGTTGAGCCAAAAGTCCATTCCCCTTATACAAACTGTAACATTGTTCCTTCTCTTATGGATTATGGTTGTATGCATCCTGCTCTGCCATACTAGCTGTTCAAAACAGGCACTTCTGTCCTCTCCTGTTAACTCCATCTAGTGCCCAACGTGCTAAGTAGACACTGATCATTTGGCTAATATTCAGTGCTTTTATCTTTTTATGCCACCAGAGCTGGCATATACTGCTCCTTAGGTTTTGACACATATGAAAGGGGCACCACTACTTTGTCTTCCTTTTTTAGATCTTATCCAATGTAAAATCCTAATCTCATGAGAAATTATTTTGACTAGGGTGGTAGGAAATTGTCACCCACCAAGAAAAGATAGTTTGAACTGTTGAGGATCAAATTGCCTGCATGCCCTGATATTCCTTTGATCACAGTACTTTTGAAGAAGTTTTTGAGAATGCCTTTCCCAAGTCAATCCAGCATCTGCCAGTGCCTAAAAAGTCATTTTATATTTTGTAGGGTCCAGGATCATGTCCAGCCTCTGTATAAAAACCCTTGGTGGATGTGGCAGTTATTTCCATGGAGACAGCCAGGACTCAATATTTCACCAAGAGAATGCAGAATCCTTTGGACATTAGGCAGAAAAATGTATGCCGCGCTGTGATTTCAGAGACATCAGGTGTCAACACAAACAGAATACAATACCAGGAGGATATCTTGAAGCAGACATAAGAGCTAGGTAACTGTATTCAGGATGCTTTTCTAAAAGAAAATGAAAAGGCATCTAGTTTTCTTCTGACAGCAGCTAAGGTGGGCAAGCATGTCATAACATATGGTTATGACCCAGAAGATAAATATGCTAAAGTTGCTCCCACTGGTACTGTTCTGCATAAACACGCCTGGCTTCCAATCTAGCCTTTTCCAGAGGATGTTGAGAGGCAGCTGGTTAATGCATCATTTAGTAAGAGCAATTTATTTGAGACCCCATTTACAACAGATATTGAGAAAGAGAAAAAGGAAAGACCATGCAGTCAGTAAAGCCCTTCTAGTCCCAGGTGATGTAGGAGCTGCCCCTCCAATGCATGCCATTTTGTCCGAGTTAAATAAATCAATGAAGAACCATGCAACATAGACAATTTTAGAAAAAAAAAATATTTGTATAACGGTAAGAAGGGAAATCTAAGTAGCAACAGTGAAGAAGGCCAGGAAACAGACTGTCTCACTGTAAGTATCCATACCTGTATTGCTAATTCTATATTGCAAGAATGGTGTCCATAGTGCTAGTAATAAAAATGGCCTTTCTCTACCACAGCTGCAGCCCGTATAGTTGCTTGATCAACCAAATGTCTTATATTTTTAGATTTTTCTATTTACATATGTAACATCAAGGTTCCCAAGTCCCTTGATTGTGTATCTGATAACTTCTAGTAATAAAAGGTCATCCCCAGTAGATAAAAAAAGTAATTTCCATGGTGTTGCATATTCAGCTGACATGCCATGCTGCACTGCAACTTGCGTTATGAACCTTAGTAGTAACTGCACAAAGGACCACACACACACACACACACACACACACACACACACACACACACACACACACACACACACACACACACACACACACACACATATAAAATTTTATTGTCAGTGTATGGCTGTTATTCTTAAGTGTGAATATTCATAGTTTTAGTAGAATACACTGGGAATCTTGCAATGCGTTGAATTGTATTCATTCAGTGTGTTGTCAGTTGACTTTTTGATAATTTAATTCTTTGTTAATCGAGATATGGTTTTCTCAGTGGCAACATTTTACTGGGTTGTTTACTTGTGTCATTGTGTGACTGTAGGGTTTGTATATATTAGGAAGGGGTCATATGGGACCCCCATGTAAATTTCTAGAGGAAACATCAGCATGTTTTGTAATACATTTTGTTTATAAGTGGTGTGGTTGCTGTATATTGTTTTCTTCCTTTGTTCTTTCTTTTTTTTGTTAGCATTAGAGCAGAACTCTGTTTATGGCATGCAGTTAAATTGTACTAAGTTTCAGTTTTGATTTTGTGGTAGTTTTAGTTGACAATATAGATAGTGGTTTGTGTCGTAGCTAAGTGGCAGTATATTGATGATGTGTTTTATGTTTGGTTGTTTCATGTGTTTGGTGTAGGGTGTGGACGAGTGGTATTTTTAGTGTTGTAGATCACTTTCCATTATATAGGTAGCTTCTGTATGTCTATAGCAGTTATAGATGTTTTTAGGTATAAGGATTCTTGTGGGATATTAATGCTTTTATATGTTGGGGTTTTACAGTGGTAGATATATATTTAGTGGTGTGTTTTTGCGTGTTTTTTGTACATTTAAGTGTTTTTCAGTGGTATGTGGGGGCTTGATTGTCAAATTTTGATGTAACCATTGTACTGTTTGTTTTCTATTTATCTAATAAGGATTGATGGAGTGTTTTCAAATATTAGCCATAGTTCCAGGGTTGTTTCGGGCTATTTTTTTAAATGTTTCTCTCCTGAAGCTACCTTGAGGTGCATGCATACCTCCTGGTAGTAGAAAACAGACTGCTGATAAAGCTGTGTTTGCTAATCAGTCAGGGGCTATTTAGCCTGTGCAGCAGCAAAGTATCTTCTGCACTATTCCCTTCATAAGCCGAACTTCTTTGCACAGTTTACACTGTAAGGTTTTTGTTATTTCTAGGAAACAAAAAATGTAGTAGTAACCTGAAAGCATTAACAATGGAACTGGGGTAGTAGGATTTCATTTCCTTGTAGTCCTTGTTATTGCCTTCCCAAATTCTTGATTGAGTACAAAGTGGACAAAGTTTCAACTCATTAAATTTATTTCCCTTATGTTCAGCTTCATGATCTAGTTCCCCATAAGAAATTACTGGTTGTGCAAATTCTGTTTACATTCTGAAACTCATTTGGTTCACACGGGCTTTTCTTTTCTCTCCACAGTTGTGTGACATTGGCATTAGTATATATGCTTAAAGGAATGTGGGAGTACAGGGGGCTTGCCGTCAGGAAAAATAAGTATTCTTCATTGAGAAAAAGCTTAGCGTGGTGTTTCATGTTTCATGTTAAGGCTGCAAGAAATATGAACTTAATGAAATGTAGGAGAACCCAGGTTACTGACGCACAGAGAAAAGAATTGCAAGATGCCATTACTAGAAGGGGGTTCAGTTCATATGTGTTGTCCTCAAATACAAAATAAATTAAGAAATGCTGATGGTATTATTACAGAGTTGAAAAATTAATTGATAACTGTATGAAGATTGGTCATTTTAAGTTAAGTGCCTCACACACTCAACGATGCCTTCACAGACTAAGTAAAACTGAAACTTGTACCTTTGTGTTAGATTCACTGAGTCATCAGGTATGAACATATATATAGGATTTGGAGGGCATACTCGGCTTTGTATCTGAGAAAGAGGAACATTGTCTGAATGTACTGCAGCACAAACAGAAATTCATACTCAAAACTACTGCAAATTATATGTAACAGCTGTATGAATGTTAACTTTCCATTTTATTTTCCATTCTTAAGGCTGTGAGCCTGTCACTTTTTGCAGTCTTTGGATTTAAATCATGCTTAAGCCAAAGTGCTTTTGCTGCTTCATCTGTAAGTAAATTCTGTGTCTCTCCCTCAACAATTTATACTAGTATATTTCAACCTGTCTTCTTAAGGCACCTCATATCCACACTGGTTGGTACATGAGCCAGACAGTGGCTATATGCTTTAACTCCTGTATTGCTGTTTCCATAATTGAGTGTAACAGAACTGGCCAGATTGGTTACATGGTATTATAACTAATTCTTTGTATAGTTTTCTGTCAAATAAAACACCCTTTTTACCTTCAATATTTGGAATCCCAGAGGTTCATAAGGATATAAGTAATCCCCCTTTAAGACCTATAGTATTTGCCCAAGGTTCAAAAAACCCATCACCTTGGGGTATATATCGATAGGTTATTGAAACTTTCCTCTCAACAGGTTACACATATGCTGAAAGACATGTGGGACTTTTTAAGTTGCATTACCCCTAATCTGAGTGATGGACCATTTGTTTTCCTTCCCTTGGATGTTGTGGACTTGTTCACATGTGTATTCCTAAGGATCAGGGTCTAGATCTGTTTAATGATGCCTTAATTAGGATACCTTTTCTAGATAGTCACATGATTTTCTGATTAATTTGATGGATTTGGTACTTTTCAATAATTGTTTTTGAAGGCGAAACGTATAAGCAGGTGCAAGATGTAGCTATGGGAGCATCTTGTGCTCCCTGTTACGCAAACTTAGTCGTGGTCCTGGGAGACGGAGTTTCTTTTTTGTTCAAAGCATTATTCCTTTTGCATGGTGTAGTTGAGTTTTTTGGATAGTATTTTTATCCTGTGGAGTGGTACTGTTGAAGGCTTACATGAATGTATTGATTTTATTAATAATACTACCAGTTTTTTGAAAATTACTTATTCTTATCATCGACGCCGCATTAATTATTTGGATACCACCATCTCTATAGATAGTGAGGGTTTTGAATCTGTCATTTATAGAAAACCCACCTTTATTAATGCATATAGTACTCATCTCCTCCATTATAAGAAGAAAATAATGAAGAGCCAGTTTGTTAGTGTTGCAAGGATGACCTTCAAGAAAGATAGATTTATTAAAGAGGCAAATATGTTAAAGAAAATGTTTTGGAAGAGAGGATGTTCTTCGTGTTTCATTGTTGCAGTCATCACATTTGGGTTATCCCTGCCAGGGTAGCCCTCGGCTGGCCCGAATACCAGAGGCTTAGTATTTCTGGGTCCGTTGCTGTCGCTTCAGGATTAACGTCAGGTCATCAGTAGAATAAAGTAAGGGAGCTGACTCCATTACATCTGTCTTTCTTGCCGTGGAGCCCAAAGCAGAAGCAGTTTGCACGAGTGTCGGTCAGCCGCTACCTGGGTTTCGTCTTCCGAATTGAAGCTGAAGTCTTCTAAAGCTAAGTACCCCATTGGGGATACTTTTTTCTTGCAGTAACCGATGTCAGAAAAAGTTAACAATTGTCTCGCCTGTGGAAAGCAAATACCACACTGAGACTTTCATTCTTACTGCATCACTTGCTTAAGCCCAGACCACGATGTCTCCCGTTGTCACACGTGTGCTTTGTTCAACGCCAGAACTATATGTCGTTGGGCCCTTATTGTAGCTAGATATTTTCACTTACAGTCCTCAAATTCCAATATGGCTTTGGTAAGCTGTCCGACAGCAGATCTTATGAAAAAACGTAAGGATAAAGACAGAGACAGACCGCACAGGTCCAACCCTACTGAAGGCGCTTCCGTTAAGCTAGTCGTCAGTTCTCCGGTCCTCAGTGAGGTGCTTTCGCAGCCTCTGATGCCTGCTTCTGTGGATATGCAGGCCACTACCGAGACCCTTTTGGAGTCCGGTATGCTGCAAAACTCTTCTTCGACTAAGGATCCTGCAGTTGCCTCTCCCTTGGATGAGTCCGGAGCCGCTGAGCAGGCACCAACTTCCGAGGAAGTACTTTGCACTACTGATTCGCGACACAAACCAATGACTTCTTTTGTGTCTACCGTTCTTTTGAAAACAACAGAGTTTCTAAGGCCCAGGGTACGAACCACACCCAAGAAACCGACGACCCACTCTCAGGCACCTGCTTCCTTGCCTCAGTCTCAAATGAAGCAACCTCTGCTAAGAATCCCACCCTCACAGATAGGAATTCCTGAGCACTAGACAGATGGGGGTAAAAAAGTATACACCTCTGCTACTCTTGCTATCAGAGCACTAAAGTGCCAGTTCCATATGCTAAAATTTCAGCACCATACCATGGAACTCCTCAAACAAAAAGTGTCTTCCTTTCCTGCTTGTGAAGAATCTAAAGAGTTACAAGAGTTATTGCATTCTGCAAGTCAAGTAACTAAGCACACCTTACACTGTGGTTTTGACGCCCTAGAAGCTTCTTGTAGGGCAGCAGTCACCTGTTCTGTCTTTAGAAGGCATGCATGGCTTAAGGAACAGCCCTTGCCAGACCATGTTAAATCTAAATTGCTGGATACATCCTTGCACAAAGACAACTTATTTGGCACTAAGGCAGAGGAGGTCTTAAAAAATGGAAGAAAAAGCTAAATATGTGCAGACAGTTAAGGATTTCTTATAGGATCAGCCACCCAGGTTCAGTAGGCATTGCCCCCTCCAAGCACTGGTCCTTTCCTGCTCCCACCAGGTCAGTTCAGCCCAAACCCCATGGAAGCAGACCCCCCAGATGGCAGCCACAGGGAATGCAGAGATCAAAACAGTGGAATTCCTCCACTTCAAAAACTGGAAGTTCTAAGCCACCCCCTCATGGTAAGAACTCACAGTGACTCTCTTCCACCACCCCCTCCCTCTACCCACCTTCACTTACCCCTAGGAGGAAAACTCTCCTTTCACGCAAGCACCTGGGCCACCATTACTAGCGACCGCTACGTCCTCAACATAGTGTCCCAGGGATACAGATTTTCTTTCCACACTTCCAACCCCAAAAGGGTTCCCAGATCTACCTCCAAACCAGTGGGCAGAGGCACAAAAGCACGTCCTTTCTCTGCTTTCTATGAGGGCAATGGAGCATGTTCCTGCAGAACAGAAAGGCCAAGGTTTCTACTCCAGACTGTTTCTGGTACCCAGAAAAGAGGGCACCTGGCACCCCATCCTCGATCTATCCATTCTAAACACATTCCTGGTGATACCAAAATTCAAAATGCTCAGCCTCCAGCAGCTGCTACCCATGCTCTCCAAGGATGCTTGGCTAGCCACCCTAGACCTAAAAGAGACCTACCTCCACATTCCTATCAGAGAATCATGCAGAAAATATCTAGGTTTCAGGGCAGGATCTGTGCACTTTCAGTTCTCTGCACCTCCCTTTAGCTTATCTACTGCTCCAAGAGTTTTCACAAAATATCTGGCTCCAGCCATTGCCTTTTGCAGACAAAGGAATATCCAAATTTACCCATACTTAGACTACTGCCTAATTCAGACAGACCGTCAGGAAAAGCTGCTCAAGAACCTGGCATTCGTAAAGGCCCTACTGACCTCCCTGGGGTACACCATCAACGAAAAGAAATCCAAGCTAGTACCCACCCAATGGATTATATTCCTGGGAGCAAGCCTGGACACAGGATCCCAGATGGCATTCCGTACACCAGAAAAGCAAACTTACCTGACAGCCTACTTCTCTCAACTAGCCACCAGACCCCAGTTATCTGCAAGGAAAATCCTGGAAGCTCTGGGGTTCATGGCATCTTGCATTCTACTCATTCCATGTGCCAGACTGCATTTGAGGAAACTTCACTGGTACCTAAGAAGATTTTGGTGTCAACACTCTCAAGACCTGGAAACTCTTATACCCATGATACCTTGCCTCTGGAAAGATTTTCTTTGGTGGGCAGCAGCATTCTCCCACAACAAGGGACTAACTTTCTCACAACTCTCTGCCACCCAGACCCTCACCACAGACACATCAGACTATGTCTGGGGGGCACACTTGGACGGCAGGTGCATACATGGCCAATTGAGCCCACAGCAAATCCATCTACACTTCAGCCAAAAAGAGAGGTTAGCTGTCCAGCACACATTGACAGCTTTCAGCCCCCTTCTCTCCCCAGGGGCTCTCGTGATCAAAACAGACAACACCACTGTGATGTGGTATATCAGCAAGTAGGGAGGGACTCACTCCTACCCTCTATGCAGGCTGGCCATGACCCTTTGGCACACAGCCTCTGCCATGCATCTAGACCTCTTAGCACATTTCCTGCCAGGTTCTCTAAACTCTATGGCAGATCACTTAAGCAGAAATCTTCTGGACCCACACGAGTGGCAACTAGACAATAGAACCTTCACCCTAATAACTCAGAAATGGGGCATCCCAAAGGTCAACCTCTTTGCCTCCCACACCAACCATCAGCTCAGCAAGTTCTGCACCAGGGAGAATCACAACATGGCTTGGAAAGTGGATGCCCTGTCCTTCCCCTGGGTCAATCTTTTGGTCTGTGCCTTTCCTCCACTACCTCTCATTACTAGGGTACTGCTCAAAATAAGGGAGGAAAAAACGAGGACAATTCTTTTGCTTCAGACTGGCCTCGCCAGCACAGGTACCCACTGCTGTGCAGCCTGTCCCCACTGCCACCATAACATCTCACTCAGACCCCAACCCTCCTGACCCAGAGGGCAGAAGAATTCATGCATCCCCAATTGCAGACCCTCAATTTGGCAGCTTGGCTTATTCCCTAACCACTGATCAATCTGCCAACCTCAGTAAACAGGGTCTAGATGTTACATGTGAGGAGAGACGCCCTAGCACTAAAAAGTCTTATGCTGACAAATGGAAAAGATTCTGCACCTGGATTCAGGCTAAGGGAGCCGATACAGCACAGCCCTCCCTCCCTCTCATCCTGGATTACCTAGCTGACTTGCTACACAGTGGTCTCTCCCTTTCCTCTATTAAAATTCATGCCTCTGCTATCTCTGCTCATTTCCCCACTGAGCAGCCTTTTTTCTCACACCCTCTGATCAGACAATTCCTAAGAGGGGCTAGCAACTTGAGGCCACCCAGAAGAGCACCTACTCCAGTTTGGGACCTTAACTTTGTGTTGGAAAAGCTCACCCTGCCCCCCCCCCCTCCCTTTCAAACCAGAATCTTCAGCAGAGTTAACATTTCTCTGTTGGAAGACAGCTTTTCTTTTGGCCATCATTTCGGCCAGAAGGGTCTCGGAGCTACAAGCACTCATGGCTGTGGAGCCCTTCATCATCTTCCATGCTGACAGGGTTTCCCTGAGGACTAACCCATCCTTCATGCCCAAAGTGGTGTTCAGTGTGGCTCTCAACCAGTCCATTCATTTGCCCACCTTTTTCCCTAACCGACAGAACAAGGGGGAAAGGATCCTGCACTCTCTAAATGTCCACAGACAGCTCATATTCTATTTAGACAGGACTAAATCAATCAAAAAGTCTGATCAATTGCTGGTTAGCTTTGCTGCAGGAGCAGATGGCAAAGCCATCTCCAAACAAACAGTTTCGTAATGAATAGCACACTGCATCCATTTCTGTTACAAGCAACATGGAAAGCCTCCCCCTAAGGGAGTCAGGACTCACTCCACCAGAGCAGCCTCCACCTCAGCAGCTTTCCTCAGAGGAGTCCTCACCAGGGAAATTCTGGAGGCTGCCACCTGGACATCTGTTCAGACTTTCACCAAACATTACCACCTGCCTATCTTCTCCAAGTTCAGAGCAGGCTTTGCCACTGCAGTCTTGCAGGGCATCCTAGCCAGCCCATCTCCCTTTTCCTCAGCTTTGGGAATCAACCCAAATGTGATTACTGCAACAGTGAAACACAAAGAACATTGTACAGTTGTGTACACTTACATAAATGTAGATGTTCGAGTGTATTCACTGTTGCAGTCCTGGTTTCCCTCCTTCCATCCCCCTCTTTTCTGTCTCTCTCTCCTTACTAAGGACATTTTGGTATATACTTTCTACTGATGGGGTTCTTCCACTATAACCTGGCTCCCACTTGGGGGCTCCTGACAGGGCAAGAAAAACTGATGTAATGGCGTCGGCTGTCTTACCTTATACTACTGATGATCTGGCGTCAGTCCTGAAGAGACAGCAACCGACGCAGAAATACTAAACCTCTGGTATTCGGGCCAGCTGAGGACTACCCTGGCAGGGATAACCCAAATGTGATGACTGCAACAGTCAATACACTCGAACATCTGCATTTATGGTAAGTGTACATAACTGTAGTTTATCCTCCCTCTTTATTAGGCCTATCAAACAAGAGATTATCCAGGGATGGGGAGTGAAATATTTTTCTTTATTATGGCGTTGAGTGATGCAGGAATTCACAAAGACCAGTTGGCTTCCAGGGATTTTGAAAGAGCTTTCATCCTCCCTTATAGTGTGGGTATGGAAAAGGCTAGGAATCTAATTAAGAAAAATTGGATTATTTTAGGGCCAGTGATGACCTTTATAAACTCTTAAGTGATTCACCCCATTTTATATATAAAACGTTGTGATTCTAGAAAAAACAGGAAATTACAAGCACAATATTGGTAAGTAAAAACAAAATGAAAACTCCAGCAAAGCCAGAACCTCCACTGAGTGACCTCCCAAACCTCTTCAGAAGCACATGGGATATATGCAAATGACCCTTATGAACATCAGGTGTTTCAGCTAATTGGCGATTCTGAATGCCCATGACTTGTTTCGTCGTTTTAATGGACAATTTCAGGCCAATAAAGCCAAACCCCACTACCTATGAATATGCATATTTTGGCCTTGTTATGACCTCATCAGCATAGCACAAGCAGAGTGTTTGACTAAGCATAAGAAACACAGAGCTGTTATACCCAGCTGATGCCCATTATCATTAGGGTCACTGCAAAAATATCGCTGAAACACTTGATGTTCATAAGGGTCATTTGCATATATCCCATGTGCCTGTGATACAAGAGGTTTGGGAGGTCACTCAGTAGAAGCACAATGTTGATGGAAATTCAGCTAAGACAGGTACAAAAATGTAGTAGATGTGGATAAAGTAGATATATTTTTGGAGGATGTAGTTATTCATTTGGAAGATATTAATATACGCAATTTTGTCCTGAGGCATGGTAATTGTAATAGCAGTGGACTTTTATATATTGCAAGATCTAGTACATGCTTCGCCTTCTATATTGGAAAGATGGAGAGATTGTTGAAAAAGCATATATATATATATATATATATATATATATATATATATATATATATATATATATATATCTATATCTATATGAGCACATTTATGATATTGAGAAGTACAATGTTAATGTTTCTTAGATAACAAAAAGTTTATTTGTAAGTGACTGCTTTTAGAACGTACCATTTTATATATGGATATTTTATGTTCAAAATCATGTTGAATATATAATTTTGTTGTAGATTTTGGGTATACGTTCTTTATTCATAAGAATATATTAAATATTTCTAGTATGATTATAGCCAGCATATTTATTACTACATATTTTTTAACATTTTTTGGATATGTAGCATGTCAGCATGTTTGGTATCCAGCTTTGTGATGTTCCCGTAAAGCTCTTCGAGTTTAATATTTTTGTATATATATTTTTATATATCTTTCACAACATATTAATATATTCCTTACCAAAGGAAAGGGGTTAGGTATATCCAGTATTTATCTCCACTTGCATATATTGTTATTTGTGTACTTGTACTTTTATTCCGTGTTTCTTTAAATGTTTGAGTTGTTTTGATATTTATGTTGATTGGGTAGGTGGTGATCGTGTGTTTATTTTATTCTTTTATATTGGTCCTAACAGTGAGGAAGTTTTAGTTCTGATGAAGTCCTGTTCAGTGTCAGGGATGAAAGTGCATGCATTCTAGCAACATTGCCAAGACTTGGAACTCCCTACCACTAAAAATCAGGGTACAGCCTAACAAAACCATCTTCAAAAAACTGCTTATTTCCCACCTAAACAACTTCTGGACTTGCAACTGCCTAGCACCTGTCTGACCTATTCTAACTCCTTACCCCTACATACTATCCAACCTCCTCTTTTAAACTCCCACAGATGCACTATATATTAACACACGTTACTTACCAACTCTCTGCTGCCTACTGCCCACTGTCCCATCTGTACCCACTAACTCTCCCCTAGACTAAGTTGAAAAGCTTTCCCTTAAAATGTCAATGCACCTCATATGAACTTATCAATATTCTCTTCCTTTTTAGTGTTTTCTTTCTTGTCTTATCTTCTGTACATCTTCAAGATTATCTCTACTAAACATACAGTATGAACAACATTCATATGTTACTACATGTTATGCTTTTAATTGCATGTCTAAACCACTATGCTTATGTAGATATCTTATGCAATCCTGTGTTATTATCTGGTATATTTTTATACCTGAATGTGTAAAGCACAATGCTCATGTAAATATCTTATGTATAGTATGTTAGCAATTGTTCTGGAGCTTTTCTCCCTGGGCTTCTACTGAAAACAGACAGCTCTGTCCAGTCGGACCTCCCTGGTAAACAAATGTAAAATAAAATCAAATAAATACATTTTAAATTGTGCTTAACTGATTCATGCATGTGCTGCTGTGGTGAATAAACTTTGTGGTTTGCAGTGGATTTCCATGATGGATGTTTTACTTCTGTGAGCTACAGACCTTTTGGGTTTCGTGTTTGTTATTACCACACTGGTTGGTACATGAGAAAGACGGTGGCTATACTGCTGCTTCCATATTTGAGTGTAACAGAACTGGCCATATAGGGGTTAAATCCTACCATTGGTTATGGGTAATATACAATGTGCAGTAAAGCCTTGAGGCCTTAAGATGTTATGGTACATTTATACTGCTTCCTTGGATAATGGCCAGTACCTGCCACGCCCAAGTAAGCTTTGCACTATATAGCTGAAGTTCACGGTTTAATCATTGGTTCCCCCAGGTTTCACCTTTTTAGACTAAGCCCAGTGCTTTCCAGTACAGTCTTACCAAAAGTAATTAAAATATGAACAGTATTATTTTGCAAATACATACTTGCATAACATTTTCCAAGAATGTGGGGATAAATGGTAACTGTCCAACTCATTCCTTTCCCGAGTGTATGTCATGCTGCTAATAGTTAATCAAAACTGCTAAAACAAAACATAACCTTGCTGTTTAAAATATGCCAACCTTTATATATTTAAATGGTAGCCATTAGTCCTAAGCAGTCACAGAAGGCAGCCACCACACAGTTGTAGGAAATCCTCAAATGTGTAAGCCTTAAACTAATAAGTAAACCATCAGTCACAAGTATTCAGACTTGAAATGCTTTAACTGGTTGAAGTAAAGAACTTTATTTCCTAATTACTATATAGTCAGCGTAAATTCTGCACAAAGAATTCAAAACTAACATTCAAACAGACAGAAGATGTTGAGAAAAAATCTGAGATCTGAACTAGAAAATTTCTGCTTCTGGGTAAAGATATAGTGTGTACTTACTATTTTTGTCTTTTAGGTCAAAAATAGAATTTCAAGAGTCTTTTTCAGGCAGTGTAATACAGTGTAAGTTTTGTTGCCGGGGTAATCTACACTAAGTAAAGCAGTATTTCCTGTAACTGATTTCTTTAACTTTTTGAATTAACAGTCAGTCCTTCTGTTTGGTCCCCAGACAATATCTGTAACATTTAATGTGAATTTAGAACCCACCTTCCTGTTTTTATAGTTGCATATTTCTAGTTGGGATGGGAGAGCCCCAAGAAGCTACTGTCCAAATAAGGCATCATCAAGTAGAACTAGAATCTTTAACCATCAGCCATTGCAACAATGCACATGTTTGCACAGCAAGGTTTTAGTTTCACTTTTGAACTGTAGCACACTTTGACAGCAACAAATGCTTTTGCACACCATTTTACTTGTTTTATATCACACGTTGGATTATATTGCTTATTATATTATATTACTATTACTTATTATATTACTGATTATATTGCAACAGAAACATCCAGATCTTAAAATCATCAGCTCCACAAATAGGCAATGAAGAAATAATATATACCAACCTCAAAATTAACCAAAACAAAACCATCAACATAATTGGATGCTACTTCCCACCTGGCCAAAACATCCCTCCCCTAGAAAACCTCCTCAGCTGGTCTACCCACCATCTCCCCCAAGAAACTATCATCTTAGACGATTTCAATATTGACTGGCAATCCTGTTCTGGCAACAATCCAACCCATCATGTACACCTTCATGGCTTCACTCAACTAGTCCAGTCACCAACCAGGATAAATAAAAACTCCACCAAGCACACTACCCTGGATTGGATACTAGTCAGTAAGAGCCCCCAGTCATATATAACAGGCTGCTTATCAAATAGCCTCAGTGATCACTCCCCAACATTCCTACTCAAAAAATACCTATACCAAGCTAAACCTGTCATCTACCGTCAAATATGTAAAAAACTAAACTTTAACCCACTTGCATTCATCTCATCCCTCAAAGAATGTAACTGGCATCCTCTGACGTACCTCAGTCTAGATGATGCTGTTGAATTTTTTAATACTACCTTCCTGAACATCCTTAATTACCATGCCCCCATAAGATTCTCCAGAACTAAAGCACAGCCCTCCCCATGGCTACAGAAAACCACTAAGTCAGAAATGAAAAACAGGGATAAAGCCTGGGAGCACTGGCGCAAAACCAAAACCCCCTCAGCTAGACAGAAATTCCTAGAACTACTCAATAGAGTCAAAAAGCTGATAAAACAGGATAAATCCCAATACTACCAGTCTGCCCTAGACTCCTCACAACACAGCCCCAAACAATTCTGGTCCTCCATAAACTTCATCCTCCACCCAGGTAAAGTCAGTACCCCCCCTCCTAACATCCCTCACTCCTCAGAAAATATTGCTTCCTTATTCAACACACACTTCACCCAAACCATACTATCACTAGCTAAACAACATAACCCCCCTCCCCTCCAACCCACACCTGCAACTAGTAATCTCCCCACTGCCTTCTCATTTTCTCCTGTACCTACCTCCAACATAAAAAAACTCTTAACTAAACTTAAACTCACCAAATTAGCAGCAGACAGCCTCCCAAGTGAATACCTACAAATCGCAGCTGATGCTCTGGCCTACCCAGTATCCATCTTGATTAACCGATATCTGTCAGAAAGTTACGTTCCCACACTGTGGAAGGTATCACATATAATTCCCCTCCACAAAGGCGGACCCTCCACAGAACTAACCACGTACCGCCCCATAGCTATTCTCTCTCCACTCTCCAAAATACTAGAGAGATGCATTCACTCTCAGGTTTCAGACTACCTCCTTACTAACAACCTCTTTTCCAGTACTCAGCATGGTTTCCGACCAAATCATAGCACCACCACTGCCTTACTTTCTTTTACTAACACTATCCTTCAGCATAAAAACAATGGCTATCTCTCCTCTGCTACTTTCCTAGACCTATCTAAAGCATTTGACATGGTCCCACACAAACAACTTATCTGTGTCGTCAATAACCTTTTCTTCTCACAATCGGTCACCAACTGGTTTCAGAGTTACCTGTCTGACCGCCAACAATCCGTTGTATGGCAGAATGACATATCTCCCCAACTACCTGTCTCCATAGGGGTTCCCCAAGGATCCATCCTTGGACCCCTACTCTTCTCGGTTTACACCAATAATCTGGCCTCTGCCACCAAACATGGCACACTCATACAATACGCAGATGACTCGACCATCATCTGCTCAGCCCAGTCCCTACCAAAACTGCAAAAAGTCACACAGGAAGCCTTTTCCTCTGTTGAAACATGGTTATCCGGTGCCCGATTAATACGCAACCCAAACAAAACTAAACTACTCCTCTTCCAACCCACCAAACATACTCAAAACAACTCTCACTTTAACATCACGGCAAAAGACAACACCACTATATAAACTGAACATACCAAATTGCTAGGAGTGGAGATAGACAATAAACTAAAATTTGACATTCACATATCCATGACTATAAAAAAAGTCCACAAAAAACTAGGAGCGTTATACAGAAATAAGCAATTTCTCACCAAAGCAGCAAATATTTCAATAGCAAATTCCCACCTTATCTCCACCATACTTTATGCCTCTCCAATATATCCCAACCTAAGGCAATGTGATCTAAACAAGCTAGAGACCTGCTACAACAAAATCGCCAAATTCGCCACAGGGGCATCCTGCCGTAGTCACCACTGTCTCTCACTTGCTGAACTGGGCTGGCTTGAACTCCCTCACCTCCTTCAATGGTATCAACTCTCACTCGCCCACAA
Organism: Protopterus annectens; assembly: GCF_019279795.1. Classification (NCBI taxonomy): domain Eukaryota; kingdom Metazoa; phylum Chordata; order Ceratodontiformes; family Protopteridae; genus Protopterus; species Protopterus annectens. The sequence goes on from NC_056730.1 coordinate 333,259,382, forward strand.
ACTAGTAAACCATCCACTAAGTGTCCCATCCCTCCGGAATCTACTCCAACCCTATCGCACTACCAGACCACTAAGATCCAGCAGCAAAAATCACTTGCAGATCACTAAAGCCAATAACTCTGCTGGTGAAGCACTATTCTCTTGTGCCATAGCCAAATTATGGAACTCACTCCCACCCACAGTTACCTCCATACCATCATGCATCCACTTCAAAACTTTACTAAAAGCACAACTAAAAACATGCTGGCTATGCCCTTGCAACTCCCACTCTAATATCATCCAACCACTACCTTTCTTTCCACTCCACTAACTACCTTGATTATAGCAAGCTCAGATGCTCATAAGCCAGTACTTATTATTATACAGCATGAACGTCGTCTTCTTGTAACATTTGTTAATGTCTGATATGCACTTCACAGATAAAGATTCTAGTTGTCTACTGATGTACTATGTTCTTCATCTGAAAATATGTTCTAAGTAATTGCTATGTAAATTGTTAATCACTATGTAATCCAATGTAAATACTGTCTGTTTATTTTAACTGTGGAGCTTTTCTCCCAGGGCCTCCGCTGAAAATGGACCTACGTCCAGTCGGACACTCCCGGGCAACAAATTTAAATAAATAAATAAATAAATAAATAAATAAATAATATTGAAAACGCAAGTAAAAAAAAGACAAAAGAAGCTGCACTTTAAACAAAAATGTAACAGTTTCACAGTTCATTACAGTTCTCACATGTCAACCCCCTTGAAGATTTAGGTGACTTTTGTTGAGAAACCTTCATGAAGATAAAACTGACTTAAAGGTTACATCTTTTGTCTCAGTTATCCAGTTGCATTGTGGGCTGTAGCTAAAAGTGTTTGATGATGCAGCCTTAGGACTGTTAACTGTTGCATTGTTTTTACCTTTCCCTTTATCTCTCTTGAGGACACTTCATGTGCTGTGCAACAACCTATTTTTCCATTACGTAGACTCTCTCTCTTTCTCTTTGCTGTTGAAAGTCTGGAACCTCCTTGGTTATCTCCCTCATGTTTTGAGAGCTCTACCTACTTTAACTCTGTCTTTATGATGCTCCCCAGCTCTCTTTCTAATGGAACCCCAGTACTTTTCATCAACTGTGTCAGATTTTCACTTGTTGCTGTCAACCATTTCTTTCCCTGAAGTAATTATTTCCAGGGGAAATTCAGTACTTTTTGGCAGCTGTGGCCCCAGTTAATATCAACCTTTCTAGGAAGTGTTGACACTGTCTGGGTCTCATTTCTGATACCTTTCCTAAGTGATTACCTCCATGCTTTGCTGCTTGTAATTACATCTACACAGAGCACGTGTTATCACAATCATAACATATTAGAACATCTGCTAGGATATCCCTAAAAACTGCCAAAAATTTGCCTGTCTGCCCACCTTTTCCCAGTGCAAATGTAGCTTCACAATTGACCACATGGAAAGTTGTTGCTCCTTTTGACAGAAATAGACTACCCTGACTTCTTTTTTTGTCTAATAACTGCAGCAACACTGAATCTGATGAGGCACTTTTATACTCTGCAGTTTCAGAACTGGATTCGTCTGAGGCCAGTGACAAGACTGCTGTGTAGGCCACCACACCTTTGGCTCCCATTACTGAAGCTACTGAGATACCGGATGTCTCCAGGGCCTGCTGGTTGTTGCTTCTTGATGAGGGGAAGGGAAGTATGTATGCAGACAACTCTTTCATTTGATCATGTTTCCATGATGGGCTGAAACTCCTCCTATCTGGACCAGTTATCTTTCAAAGAAGTATTCTCAAGATCCAAAGAAGTCATGCTACTGCTATGCTTTTTATTTATGAGGTCCTTCATTGAGTTTGATGACCTATTTGATATGTACAAATTTAAACATATTGTTGTACTGGAGAAGTCTCAAATCCTTCAGCTGTGCAGTTGTCCTTATACTCAGTAGCCTGCTGGTTGTTCTGAGGTGACTCCTGTCTTGCCGTTTCAGCCATGAAAAATCCAGTCCTGTTTGACCTGTTTCTTCGTAAAAGAAGTAGCTTTGTCAACACCCATGCTACGGGTCTTTGATCTACACCCAACAACTAACTAGAAGTCTTTGGAGGAATATGTTCCTAACTCAACATCTGAGCTGTGAAATAAGTTACTATTACAGGACTGACAAAATCAGATTTGCTTTGGCTATCTTTAAGGCTAGTCTTGATGACTGGATAGGTAAACACAAGCTTACAAAAGAGTTATGTATGTTCCTTCTCAGTTTGAGAGATGAGTACTATTAAATGCTCAAAAAGAATGGCAAGAACTGTGTGCATGTCTGCTTCAAGGTGCATATAGCTAGGCATCTTTTAGTACCCGCAATCACTGGTCTAGCATTGTTCCTATGCTGCTACATGTCTGATCACTGTTTGTTTGAGAAGTACCCAAAGGTTGAGTTGAGGTTTACATTGCCTGCCTCTGAACTGAGACCCTTAGGACAGTTAAGTCTAAAAACGGCAGCCTAATGCACTGAAGGCCAAGCCAGTGCCTTCTAGCTTACCTTGTCCAAGGTGAGGTAGAACCTCACATCATTACATCTCCCAAGCTTTTTTTTTTTTTTTCAGATTTGTTTCAACTGCCTCAGGAGTTTATGAGCTTTTTAAAGTCCAAGCAGCTAGCTACGGAAATTCCTAAGATGTCAAGGGTCCATTTCTAAGAGGAGAAAGATAGAAAATGCAGCTACAGTGGAGGATTCTAATATCCCAGATTCAGAGGCAGATGATCAGGCATATGTGGGGTAGAACTCTTCCCCCTCCCATATATACCTCTGACAGAAGAATTCTGCCTCATGACTAGAGAATTTTTTCCTTTGGGGACACCTTCCATATGATTAAAGAAGAGTTGCAACAGAAATGTGAGGGATACTCTGAGGCCCAGTTAAGATATAGAGCTTTCATGGACCTGCTAGAGCCAAATGCTTTAGTTGTTTTCCCCAGTCATAGATGTGCTAGGGGATGCATTCATTAGTGCATCTTTGGAGTCAGATTCCTTATCCCCTGCTTCCAAGAAACCTGACCATTTTTTCCAGATTAAGGTTTTTCACAAGTTCCTCTATAAGAATTCTGTAGATAATTTGTCTGTGGTGTCCTTGCACTTCAAGAGATGCTCTTTGGTTCCATCCAGAGACCTCATTTTTAATGTTAGGGTGAGTAGGGTAATAGAGTACCTTAGGGGAAAATCTGTACCTCTTCTATTGTAGCCTTCACCACCTTAAACTGACATACTTCTATGTTTAACTGTCAGCAGTCTGGGTTAGAATTCCAAGGCAGAGGGAATCCCCTAGGAGGATCTGAAACAGGAGATACTGAAATATATGTGATGTATCATTCCAGTGTGCAAGATGTCTTGAAAAATGTGCATGTGATTTCAGTGGAAGCCTCATGTAGAGCAGCAGCAGGGTCAGTTCTTCAGAGACGTGCTTAGCTGAGAATCCAGTCCCTTCCAGATCATGTGAAGACAGGGCTCTTACGTGCATATATAGATAAGGAAATTCTTTTTTGACCACCTACTTAAAACTTTTTTAAAAAGACTGAATGAAAAAGGAAAGACTATGCAATTAGTTTGGCAGCTTTTTTTTTTCACTCTAAGGCATTTGGATTCAGCAGAATTACCTCTCCATGTCCCAGCCTCTCTACTCCCTAACAAGGAGAAAGGCAAGACCAACAAGGAAAAGAGATCCGTATAGAAAAGAATAACCTTTGACCCATGACCATCAGAGGGAATGCTACAAATCACCTAGGCCAGCAACTCCCACTGAGTTCTCATCATACACAGATCTAGGCCTTCGTTCTCATTTACCACCCTTGAGGGTAGAAGGATCTTTAGGTCTGTTTGTGATGGAGTTGGGTAGCATTACCCAGATTAATGGGTCTTGAACATCCTAAGGCAAGAATATAAACTACAGGTTTTAAAGCAGTGTCCTGAAGCAAGGATACACTCTGTACGTTTTAAAGAGGATCGAAGTTTGGGTATGGTCCTTCATTCAAAAAAAAAAAGACCAAGTAACCTTAGTTCCACCTATGAATTGCTTGCTGAACTAGGGGGGTGAATAAAAAGATTGCCAAAAGGAGAAAATCTCAGGGTTTTGTCATGGTGCTCAGAAGAGAAGACACCTGGATACCTGCTTTAGAGCCATCAGGACAAAATAAGGTTTTGATTCACTTTCAGAGTGCTGACCTTTGAAGGCCTTCTGCATCTGTTATCCCTTCAAACCTTTATGGCCATCCTGGACCTAAAGGATGCCTACCTACTTATTCTCATTGCCAGGACCCACAGAGGGTTTCTAAGATTTAGAGTAGGGAATGATTCCTGATAGTGTCTACTGAGTCCAGAGTCTTTGCAAAGTACCTGGCTTCAGTTGTACCTTTTTAATAGCTTTTTCAGGATCAGAGGCATATGCAGCTATGTGTAGATAAACTACAGACTGATTCATGCAGATTCCATGGAGGAAATTCAGAGGGCCTTTGCTTTCACCTTAGTATGTTATCAGAGTGTTTCTCTCTTTCAGCCTGCCAATGTCCAACTTGAACCCAGTGAAAAAAAGTAGTGTTTCGGATCTGTATCACTTTGTCAAATCCCACATCAGCAAATACCTCTTCGTCAAATACCTATGTATAGGTATACTATACTAAATACTTATCGAGATGCATCACATCTAGTATTTGGCTGGTTTGCTAGACTTACATCTGGCAATAGGTACCGCAGCGTCTGCTGTAGAACCTCCAGGCTCTGGAACAGCTTCTGTCCAACCGTAATAAGGCTTATAAACTCTGACATCAACTTGGACGTCTCTTACCTCCAAACATGATCTCGCTAGTAATATTTCACTGAAAGTGATACATTATTTAATTCACTATAGTTAATATATTCTTACAGAAGTGCAGTATATTTCTCTTAAAAGTGCAATTGCAACAATTCCTCATGTGCAATATTAACGAGCTGCCTTTTCTCTTTTTCTATGTACAGTACTATTTGTTCATATGTTTAGGTTTATATGCATGGGTAGTTTTACCTGACTAGAAATATGTTATAAGGAGTATTTTTTGTGTGTTAGTGATTAGAATAGTGTGTATACATCATGTCTTATTCTTTTTATACTTAATTTGCCTCTGTACTCTGATGATTAGCTGTTACCCGAAATTTTGTTTAGATTGCACTTGTGTTTCCTAAATGACAAAGTTTTCTTTGAATCTTTATTGAAGCTCCTAATTAACGAATGGAGTTTTCAACAAAGTTTTTCCTAGGGGAAAACAGTGGTTGGCCACCATCTGGAATTTGTCCTTTTCCCCACTGTCGTTCGATTTCAGAGTTGGTATATTTAGTTAGGGGATGTGTGGGACGTAGCCCCCCCCACCTGGGTAGGTAAGTTTCATTATTATGTTTTCGTTTGCTAGGGTGGCTTACTGTTGGTTTGCACTTGGAAAAATGCTGTTGAAAAGTCCATTTTCTGATTAGGAGCTTTGATTAATAGGTGTACAACAAAGAGGAATTAGCTGTTGTGGGATTTGACAAAATGATATAGACCCAGTGTTTCTGAGGGCAGTGTTGGATAAACTGCATTAGGTCTTTCATCCAGTGGACAGAGTACTCTCCCTGTCTCTTATCTCAAAAAGTTTGACATGAGTCCAAGATGGCTGTACATTGAGTTACAGCTATATTTCAGATCTCTCAGTGTGAAGATAGAAGCTCAGAAGACAGAGCCAGTAAATTTGTATTTTTGGGCAAATTTCAGTAACTGGCTAGTAAGTGCACTACGTGGATGGCAGCAAAATAGAAATTCAGAGAAGCTGAAAGAAAATCTGTCACAAAAGATGAGGGAAAACACTGACTAGGAAGAATTCTGCAGCTGTTCAGCAAAAAGCAGTACGTGTTCCAGCTTTGGTGCAAGACATGACTTTCCAGTAAATTAGAGGACAAAATAAGTCAAATGAACTCAGAGCTGATTGAAACAGATGAAACAATGATGGAGTATATTAACTCAGATAACAAAAGCCTGGAGTAAATGAAAGAAGCTTTAAACAGGTATTCAGATGAGGTGGTGAAACTGCAAAATCAGATGTCGAAATGAAGAAAAGGCTGGCAGAATATGACACTGCTCAAGAAGAGATGTTTCAAAAATATTAGAATTAAAGGATGGAGCCCATAGGGAAAACCTGAGATTTTCTGCTGTACCAGAGAAGCTGGATGGAACAGACTGTATTAATTTTATGAAAGCACAAATAAGCAGCTGGACTGGTATTCCACAGCAGAAGTTAATTGAAAGGGCACATTGTGTGCATTTTCTAAACCTGACCATGAGAAAGCAACCTAGAGCTTTAATAGTAAAGATGCAATTCTACCAGCAGAAGGAGTTGATTCTGACAAAACCATGGCAGAAAGACAAAGTACTAAAAGTGGAAGACAGTAGAGTGCTTGTAGAAAATGATTACTCACTGTACACCAGGCAGAAGAGTTCATTTATTCCACTAATCAGGAAATGTCGAGAAGCAGGAGTGAGAATCAAACTGCTGTACCCAGCTGTCTTCAGAATATTCTTTCCTGGAGAGACAAAATTATTTTTTTGATGCAGAACATGCTAAGGAGGAAATACAAAACTTTCTCCAACAAAACGTGAGCTGTGAAACAGAAAGAGATTCTGCTTCTTGTTCTTCTGGTAATAAAGACCATAGAGAGACTGTGCCAGTAAAACCTTTTCTGAGGTTTCAACAGAAAATGCTCGAAGGACAGAAAAAAGTACAAGACTTGACTAGAAGAGTGGAGAGTACATTGGAAATGAAGCAGAGACTGGGTTTGGGAATTGGAGAGCAACAGGAATAAAACCAGTAACTCAGAAACTGACAAATAAATGTGTGATTGCAAAGCATTAATTATGTTTGTGAAACATGATAGAACAAGAAAACTTGGGAATATTGGACCTTTTTACTTTGTTAAACTTGTAGGTTACTCTAAAGCATATGCCCTATTTCATGTCATTTAATGTTTGGAAGAACACTTAGCAGAAGGGAAGAGGAGGGAGAGAATTAACTGTAAGTAAAATGAAATGTTCTTAACAGTCATTTTTTTTATAATGCATGATTTAATCTACTTGCTGTAAAGTTTTCTCAGTTATTTTTAAGTGATGGAGATACTAAAGTAAACAGGTGCCCCTGTTATTTTCCTTCTTCCTCCTTGTTCAATTTTAAGAAATGTCATTACTACATTGTAAAAAAAGAAGAAAAGTATGGTCAAAAGAGCATGCGTGATGCAAGAAAATTTGAAATGCTTTTTCTCCTCCTTTCATAGGGAAATGACTGGATTAAGGCCTTTGGCTTAATCTAGTAACACGTTTTAAGAGAAAGCAAATAAATAAAAAAGAACATTGAATATGATAAGGATTTCCTCTAGCAAATAACTAAATTCTTGTAGAAGCAACTGTGTATCTTGTTCTCATGTCTGCATGGAGACAATCTGATAAAGAGCAATAAAAACACAATACTTCTCTCTTTCAATGTCTTTCTTTCAATGGCTAGGAGATGGTGTTTTCTGAAAGCATTTAAGTGTTTTCCCAATCTGGGAGAGCAATAAAGATGTGACAAAACCAGACAGCACATAGTAGAAACACAGGCTGTACCATGCATCGTAGGGTCTATATTACTTAAACGTCGAACATCCTCTTCATCGAACGACCACATCATCAATTTCTTTCCAAGGGAAAGAAATCGGTAGCCCAAATATGCATGACACAATTTAACAAACACCCCCAACTAAATATACTAACTCCAAGATCGCACTACAGCAGGGAAAAGGGCAGATTTCAAGTAATGGCCCAAATGATTTCTTTCCCTTGGAAATCGATGATGTGGCTGTTCTCTGAAGAGGATGTACCTCCCTGCACTACATGAAAAGAGACATGGAGGAGCTCTCGGATTATGTAGCCCAAGCGGGTATAACCCAAGCCCTGAACAGCATCCTAACATCACCCAGGATAATACCACAGTACAAGCAGAAAATTATCGATTTCAACAATTGGCTAAGTTTCTGATGTCATTCTAAGGGGATCCAGTATCTGTCTGCCTGGGATGACATGATTGACAGACCTCGATGCTTTGCCAGAGGTAACCTGCATCTGTCACATCTGGGCTTCTGGATACTGGCCAAGACTCTTGCCACCCCTATAGTGCCTTTTTAGGCAGTGTTCCAAAGACCAAATTACCACCGTAAGAGCTACAAACAAATGCAACCTGAGGGTTATACTGCTCTATGCTAGAAGTCTAAATTTCAAAATGCACTTGCTCGAAGCACTCCTTAAAATGGAGAACATCGACATTTGTGCTGTAACAGAGACCTGTTTCAAGGCAGCAGAAAGTACCCCTGCACTACCAGGCTATAACTCATTTCACACATTTTGGCCCCAGAACTTGGACCGAAGCTCCAAAGGTGGTGGTGTTTCCATATTCATAATGGATGTGGACACCTTCAGACTGGTAGCCGAACATAACACATCAGAGATACTTCAGGTGCAGCTAACATTGGGTAAGACAGCAATTCAGGTCCTAGCCTGCTATAGGTCCCTAACCATGTCCCAAGACTCGTAATCCATGTTCCTAAGCACCCTGGAGAATTTTAGGGTCCAACCTAGCACTCTCATACTGGCGACTTCAACTACCCCTCCATTAACTGGGAAAACTACTCATGTACCAATACGCTTGCCCAACGCTTTTTGGAATTCATTAATTCCAATGCCGTGGACCAGCTCGTTCTTACCCCCACTAGAGGTAGCAACATCCTTGACCTGGTCATTACTAACATGGGCGACCATTGCTCTACACCAATAGTCAGCTCCTACCTGGTTAGATCCGACCACAAACTAATCACCTTGGAACTCCACATCCACCCCCCACAAAGGTAACCACCATGGCAAACTTCTCCAAAGGTAACTATGGGCTCCTACAAACAGAGGTGGCTAACTTCACGGCATCCATGCAAATGGAGAATAGTTGCATGACCGCTGAATCATACACCAATGCACTGTACGAACATGTACACAAATGCATGGATCTCACCATTGCCAATAGAACCAACAAGCTGTCCTCCAAACAAAGGAAGCCAATCTTTTGGTCCTCTGCCACAAACAAACTGTAAAACAGGAGGAGGAAACTGATGTGGAATAAGGTGAAGTCCCAAGACTGGAAAAACTCCCTTATCAGCCTCAGCAAAAAGTTGAGATCCCTCATCAAATCCTCTAAAGCTAGCTATGAAAACAGAATTGCAGCAGGTAGTAAAGACAACCACAACACCTTCTATAGTTATATAAAGAATCTCCACGGCAATACCCAGATTTGCTTTGGGCTACTGCACAGTGGTACCACCTGTACCAAGCCAACAGATATTGCCAGTATACTGGCCAACAGATTCAGTACCAACTTTACCCCTCCCCCAAAGGACTAATCTGAATACCAATAGATTGCCAGACACCCATTATTACTGCTGCACAGGTTAAAACAGCAGTGTCCAAGGCCAAGAATACAGCTTCCATGGGACCTGACAATATCCCTGTCTGTGTTCTACATGAACTGCAGAGTGAACTGGCACCTCACCTGTGTGCCCTGTTCAATCACAGCCTCACCTCAGGCTTTGTCCCTACCGAATGGTGCACTGCTACAGTCATCCCTCTCCACAAAGTAGGAGTGACTACAGACCCTGAGAACTATTGCCCCATTAGCCTGATGAGTCTGATGTGCAAAGCTATGGAACGTATCATCATGGACCAATATACAAGGATATAGGGAATCTCCAAACTCTGGATCCCACACATTTTGTTTTTGTAAAGGGTAGATCATGTCTGCTCAACCTGGTCGACTTTTTTTAGTCAGTCACCAGAGCTGTGGATGAAGGCAAGGTGGTTCATACAACCTATCTTGATCTGGCCAAGGCTTTGATACCATTCTCCACTCATAAATCACAGACAAACTCACTAAGCTAGGCATCAACCCTATATCACTAGGTGGTTTACAAACTGGCTCACAGTGTGAAAGTAGCTGACTCCAAGTCAGACTGCCGACCAGTCACGAGTGGAGTCCCACAGAGTTTGGTTCTGGATCCCCTCCTGTTTGGTTTCTCCGTCTGTGAAGTCCAGGCCAACACGAAGGGACTCTGGCTGACAAAATTCACAGACGATTGCAAGTTGGGAGCTATTATTAACTTCCCAAATGATGTTGACATCCTACAGAAAGGCCTCACTGAGACCGACTGGTATCAGAACCATAGCCTTAAGCTCAGTGCCAAAAAATGTGTCGTCATCCCCTTTGGGAAAAACCTAGTTCCCATGAATTACTACATCGACTGTAATCCACTGAACAGAGAAGGCGTTGCAAGAGATCTGTGAGCACAGGTTGACAGCAACCTCTCTTCTGACCACCACATTGGCACTGTGGTTAGATAGTCCTTTTATGTGGTGCATGTCATTACTAAGGGTTTTGCATCCAGGAAGAAAGAGGTCATTGTCTCCCTCTACTCTTCCCTCATTAGGCCAGTCATCGAGTACATTGGCCCATTTAGCATGTACCTCACTAGACACCTGCAACAACTGGAGAGGCCACAAATGTACCTCACAAAGAGGATCCTAGGCCTTAAACACTTGTCCTATATGGACAGACTAAAAAAAACTCCAACTATTCTCTGTCTCATATCGCCTACTTAGAGGAGATCTTTGCTCGACTTGCTGCATCTAAAGAAATCCCAATCACTCCACACCACAAGCTCCAGAGACCTCAACCTCATTACCACAATCAACAGAACATGTTGGAGGGACAGGTTCATAATCCAGAGACTGCCCATGCTATGGAACAGACTTCCCATACATGTCAAGCAGAGCACCTCACTGGGCCTCTTCAAGAGAAGTCTTGAGTGGATAGGAAATAGAAAATTCACCCGGGATCACTCCAGTGGCTCTGCTTGACAGAGGCACTGGGAACTAAGGTCAGGTGGCACAATGCCAGGGTAATCCTGTAGGCTCGGCTTATAAAAGACTCCAAGGCCATTAGCCTAGCACACACCTATGAATCTATAAGATATATCTTCTTGGGGCTCATCCTCCTCCATTCAGTTGCCATGAAAACTTTGAATGGCTTGATGGCCAAACCTGTGTTATTAGACAGCTCAGCTCAAGCTGTCTAATGGTCTGGGTGTGTGGAAGGAGCCCTGAAGCTAGGGAAGCTGGACAGGTGTTATATCCTTGACTGGATATAACCCATATTACTTAGGCTACTGCAGCAGTATATAGTACAATCAATTTTTAAAACAATTCAGAGTTTTACTCTTAATGCTCTCGTTTATGAAGTGATTTCAGTTAAGGTAAAACACACAAAATATGTTGTATGTTAATTGCATAGAAGCAGTGGTAACCTGTACAGTTAGTGGGGTAAAACACTGTAGTAATATTTTAAGATAAAATATATATAAGGATCTCCATACTCTATAAAAAAACACAAGGACCCTGTTTACATGTGCACATTGCATATCAGTATATTATCAACATAATTGTATATATTTATATATTAACATTTTCCATTTTAGTTCACTGTTGAAATGTTCTTTCTTGGGGGGCTGCATACAAATGTCTGCTGTTTGTGTCTTTTCTCTTTCATGGTCTCCTTTCTTATACATGTATAACCTACTCTGAATTGTAGGACCTCAGTGTTTTTTGGGGGGAGGAAGATCTAGTGGGGACTGTAGTAGAGTCTTTATGAATTCATTGGTATTGCACATCTTTGTTGCCTGAGCTTATCAGTAGCTTAGTACTGCAGCTCGTCATCCAGAGGGATGGCAGACTCCTTGTGTTGGTTCTGTTTCAATGTAGGTAGAAGCAAGTTACAAAAAAATGCAGAATGTCTCCACTGTAGAAGTGAGGTAATGTTAACACCTTGCTTGACTGCAGGTACTTTACTTTGCAAATTTCACGTTTGCATCATTGACTTTCCCAGTCATTTTTGATTTTTCATTACTTTATCATGGCTTTATAGGCATTTTGGTTATTTTTTGACGTAGTGGTCATTACGTCTTTCTGGTTGTAGATGCCTAATGTGTATGTTGTCAGTATCTTGTGTCATTCATGAGATATTTTTGGTAACTGGGTCATCTGCAATTTTCTAATACCTGTAGTACATTTTGTGGGTTTGCAGCAGTGTGTATGTAAATTAATCATTAGTTCTTATCTTGATTAATTGACTGTACACTGCACTGTGGCATACTTCGTCCAGTAAGAGGTAGCAACCTTTCTGAACAAAGATCAGGCTTATTTCAAACACCAGGAAAGGTGGAGGAGGAGCAGTTCTGTTTACAAACACAGTAGATGTCACACTAGCCCCACAACAACCCCCCTTGTTCAATAATGCAGAAGCCCTAGTTAGCAAACTACAGCTTAACAAAAGTAAATCTATATTCATTGCCTGCATTTATATCCCCCAGGCAACAATGCAAATACCCTAGAAGACTTCCTCCAATGGCTTTCCAGCACATGCCCCCAAGAAACTATGGTGTTAGGAGATGTTAATATTGACTGGAGCACTTGTTCCTCTGAATCTCCCACCTCCCATATAAACCTTCACGGTTATACCCAATTTGTATCCTCACCCACCAGAATAAACAAATCCAACTACAAAGGCAGTATCCTGGACTGGATTCTTATAAACAGTCACCCAGAACTGTATAACATGGGTACTCACTTGCATCATTAAGCATAAAGTAGATAACCACCACCAAGTTCTATATAAATCTGTCAGAAACAACAAGAACTTTAACTTCTCTGACTTTCATAATGAACTGAGAGCATGCAATTGGGCCATACTTAAAGAACTTCCACTAGATGATGCTGTAGACTATTTTAATTCTAAATTCCTCTCCATTCTAGATTCCCACGCTCCTATCCACACCCTCAGATCCAAAACTAAGACCACCACCTGGCTCTCTAAAGTAACCAAAACCAAAATCATAGCAAGAAATAAAGCATGGGACAATTGGCACACCTCCAAAGACCCACTTGACCATATTAAATTTTGACAACTAAGGAATGATACCAAGAAAGTCACATTGCTAGACAAAAAAAATTCTATCAACACCCTCATCAAAAACACCAGAACAAACCTCAAAAATTTTGGGCAGAAATAAACAAACTGCTCCACCCTGGCCAAGCCTCCACCCCCACTCCCTCAACCTGCGACCTTAAAACACCAGAGGAAACTGCTAACATCATTAACAATTTTTTTTATTAAAACCATCCAATCACTAGCTAGCCAACTACCCCCCACCAACTCCTTTCAAAACTCCTCCACAACCACTAGCCCACTCCCTTTCGCCTTCCAACCTGTATCTACATCGACCATTCTGTCTCTAATTAACAAACTAAAGCCCACTACCCTGGCAGCTAATTTCCTCCCACCAGAATATTTACAAAAAGGGGCAGATGCCATTGCATACACTGCCTCGATCATAATAAACCACACCTTGACTGAAGCCACTATCCCCTCTCTCTGGAAGGTTTCCCATATAATTTCCCTTCATAAAGAAAGGAATTCTTTAGACCTGTCAAACTTCTGACGAATAGCCATACTATCACCACTGGCCAGAATTATGGGAAAGTGCATCCACAACCAATTAATGCACTATCTCACCCAAAATAAACTACCGGCCAACTTTCAGCATGGTTTTAGGCCACACTACAGCACCACATCAGCCCTCCTATCCTTCTCTAACTCTATCAACATCAACCGAAACAATAACAAACTTACCTCAGCTCTCTTCCTAGATCTCTCCAAGGCCTTTGATATGGGCAATCACCAACTGCTTCTCCGTACCCTGAAGGAACTGTCACTGAATAGTATTTCTATTAAATGGTTCCAATCTTACCTGTCTGGTAGACAACAAAGCAGTTTTATGGCAGAATACCCTATCCACACATTTACCCATTAGGCTCCATACTAGGACCACTACTCTTCTCAGTCTTTATCAATGACCCACCCACTATCACTCCCAAGGCCACCTGCATCCAATACGTGGGCGACTCTACTTTAATATGTACCGCCTCCTCCTCAACTGAATTTATGACCTTGACCCAGAGTACTTTCATTGATGTAGAAAAATGGTTTGCAAACCGTCAGCTTCTATTAAACCCCAACAAAACTAAGCTCATCTTTTCCCCCATCTGCGAATCCTCCTCACCATTCTTTACTATAAGTTCCAACAATGGCACTATCATATCCCCAGATACTCGCACAAAACAGTCGATAATGCCCTAAAATATGATATCCATGTCGATCAAACCATCAAATCTGTCAACAAAAAACTGGGCTCCCTATACATGATCAAACCCTTCCTCACGCCTTTTGCAAGAACCACTATCGCTAGGTCCCACCTACTATCTGCCCTCCTCTATGCCTCCCCCCTCTTCACTAATTTGAACCAAACCACCCTTACCAAACTTGCTAGTTGTTACAACCATGTTGCTAGATTTGCTACAGGTGCTACCTCTAGGACCCACCATTGTATCAACCTAACTCAACTAGGATGGCTGGAGTGGCCCAGTCTTCTCCAATACAACCAACTTATAATAACCCACAAAATACTATATCAGCCAGAAAAACACCAGCACTAAGTAAGTTCATCAAACCATACAGCAACCTGAGGTCACTGCAGTCTGCTGACAAACTGCTGGTACAAACAACTAAGAGCATAAATGTGGCTGGGGACTCTTTATTTGCCAGTAGGCAAAACTTGGAATATGCTACCTGCTGAACTTACTCACCAATCCTCGTTAACCCAGTTCTAAAATAACCCCAGACAACATTTCCAGCAGCATTGGCAGTGTCCCTACTAAAACTCCGACTAATCACCACCTGCTGTTCCTGCAAACTCTCCCTAAGCATTTCAATCATATACTCTAATAAGTTTATGAATTCTTGAAGGGACTTAGCCCATAACTGCGCATATTATTGTCTGAAATTGAATCCGTATGATTTTGATGTTGTCTACTATGTTTTATCTATGTTTGTAACCCTACTAAAAACTGCACATTATACTTATCTCTAAATGTTTCTATTGTTCCTAATGTATTTGTACTCTGCTTTCTGGAGCTTTTCTCCTCGGGCCTTCGCTGAAAATAGACATATATCCAGTCAGACTTTCTCGGTAAACAAATGTAAAATAAATAAATAAATTTCATTGTAGGCCCCGGCAAGTCCAAAGCTGTAACTGTGTACATGTGAGAACTGTTCTTGTTCCTTTTGTGTTTGCTAATGGCGCACTACCATTCTGCATACAGTGCCATTATCAACCATCACCCTGAAAAGCTTCAGATGCTTCTGGATGGGGTTGCGTTGTTCGTGACTTTTGCAGACATGGTACTAATGTTCACACAGTGTTCACCATTTCATTTTTTAATAGCAATAGCCAAAATCATACTTAAACACTACCTAGCAATGTCCATGCTGTCATTTTCCAGTACCCTTCTTATTTCACTTGTGGTATGCAGATCAGCTGCAGTATGTAGTAGCAAGACCTCAGCATTTTGGTCTGAGAAGTTATTTTTACAGTAGAAAAGGTAGCTCTTGTCTTCACAGCTATTGTAAAATTTTTAATAGAACAGTAGGTTATTACTTCTCCAAGGCTGTGATCACATTTTTGCACACAGTGTCCACTTTTTGAATTGGCGTCTTTTAATTCTTTTTACTGCAATATGATTTTTATGCTTGCTAACTGCTTAATAATACACTTAGAAAACCAACATCATAGCCAGGTGATACACAGGTAACCTTCAGTACACCATTGTACCATAGCAGTTTAGAGGAACGTAGATAAAGAATGTGACATAACCCAAACCTGACACAGATGAGTAAAGATGGTCATTAATCTAAGTGTAGTTTTGAACATACTATGTGGTAATGTTTGCATCTGTAACCTGAATTTAAAGCGGTCTGTGGGTAATGTTTTATAAAGTCTTGCTTACTACATAAGGCAAAATGAGCTCAGTGCTTCTGCCTGGTAGCCACATTGTTTAACTGAGATGGTTAATTTTGGATTACTCTTTGATTACATGTGCATATTATCCATTACTATGACTATTTTCATAGTTATATTACTGACTGTACAAAGTAGTGCTGTTTCAGTCGGTTGGCTTTGAGAAGGAAAATGTGCAGCAAATTACATTTGTAAAGCACTGCCCAGTGAGATTTGGATTTTTAACAAAGTATATTAAAATTATGAAATATTGCTATAACTGGAATAAAATGGACATTCTTGTGTCCATAAGGATTCATTGTTGAACTACTCATCACTGGGTCTGTTAATGTGTAGCTAAGGACTGTGATGTGCCCCAAATAGGATACACAATAATAGGTATTTTTATCTTTGTAACTACAAATATGTATGATATGTCAGCATCTGCACTGATAACTTGAATTGTGTCAACAAAAGCTTACATAATGCAAAAAAAAAAAAATCAGTGATACTTAATATCTAAATTGTGTAGCTGCAGCAATATTCACCGTTTGCGGCATAATGGTATGCACAGTTTCAATATTTTTGTAAATTATTTCAAAATGGAATGAAGGAAGTGGAAATGCTTTACAATAAAATAAAAAATGCTACTTATTGTAAGGGTCTGTATACTTCTGTTGCAGAGGTATTGGCAGTATGCTGTGCCAGAAATTTATTTTTTTATTTATTGTTCAGTGTAAAATGTGGGTTATGGCTGGGGGAAGATTACCATAACTATTGTGAATATGCCTGCATTCTGAAGAAGTTTGTTGTTTATTGCTTATTTCTAACAATTGTAGTTGTCAGTTCCCATCCTTACAACCTCCAGGCATCACAGAAAGCAAAATTTGAACAATGATATAATAAACTGGTTACATTTGCAGCAAATGCCCCTTTCAAAACTCACTACTGTATGACAATAAAAAGCCTAAACTGGTTAGAACTGCTCCATCAACTAACACATACACAGCTTCTCAATACCTATTAAATTATCCAGCATAGCATCCTTCTGCTTGTCCAGCACAAAATACTATTCTACACCGGTATGTTCCTACTCGGTTGTTACGATCTAATGAGCAAAAAACTCCTCTGTGTTCACAATCTTATCAAATCTCCTGGGCGTGGTCTGTACTAGTATCATGTTGCTAAGGCCTAGAACTCTTTACCTGTGTCTATCAGGTCAGTATCCTCCCTCTAGCTCTTTAAAAACATTCTAATAGACTTTGTAGCCAAAATCTGTCCCTGTTCTTGCTCAATCCAAGGATAAACTATATCCCTAAATATGTGCAAGTACCTGTTCATAGCTTATACCTCCTTACTCTACCTTCTTCACTGAGGTCATAGGTTCATAGGATGATACTAGGCTATTGGCCCTGAGGCCCTTATAAGCCTAGCCAAGAATTTCACCCATGTTCCCACAAAGTCAGCACCTGTTTTCCCTGTCCAGCAGGGACACAGATGGCATCCCAGGGGTATATTTTTTGTTTCCCATCCAGTCGTCCAGGTTCCTCTTGAAGAGGGCTAGTGAGGTACTCTGCGTGACATGGAGAAGGGAGTCTATTCCACAGATGGAGGAGTCATTGGGGCACAAATCTATCCTGCCAACAAGTTCTATTAATGTCACAGACCAGGTTGAGACCTTGTGTCCGGGTTGTGCAAGTGGAGTTTGACTTACAGGTGTGCAGCAACTCCATCAAGGCTGAGTCTGAGACTGCCTTGTATGCCAGACATAGGTCACCTCTGAGCAGTCTTTACTTCAATCAATTTCTTTTCCTTGACTCTCACTCTAAATATGCCACAACCATGTTTTTTTTTTTCTCCCACTTGATATTGCAGTTTTTGTTTGTATTATACTAACTTATTAATTTTTCTAATCTGGTTAAAATTTCTTTAAATATGAAATCCTTGTCTTTTAAGTTGTAGCTATTAACTGATGTTTTTACATTATCCCCGGGATTCATGAACCTTGCGCCAGGCGCATGCATAGCGTAGGCGTTACAACGCCAAATATGGCCGCAGAGCGATTCATGTATGATCCAATCCCACGTGCACTACCGGCGTGCGCCAGATCTGCGCAGCCCCCGGCGTAGGTATGCTAAACACCCCATGTGCGGTGTTGCACCATGCAAATGAAGGCATATAGCGATTCACAAAGTGGCGCAGGCATAGCATAAACCCACGGCAATGTAAACCAAAAAAAAAACAGTTTACATTTTCCCAAACATAACATAGGAGTAACGGAAGAGTGTCAGACCCAGGTATCACACTGGTACCATATGCCAGTGGCGAAATACACAGACAATGTCAAAAGAAAACATGCACAACATGTAAATAACTTAAATGGCATGTCCACAGCAACTCACATCAGAACCCTAGGACATGTCTGCGGAAGGTGCAATACAATGAAATAATATAACAATGTTATAAAACAGCAGCGTAATACACATCAGGTTCACAGCATAATACACCATGGTATGCATGGAACGCCACAAACACGGTGCAAGGGTTGCCAAGGACTCGCGGCAGTGTTCGGCGTGGTAACTATGAATTAGTAGTCAATGCCATGCAAATGAGGCAGATAATACTGAATCGCAAATCCCCCGCCGGCGTAAGGCTGTACCAAATGGCGCAGCGGTAATACACCGAGGAGTGGCTCAGAGGGAATACATGTCATCTGCAGAGGGGTGTGCCACCGTAGCAGGAAGCATATTGGAGCACAGCAAACCTGGGCTGTACATCGCAAATCACAGCTGCAGGACCGGGGTGTGGGGTAATAGTTCAGCTGAGAGCACACAATGCGCGCAGAAGTGCATGTGTACGAGGATGTCTACGTTCCCTTAACCTAGTCATGTGACGCTCGCCCCGCCAACAACATCGGAAACAGGAAGGTGATGTTAAGAATATGAGGAAATGTGGAAGAAGTATAATTGGCGTACTAATGAGCAATCAACACTAATCAACCCACGAAGGCCAATCGGCGGCAGCTGACAACTCTGCATGCAGAAACCTGCAAAACGGGATAGGGGAGGCATATGAATGCAAAGAAAGTAGGGGAGGTAGCAGATTGCAAAGATAGAAGACCTGACACAGCAGAGCAAAGCAGACAGGCAGCACAACAGCAGCAGCACACAAAACGCATGATATGCCATGTCCCAGAAAGTACACATGACAGTGCTCTGCAGGATGCATGCCAGAAAATAGTAGGTGCAACGTGCAGAAATAGTAAGGGAAGGTCGAAAGGTAATCCATGGCAGGCAAGAGTAATGCAACACCAAAGGCAACAGCGTTGTAGTTCCATCGGTAAAACACGTAAGATAACCCCCAGATACGGCCGTACAAACACACCCTATGACATCATCGGTGTGCACAGCACAATAGTATAAAGTGTGAATGCACACAACACACAGCCGTGTATTCCCAAACGCCGCACCATAGGTGTAAACACACAGGGAACTTTTAAAATGTACATGTTGGGTGCTGCCGTGGCTGTGATCCATCAGCATGTGTTAGAGACAGACGGTGTTGTTGAGGAGGGTGCCGACAACCACCGTAGGCCTCGGAGGAGAAGGAGAGTGTTCAGACCAAGGGTAACCTACCAGGGGCTACAAGACCTGGAGATAGTAGAGCGTTACAGGTTGGACAGGGACACGTTACAGCAAATAGTGGAGCTGTGCCGGCCACGCCTGAGAACAAGAAACAACAGAGGGAAACCCATCCCAGTGGACACAAAGGTATGTGTAAGCTTGTGAATACTGGCCACAGGTACCTTCCAAAGGCCAACTGGAGATATAATGGGCATCTCACAGGCATCAGCATCCAGGGTACTACACCAGTTCCTGGATGCCATGTTACCACATGCCAATGAGCATATATACTTCCCCAGATCTCAGGAGGATTTGGCTAGCAATATGCGCCACTTCCACCGTGTGGCACAATACCCGGAGGTACTAGGTGCGATAGACTGTACGCACATACAAATCAAGTCACCACCTGGCGAGCAGGGTAGACGCTACATAAACCGCAAGGGATTCCCCTCCATCAATTGCCAGGTCGTGCAATGCTCAGGGCATTATCATGGATGTGTGTGCTGGCAGCCCTGGAAGCTACCACGACTCCCATATCTGGCATGCCTCACAGCTGTATCAGGTATTTGCCAGGGGGGACATCCCACAAGGCCATCGTGGGGATGCTGGCTATGCACTGGAGCCGTGGATGATGACTCCCATCAGAAATGCACACACACACATGCAAGAACGCCATAATGAGGCACACGCACAAACCAGAATAATCATAGAGCGTGTGTTTGGGATGCTGAAATCACGGTTCCGGTGCTTGGATACATCTGGTGGAGCCTTGCAGTACTCTCCAGGCACATGTGCCCACATATTCATAGTATGTGCCATGCTACATAATATGATCCTGCGGAAGCAGCTGCTGCAGGGACATAATGGGGAAGGGCCACAAAGCCCATCACAACTGCCAAGGCCAGTCCAGGCACAGAGGGTTCCAGACCAGGAACACACTGTGCCAGCCCCAGTAGGCAGACGGAGGCGTACCCAATATGCCTACGCCTTGGCAAAGAGGGAACGTATAGCAGATACTCTGACAGCATAGGCCCCATGGACTGACACCTCCCTACCTGCACACACAGTGAAATGGACGGCACACAAACATGACCACCTGTAAAGTGTACTGCATGGGTGGCCTCATGTGTGACTCCAACATAGGCAGCCCCCAAACACTGTACACCCAACAGCCAGTGGAGCATGTAACGCCAACACCTGAACAGTACGCGGGTCCTACAGCATGTGGCGCTGCTGTATGCCTGCCACGTTCGCTGCAAGATGTATACATATAAATATATATATATATATATATATATATATATATATATATATATGTGTGTGTGTGTGTGTGTGTGTGTGTATATATATATATATATATATATATATATATATGTAGATAGATATAATTATATCGATATAGAAATATATGTACACATATACATATATATACTACAGTTATGACAGGGAATTAGAGGGATATAAGGTGACTGAGATGTAACCCGCGATATCTGTACATAGTATACATAGTGAAACGACAACCTGAACATCCGGGAGGTTCAACATAAGAGGATACCGCCAACCATGGTATGGGTAACATACCGATATGCATAACTGTGAGGTGGAAAGATCGCCAGACCACAGTACTGTAACAGTGCATGCGCGTGTAATAGTATGATGATATGAAGGGAGAGGTAGACACCGCCGCTGGTGTTGCGGTCCACATAGGTACTGTGTGCAACCGGCCCTGTGAGTGCCATAGTATGTGTACGTGTGCGGTGAGGGTGCCGTGTGCGTCGCTGTGTGAGTGTAATGTGTGTGTGTCTGCAACATGTGTATGTTGGTGCCACGTTAGAGGCAGAGCGGAATATTAGGTGTAGGCATACGGTAAACTAGCCTCAGGCATATGTACACTACTAGTCCCAAAGTAGTAGTGACAGCCCCACCCTGGCTAGGTGTGTCGCAACATAGAACGATACAAAATGAATATGTCCCAGATGTAGCACAGGAATATACCCCATATGAAATGGAAAGGACGTATGTAATAGTCATGCCTGTATGTACGACACCGATATGTTAATTGCAATAAGATACGTCGGCAAAGTCACACAGCAATAGGTATGTACTGCGGAAATACGTATGTGCTACCCCAGTACTGACCGTGGCCACGTGTCGGCCCGTAAACACCGCTGTGTGTTCTACACGTCTCAAACAATCAATTCCCATCTGAATATGTGGCAACCACTGGCAAACAGGCTATCCCAACAACAGGACCACAATGACTGCAAATATCTGCGACAGAATGACAAGGGATAGTTGTCACGTACACACAACCGCTGATATACCACAGATGTTACTGAGGTATACATGCATCAAGCTCACCCGCAGGCGATCCCGACACCACATGACAACAGCCCAACCTACAATCCCATAACAAAAGACAATTAACTGTCAACTCTCCAAGTAGGGACGGAGCACACAGACAACTATACTGGTTATGTAGAGATGCAAGGCCCACAAACCGTATCTGTGACGTACAACCACCGACATCCCCCACTGTACATAAAGGAATACAAACCTTAACAGCAGCACAAACATACAGTCGGTCAATGACATCTGCATAACCACAACATATCGCGTGGGGGACACAATTAAAGGCGGCTGCATAATTGCATGCGTTGTAGAAATGCAAACAATAGACTAGTTACAGTTTTGAATGCAATACTCCGTTATTATACGTCGGCAGGACAGGTACACCCACTTGTTGAAACAAATACTACACCTGTCACACACAATCCATGGGTGACATGAATGCAGACCATACTAGTTCCCATGCATAGCAGATGCAGTCACACATAACATAAGACAATACAGACCATCCCCACGAAGGTAGGGCGAATATCCAACGGCCAGGCAGAGAATCCAATTATACCCCAGTATCGACGCGTAATTACCGAATGGAGTACATGCACAGGTGATATGCACGTAATTACTCACGTAGACATAGCCGCTGATATACCACAGAAGTTACGGGGGTATACATGCAGCAAGGCCACCTGCAGACGATATTGGAACCAATTAACAACAGCCCAAGCTACACTCCCATAACAAAAGACTATTAACTGTTAACTCTCCAGGTAGGGATGGAGCACACAGACAACTATACTGTCTATGTAGAGATGCAAGGCCCACAACCCGTATCCGTCACGTACAACCACCGATATCCCCCACCGTAGATATTAAAGGAATACAAACCATAATAGCAGCACAAACATACAGTCAGTCAATGACATCTGCATAACCACAACATCTCGCGTGGGCGACACAATTAAAGGTGGACGCATACTTGCATGAGTTGTATAAAGGAATACAACAGCCATGTTACAGTTTTGAATGCAATACTCCGTTATCATTCGTCGTCAGGACAGGGACACCCACGTCGAACCAAAGACTACACCCTACACACACAATCCACGGGTAACATTACTTCGAAATATACCTGTCGCCACGCATAGCGTTTGCAGTTACACATAACATAACACAATACAGACCATCTCCACGAAGGTAGGGCAAATAGCCAACGCCCAGGTGAGAAATCCAATTATACCCCAGTATCGACGTGTAATTTCCGAATGGAGTAGATGCACAGGTGATATGCATGTAATTACTCACCGAGGAACAGCAATTGGTGGGATGAATTCACATGTTGCAGGTATCGACGGATATAAGGATGACTCTCAGGATATTCAAACCGTATGCTCATACCGAACCAGCAGTGTACAGACGAAAGCGAAAGAAAACAGAAAAACGATACACTGAACGAACACGGAACAAAACACCGACAAGGTATGTAGAACCCACGATATGTACGGTTGTGTAACGCATGATGTGTATGATGAATCTGTACTGTATGTGAATGGTGGTCGTAATTAATTACACTTGTCTGTAATGCAGAAAGTGGTGAAAGGTAGTTATGTAGTGATATCCTGCTGAGCATACCAACGCTTGCGGACACCGTGTGTACAGCAGTGGAACATCATGTACACAGCGGAGACACCACAAGGGATGCCACAGGGGGGCATTAGAGAGAACAATGCCATACCACACGCCGTTGCTGGCAGTGGATGTTCAACAAGGAAGTGCCATAGCAGGGGATAGGACATGTATGTATACTGTCACAGCACGCATGTGTATGGGCATATACCGTTGATGTCATCGTAAGGTGGCCGACGTGCAAGTATGCCCTGCATTAGGGGATACTATGTGAAATATGTGTAATGTAAAGCTGTCTAGGTAGATATGACAGATATCATACACAGTATCACAGGCATATCATGCATAACACAGGTATCGCCTATTGGTATGTACAATAACAGGATACATATGGCCTGTAGGTATGGGACAGAGTAGTAGCATGATAGCTAGCCGAAATGGAAGGGACACCAAGTAACCATGCCCAAAGGACCTGTAGCAGCTGCACAGGTGCACAGTGGGCAACAATGCAGTCTGGCAGGTCCATGTGTAAACACATGTGCAGTGTACACAGTAGTGTCACCTCCCCATGGTAGTGTCCTGTGAACAGCAGAGGTGGGTGTCAACTGCACGTCTACACAGTACCGCTGCTGTGGTGGTACCAGGACTACGTGTCACTCAAACAGCAAGGGAGGTATCACATGAACAGTGCTACTGTGTGTCCCTGCAGGATGTGCACAGGACCTATGTTCCACAGCATGGTGTGTGTTGTGTTTGTGGAAGTAACACAGAAGCCCAGCCCATGCAGTGTGGCGTGTGTGCACATATCCAGGAGCAGTCCGTTCACACTGCCCACCGCAGATGTCATGTATGAGGAGTATATGCATCAGTAATGTGGAGGACATGGGCCGTGTCAGAGCAGAAGACACCCCTGAGTATGTGGTATGCAGATGTGTACAGATGTGTCGTCCGTATGTCAGCCGCATATGTAAACCGTCTGAGCCTGGTAAACATCGTGGCATGACAATGTTGTGCCATGTGAAGCTGTAGCTGTTGTTGAAGGTACACCATAAATGTGGTAGTGTACACTTGACTGTGTGTAGATGTGTGTATGTCAGAGGTACAATGGCTGCCTATGTACCAGCATCACACACAGTACAGATAGGTGTGGCCTTGCAGAAGGGTATCCATGCCACAGTGGAATACAGTAACCCCAGGACTGTGTGTGGCATATGTGTGTACAGCAACCATGTACAATGTGATATGTATGTACGGGACCAGTATCCATGTGATAGTCAGTGGGTGAATGTTGTTATGCAAAGGTGATGTGCATGCACCATGTGTCATGCATCCTGATGCCATGATACTCATATGATGTATCCGCTACACTGACACCCGTATGGTTGGTATCGGTATGAGCTGGTGGAGCAATAATGGCGCTTGGTATGTAGGCGTGGGATATCTAGGCATGGACAGTACTCTGTGACAGCATGTTCTGTATGTAAGCATATAGTGAACATGAGGGGCCCCATGACTGAGGACTGTGTAATGCCATATGTACCTGACATGTAGTAGGTACTATGGTATGCTCGCACCACTGTGTGTCCTGTCCATGAGCCACATAGCATAACATCCTGAGACACAGGGTATGATGTGCAGGTGGATGTGTAAGTTGCCATTACCAGAACGTGGAATGGTGCTGAAGGGCAATGTGAGGACAACGTCTGACGTGTCGGCCTCCGTACCACCCCAGCCGCCCATGCAATGGTATGACAGGTGGCCAGCATGGGTGTGCGCGGTGCTGTGGCATACACAAGCCCAACACGGGTGCTAGGAAAGGTCTGGAGGCCATCAATGTGTGTGGGAATCACGTTCGTGAGGATGTGCCCCATTGCCATGCAGAATGGTCCAGTCATGGGTGTATGATCACAGTCCCACACATGCAATGCAGTGCCACCCGTGGGTTGTGCGAGAAATGCCGCTGTGCGGCGGTCAGGGTACACAATGTCCGACAACAGGCTAGCAGTGAATATAGTGGCCTGGTGCGGAGACATATACCGAACAGGTTGGTGGGACATTACAGCCAGGGACATCGGAAGGTGACATCGGGCCAGCGTCCCAGGACATATCGTGTGCATGTCAGTACCGTGTACGTGTCCACAGGGACACTACGATGTCCATGTACGGATTGCGACCCTGTAGTGAGTGAGAGGGTGTATTGTCAGTAAGTACGCCATCGCCTGGCACGTTGCCAACATTAGCTCGGTCTGCAATGCCTGGGTGACTATTGTATGTGACATCAGATGTGGATGTAGCCAAACAATACAGACATACCACCACAATGCCTGAGGCCCCACACCGCAATGTGCGGCAGTCATGTTTAGGTAGCTAGCCTTAGAGTATGTGATGATGGACCTCGAGGACCCACCATGGCTGACAAGTGATGCAGCCCACACATGTGAATGTACACCACTGTGCAACAGCCTGCACATGTGGCTGTATATCATATGTGCATGGAACATGACCACCACAGTGGCGTCTGTGAACAGGTCAGTACCGCCATGTCTCTGTGTGGAATAGCATGTTTTCTGCAATTGTGTACATGCTACGGAAGCACACTGTGGTATGTGTCAGCATATGTATGTGCACTGTCCATCTGCTGGGGTGTCATGCCGTTAACAACTGCTGTCAGCAGACGTCAGTAGTACTGGTTGTAGTACACATGTTCCGTGTATGCTGCGATGGCTGTGTTTCCAGGGTGTGGCTAGCAGGGCCGTGTAGCATATGTGTTTAATCCACCGAAGAGGGGATAACCCCAGGTGCGTCACACCAGTCACATGGAGGTATTGTGCATGCTGAGGGTAGTGTAGGTATGGTATGTGTTGTGTAATGTGTCATCCAGCTGAGCGGAGTGCATGACTCAAGCATGTGTAGGTACATGGGTGTCTATTCCAGGGAAGTGTGGGTTGCTGTCAGCACTTGGCAGTATTAGCTGTCTGAGGCCCAATGTACAGTATAACAACACAGACGGTATGTAACCTGTGGTGTACAATGTCGACTCTGTCACGTGTTACAATGTGTATAGCGGTCACAAACACGGGTATCTGCACATGGAGCAGCTATGATGCATTGTGTTGGGCAACTATCCAGGATGTGTGCAAAACACTGTGTGATGTGTGAACCCCTCACCTGTGGGTGTTCCAGTCCAGGTATGTGCCTGGGAGGTACGATCCATGTACAATCCATACTCGCAGGCGTGCTGCGCAGAGCATGGAGGCAGGTCCCAGTCAATGCAGAGATATGTGAGTGGTGCAATAGTGTGTGTGCCTCGCTTGTGTGCAGCACAGTGGAAGATGCAAGCATTGTCCCACATGACCCCATGCCGTGCCTGCCTGTTACAGCCCTGCCGGAGACGGTTATGTAAAACTGCCACAGAGGCAGTATAGCATGTGAAGATGTACATGTGTGCTCCACACCCCAGGCCGATGGCTGCAGGTCATGAGTGCCAGAGCATTGTGGTCGACCAGGACTGTCATAGCGGTCAGATACCACATGCCTGTACAATAACAGTAGGAGCATAGGCAACAGTTGCAGTGACACAGTAGGTCAATGTACAGTGTCCCTGTGTCCAGACCACTGCCTACTGTACACTTGGCTAGACACACACCCAGAGGGCTATAACACCGGTGAGCCATTGCATGTCCCAGTACATGTAGTCTGTGTATTGCCATCACAGGGCAGTCACAATAACATGTTGTATGAGAGATATATTGTACCAGGTGATGTGTCATGTGTGCGTATGTTGAGT
This sequence comes from Protopterus annectens, assembly GCF_019279795.1. NCBI lineage: Eukaryota > Metazoa > Chordata > Ceratodontiformes > Protopteridae > Protopterus > Protopterus annectens. Next base: position 333,286,757 of record NC_056730.1, read on the forward strand.
TGCAGAGCTGTTCACCCATCCGCAACATCTCAGTGCATGATGCCTTGTGTAACATGATGTGTGGAACTGCAATGTGATCCACAACAGGGTCATCCGTGACTGGTGCGTTGTGAATGGTGTAACCTATGGGTCTGCGGGATATACACTGGTGTTGTCGGTTGCCATGCTGGGGGCCACCAGTGGTGCCTACAGTGGTCATACAGACATACTGCATACATTGTTCTGGCAGGAATGTCCATTGTTGTAGATGATGTGGTACTATGTGAAGGTAGGTGTGTGTTGTGAATGTTACCCATCCAGACGTGACCGTCAGGTGCAGTCATGGTTGTCGACAGCATCACACCCATCCACAGCTGTCAGCACCCTGTTCCCAGAATGGGTAACAGTAGCCCTTGTACTGTGCGACTAATGTGCAGATGGCGGAACACCTACTACTGGCTGGCTAACAGTGTCATCTGGGAAGGCTATATGATGGCTGGAATACGCTGCTCTAATGTATAATTATGGTATCGCGATGAAGTACATTGATTCACATATAGTAAGCCATGGCTGCTGGCATGTAACCCGTGTACAACAATGAAGACCCAACCAATGTGGAGCCGTGATGAACATGCACCCGTTAGAACACCAAATGAGGTACGTTGCACGTAATGATGTACAACTGACAGCTATGTGCACAGCATGGATGCAGAAGCACATCCCCCACAGGCAGTACCGCTCCATGTTGGTAGGGGGGCATTGCACGAGTACATGTGACAGTTGCTGTATTGCCACATGTACGGCATATCCGTCATATAGGGGTAGCACTGGTACATGACTGTCGGACATGCCTGTACATACGACCATGTCCCACAGGATATGTGTTACGTGTGTACAACACCTGTCGTACCTTCATCAAGCTGTGACGTGTATGGCTGCCAGTGTACCTGTGTGACATGTTGTGCAATGGGTGCAAAGGTACGCAGTAGCGCATTACATGCCCACATGTCCTGCACAGGTGCATAGCCTGAACATACACTACAAATAGGGTGTTGGATAATAGCAACCCACAAGGAGGTGATGGGTATGGGTGGCAATCCACTATCACCTTTCCGGGTAAGGTGTGCATGTCCATGACACATTAGCACCTGAGATGTTAGCAGTACAGCTGTACAGGGCGGCATGCATATTTGATTACAAATACCCTTGCGTGTTCCACCACTGGCCTGTTGACAGACAGACACCAACACAATGTGCAGCATTGACATGTGCACAACACATCACCGCTGGCTACAGTAGAACAGGGTTACTGTGTTGACATGTGCACAGAACATCAGCGCCAGCCACAGTCGAACACGGTATGTGTTGAACCCCACCGTCATTGTAGCCCATGCCACAGACAGACGTGTTATGCATCTGTGTATGTACGGCTGGGAATGGCCCTGGCCTAGCAGTATAGCTGTGTCAGTGTTGCGAACAACATACTGAATGGGCTGTGTGTGTGAGGTGTGCGTCATACGTGTATGGTCTGATGGATGATACCAGCAGTGCCCCCGCTATGTGAACATCCCCGTCCCCATAAATGAATACCTAGGCTGTGCTCAACACCATGGTCACTGTGGGAGGGATGGTGCTGTGCGGTCCACCCGGTGACATGGTGGTGACAGCAGGCACTGGATGTAGACATATGTGGTACCCATGTCAGGCCGGGGTACCATCCATGTGCACAGGATATCACCGTGCGGGCACATACAGCACTGTGTTGAACAATATCACAGCACATAGCACCTGTCAGGGGTAATGTGTATGCATGGATGTGCAATGCCAGCATGCACCATACACACCCCCACCAGGCAGCATGCTGCCTACCTTGCAGAAGGCCATCATCCACACCATGGTGATGGACATGCGACATGTCCATATACCCATAGAAATGACATATGGAATGGACAGCCACCCTCCCAATACTGGTATCCCACAGGCGGGACACATCCCTGTGCCATGTATGTGATATACCCTGCCATACCATGCAGCCCTGTACAGCAAGGCCGCACGTGCCATCACAGTCATACATGGTGCGATGGCCACATGGCACTTGCACTATCAACTGACCAGATCAGTAATGTGGCACTGATGCACCTTGTGGTGTCACAAGTGCTGTGTGTCAGCGTGTGCAACGTGCGCGTGCACATGCTATGTATGACCATCCCTGCTAATGTCATATGATTAGACAGTGCCCCATGTGTATCACATGTGCAATACAGGTGAGCCGTGGCAGGTTGTCCAACACCCGTACAGTGCTGAGTAGATGTATATGGCACAACACATGCTTGTACAGGTGTCCATGTGTATGTGTGCATTGCCACCGCTGACGTCCATAACGGCTGCGTCTGTGATGCTACGTGACATATACACAGCATCCAGGTGAACAGTAGAACTGTGCACACATCAGGCCACGTGCTGATTGGTATGAACACAGGTGCAGGCAGGTACACATGTCCACAGCAGGTCACCATCTACATGGGGTGTGTACAGTGTGATGAGTTGACACAGAGATATGATATGATACCCACTGCATAACGGTGTGACAGGTGTGACAGCAACACATCAGCTGTGTCAGTGTCATGATGCATCTCAGAGATTACTGTGCAGATGTCGTACATGTCATAGCAATGTATGTTCAGCGGTATGCCAGTACGTCAGTGTGAATGTGACCTGTCACCATCATTATGTCTTACAGATGATGCCTCGTTCACGACTGCCAGCCTTCAGCCGCCAGGAGGATGAAGTAATCATACCGTTGCTCCATGACAACTATGACTTGCTATTCAGCCATGTTCCACAGCAAGCACAGCAGAGGGATGACCTGTGGCAGGATATGCGCAGGAGGGTGAATGAAGTGGGTGGCAACAACCGCACCTACCAGCAGGTACGCCGACACTGCACGGACCTCATACGGCACGTGAAACAGCGCGCCGTCGCAATCGCCAGAGAACAAGGTGGAACAGGTGGTGGGCCACCAACCCAGCCCCCACTCACACACACGGAGGAGCCCCTGGCCAGTCTGGGGACACCCACGGAACAGCATGCAGAAACACTAGCCGCCATCGTGGAGGTGGGTGTCTCCCAACCAATGAGCCTGGAGCTGCCTGGTAAGTCAGTCGTGCCTATGAGTATGATATCCACTGTAGGTGTAGGTGTCACTGTACATCATGTAAAGTAACAGCACATGCCAGGTATATGGGCACACAAGCCGCATACTACAGTATGCTACATTGTGTTTGCAGACGTGTGCATACCACATGCTATCACACAGGTACATGATGTGACATGCACAGTGCAAACTGTGGCTGTCATACAGTCATGGATAATGTTTATACTGTTGTGTCGCCCCTATACAGGTACCTCTGGCGTGTCGCACAGACATGGGTCCGTTGCAAGTGAGACTGTTGTCAGTAACAGGCATGTTACAGTGTAGAGTTATTCGCCATGTGGCCAGGTATAACATGCACACCTGGGTTTTGTTCCAGTCACGGTATACAGGTTGCACCACCAGACACACACATGCCACCCATGCGCAGTAGATACAACCGTTATTGTACACCGGCATGAAACCACAGTACCTGTCAGTGTGATATGTGAGGTCAGCTATGCATACTACGGTGGAGGTGTTCTACAATGGATGCATATGTAGTATACATTGGAACACCATCCGTGGTACGCACACAGTACCACACAGTGAGCAGTGATGTGGGCAGCACACAGGTGTCACCAATGTGACATATGCCCCTGCATTGTTTACACACATTGTGACACGCCACCCAACATGTCCCCGCCCGTGGTGTTCTGTCTGAAATATTGTCACACCATCACCTGACCCACACCCGACATAGCAAACATCCACACTGTTGTCTGCATAGCCCTCTGGATTGTGACACCTCCGACATGTATGGGTGTATGTCACATGGGACACCACAGGAATGTGTACACGATGCCCATCACACACAATTGTCCAAGACCCAGTCACACATGGCCATGGGTGATAGCCACAGGCATGTTGCCACACAGTACGTCTGATGTGGATAGACACCGTTGCACATTGTCCACACATAGTGCGATCATAGCCGTAGTGGACCACCTGTACATTTGATGTTGTACACCAGACAACCGGAATGCCTGTCTGCAGCCACCGGAGGTACCACCGATATCTACCATATACGTGCTGTGGAACAGCATGACTGTGTTGCAGTCATGGCAATGCAATGCGTCCATGTTATCCATCGCACAGCAACATACATGCGTCCTGTTGCCATGCAGTGGCACAGTGCCTGTACTCCCCACTGTATAGCTATGTACACGGCTCACACTAACCACACCTGCACATACATATTTGCTAAACATGCATTCTATCTGTAGGCTGTGCACACAACACTGCACTGTGAAGCCCATTATGATGCGGTGCATGTGGCGGGACACCATTGTCACACATGTCCACATGTTACCGCACATGTCAGCGGATTACATGTCAAGGTAACGTCAGCCATGTGTACTGTTAACCTGTCTGTGGCCACATGGTGTATCACGGTGATGGATGCAAACTACCATGATTGTCTGTACTGCATGCCTACTGATATGACACCTGCTTGATGTAGTATGCACCCCAGGGCAGTATGCATACTAACACTATTAATGTCTGGGCTGCATTCCCTGTGCTGTAGTGTGGGAATGCTGCATGCCATCTGCAATATCACATGTATGGTGTGTCTGCGTGTGTGTGTCTGCGTGTGTGTGTCTGCGTGTGTCTGCGTGTGTGTGTGTGTGTGTCTGCATGTGTGTGTGTGTCTGCGTGTCTGTGTGTGTGTCTGCGTGTGTCTGCGTGTGTGTGTGTGTCTGCGTGTGTGTCTGCGTGTGTGTCTGCGTGTGTGTAATGTACCTTACAGTATGTCTTTGTATTCACAGGTGGTGTAGGTGCATTCCCCTCCTGCGGTCCATCTGATGTTAGTGTCCCCACAGATACTAGCGGTGATGATCATATGCATGAGGTACAGGCAGGGTTGTCAGGGGCAGAAGCTGTGCCATTGGTTACCATCCCACCTATGTCCCCCTCATCCCCGCACACGGTTCTGATGCCGACACATACCACATCACCGTTGCCCATACAGGAAGGACAGTCAGCGTCTGTTGGCATTGAGCAGGAATGTGTGGTGGCTACAGAAGGTGCGCCTACACACCATGTTGCCAGGATAATGACTGGTGATGAGCCACACAGGCATGTGCCTGGTGCTGCTCGTACGAGGACCTCTGGCAGACATGTACCTGCTGTACAGGGAGCAGCAGCTGGTATCACCAGACGCATGTTCCAGACGGTAATGGCGGCACAGGCACGTGCAGAACGGCAGAACCAAGAAGGGCAGAGGCTGCAGAGGGCTGCAATCCGTTCCCTAAATGACAACATCCAGTCATTGGCAAATGCTCAACAGCAGATTGCTAATGTACTGGAAAGGCGATTAGGTGAAATGGTTGGAATCCTCGACCGAGGCATGGCAATCCGCGAGCGTGAGCTGTTTGCTGGAACACCTGGTAGGGGTGAGGCGTAGGACACGTGGGCGTAGGCCAGCAACACCAGCTAATGTAGGTCGACGTGTGCGTGCCACCTCTCATGCCCACTCACACAGTGCCGGTAGCAGCAGCAGTGCAGCTGGTGCTACACCGTCCACACCAGGACACAGCAGGCCACGTGGACGTGGCCCTGGCCGGTCCCAGCGTGGACACGGTTCCAGCGGACATGTGTCATCGGACAGTAGCCACTCTATACCTCCACCCGGTAGTGCCCGTGCGACCCCAGGCAGGCACGGGTCACGTGGCCGCAGATGGACACAGTGAGCTGTACAACCTGCACTGTACAGTCTGGGGCTGTCAATTGTACCCTGTGTAGGCATCACATATGGCTGAACTGTGTACACACATACCCACACACGGCAGACACAACTGTAGGGCTCCACCACATCCACATGCATTCTGCACAGTCATGCCCAGTAAACTCACCGGCCCTTACACACACACATGATGTCATCCATTGGTGCAGCCCATGCCCCTGGCAGACATATCACCCTGTGCATATGATGAAGCCTCTGCCGCATCCCTGTCATCCACACCATCGGTGCAGGGTTATGCAGATATATTCTGATGCACAGGGTGGACAAGATAGTGAGAGGTGTATGTGATACCTGTGTATGCATAGCGTGTGATGTGTATGTTGCAGTGGTTGTGTATGAAAACTGACCGTTGCGTATGTGACGTGGGTTGTGTACTGTCAACATGCAGCAGACATACCATGTAGTGCAGGTGCAGCATGCATTGAGCTGTGTTCACGGTATGTGTGACTGTTACATGTGTAGCACCATGTTGGTTCTGATAACTTGTATCCCTCCTATGGTGTACTCGCATGTGCCTACAGGGAGCACTGTTATCGGTCCCCCACGTGTAGCTGTGGATTACCCACAGGCACATCTGGCAATATCAGCATTACCACATGTACCCGCATCCTGCCTGGACACCTACATAGGTTCATAGGTGCATAGGTACATACTAGGCTATCTGCCCTAGGGCATGTATAAGCCTAGCCAGAGTGTGTGTGGCTTTCATCACCCCTTAGGATGAGGATACTATACCCATTAGTTTGCTGTGCTTCTGTCCAGCAGTGACACAGAGCTGATTCCCGGGGTATACCTACGATCTCCCATCCACTCGTCCAGCTTCCTCTTGAACAGAGTCAGTGAGGGGCTCTGCCTCACAAGGACTGGGATGCTGTTCCATAGTGTATGGAGTCTCTGGGTGATGAACCTGTCCCTCCAGCACGTCCTATTTATATCCGTGTTGAGGTTTGTGTCTCTTGCTCTCGTGGCTCTGGTTGATTTGGATCTTATGAGGTGGAGCATGTCCATTAATTCCGAGTTGGACATGGCCTTGTATGTCAGGCACAGATCACCTCGGAGCAGACGGTATGCGACTGTATTGCGCCGGAGTTTCTTCAGTCGGGCAGCGTGTGACATATGTTTGAGCCCCTTTATCCTATTAGTGGGGAACGTTTGGGGTCGGTCCAACTGCTGCAAGTGTCGGGCTAGGTACATTCCGAATGGGGCGTTGTACTCAATCATTGGTCTGATAAGTGAAGTGTACAGGGGTACACTGACCTCCCCTGATCTGGATGTGAATCCCTTCATGATCAGGTGGGCAATGTAGACAGTCTTCCCAACCACATCGGCAATGTGGGTGTCAAAAGAGAGGTTACTGACAAGTTGGGTCCCCAGGTCCCTGATAACGTCTTCCGTGTTTAATGGATTACCACCTATGTGATAATTAGGGGTTACCTTGTTTTTCCCAAAGGGTATGACTATACCTTTCTTGGCATGTAGCTTAAGGCCATGGCTCTGGCACCAGTTATCCATTTCTATGAGACCTCTGGTGGATGTCTGTGTCTGATGGGGTGTCGATTATGGTGCCCAGTTTGCAGACATCTGCATACTTTGTCAGCCACAATCCCCCTATGCTTGCCTGCACGTCAGACAAATAAATGCCGAACAAGAGGGGGCCCAGGACTGAGCCCTGTGGGACACCGCTCGTGACCGGCTGAGAGTCTGACATGGCACCAGGAACTCTAACCCTGTGGGTTCTGTCCTTGAGCCGGTTTGCAACCCATCTTGTGACATATGGGTCTACATCTATGCTGGTGAGCTTTTCTATGATGCCCACCTGGGGTATTGTGTCGAATGCTTTTGCTAGGTCAAGGTAGGCTGTGTGAACTGCCTTACCCTCATCAATGGCCTTAGTGACTCTTCCGAAAAGGTCGACCAGGTTCAAGAGGCAGGATCTGCCCTTGACAAAGCCGACTTGGGTATGATCCAGTGTATGTAGGTCCCCAGTGTCTTCATTTATGAGCTCCATTATGATCCCCTCCATAGCTTTGCAGACAAGGCTCGTCAAGCTTATAGGGCGGTAATGTCCAGGGTCCGTAGAAGCACCGCCTTTGTGGAGTGGGACCACAGTTGCCATACGCCATTCTTTGGGTACGTATCCTGTAGTAAGGCTGAGATTAAACAGCAGCCTTATGTGTGGGTTTAGGTCCTCATTGAGGTCGTGTAGCACACAGCCGGGGACACCGTCCGGTCCCATTGATGCTGTGATTTCCGCTTTAGAGAGAGCAGCTCTCACCTGGGCATCTGAGATGTTTGGGAGGCTAGACTCTGGTGGGATAGATATCTCCCCTCTTGGGGGGGAGGGAGGGGAGAAATATGCATGGAACCTGTCTGCCAGTATGTTGGCAATGTCTCTGGGTTCAGTGATCATTGTACCATTCTGGACTCATTCCGAGCATAACTGTGAGCTTCCACCCATGTTTCTACCATAGCTACAGAAGGCCTTATGGTTGTCTTTTGTGTCTTTCGCGAGTCCTCTCCCACAGGTGGCCTTGGATGATTGTATGAGTGATCGTATTTTACTGCTAGTATTGATCAGAGATGCCTTCCCTGTTAGGGATTTCGCTCTGTCATGTAGTAGCTTTCGCCTCTTGTTGTACAGTTTGTTTGTGGCTGGGGTCCACCAGACCGTGCGCCTGCCTTTGGTGGAAAGGGTCCTGATGTTATTAGGGATTGCTTGATCCATACATTCCTGGAGGTGCTCGTAGAGGGCATTTGCAAGGGTTTCAGCAGCGTGGGTTGTGTTTTCCACTGGCTCGGAGGCCTTGAAGGGTACCACTCCAGTCTTAAGAAGTGTGAAGTTTGCTTTTGAGAAGTTCTTCACCGTGGTCTCCTTTGCTGGGGTTGGGGGCGGGATGTGGATCTCCAGTGAGATTAATTTATGGTCTGATCTCACCGATGAGGGATATACATCCGGTGTGGAGCATGTCGTCCCCATGTGTGATGATCAGATCTAATATAGTTCCTCCTCTTGTGGGTATGGTGACTAGTTTTTCCATAGCATTTGGGTGTATGAACTCCAGGAACCTTTGGGCTAGGGTGTTGGGTCTTGGGTAATGTTCCCCGTCTATGTTTGGGTAGTTGATGTCACCCAATATGATGGTGTTTGGAGAGACATTCATACTCTCCAGTGTCTTCAGGAAGGCTGTGTGGGTATCCTGAGTTTGAGAGGGTGGTCTGTAGCATGCTACAAACTGTAGGGCAGTTCTACCTATGGTTAATTGCACCTGGATGGTCTCCGCTACTACGTGCGTTGCCACTAACCTGGAGGTGTGGGTATCCTTTATGCATATGGAGATTCCCCCTCCTTTTGTGGTTCGGTCCGGATTTGGGGCCGGAACGCGTGATATGAGGTATAACCTGATAGTGCTGGGGTGCTCTCAGGAGCCTTGAACCAGGTTTCAGTCACAGCACAGATATCGATGTTCTCCATACTGAGGAGGGCTTTGAGGGCGTGCAACTTGAGGTTTAGGCTTCTGGCATTGAGCAGTATTACCCTTAGTTCTTTCCAGGTTTCTTTTCTAGGGCGGTAGGTTTATCATTTGAGCCTTGCCAGAAAAAGGCATTATGGGGGTGGCAGGAGCCTTTGCCAATATCCGGAAGCCCAGGGGTGACAGGTGCAAGCCGTCCCCTGCGAAGCAGCGTGGCTTGTCAAGCATGTCATCCCAGGCAAACAGACATTGGACCCCCTTAGACTGACACCGGTAATTAAGCCAATTATTAAAGCTGATCATTCCGACTCTGTATTGTGGCATCATTCTCGGTGAGGGTAGGATACTGCTCAGGGTCAGGGTCATACCGGCCTGGGCTACATAATCTGAGAGACCCCTATGTCTCTTTTCATGTAGTCCAGGGAGGTATGTCTCAGGTCGTTCAAACCGGCATGAACAATGACTGTGTCATACTTGTACATGCTGCGTAGTGACATGAGTGCTTGTGTTATGTGGCGGATTCTAGCGCCCGACAGGCAGCCTACTGTAATCATTTCCTTGTTCAGTCTGGTGGGTGGGACGTCAGTGTGTCTGACTATGGCGTCACCTATAACAAGTGTGTCTGGCATTGTGTGTGGCCTTAAGGACTGTGACTGTTTAGCACACTGACTTTGAGAACTATGTGTTGCATGTCCTATGTCATGAGGAGGCATTTGCTTGGGTGTCTGCTTTGGAGGCCTCTGTAGGTTTGGTATATGTTTGAACAGTGCCTCCGAGTATGACTTTGTGTGTTTATGTGTTTGTTTTGCAGTTGTGATAGTTCTATGTGACACTGGGTTTGTGGTGTGCGTGGTGTCCTTCTCCTCCTGTCTGGTCTTGCCGGTCCTGAGTTGAGAGAGCTCAGCCTCCAGTCTGGCTATATAATTGCATCTCTCACATGTATTTGTGTTTTGTGGGGGAAGGTGTGGGTTGTCTGTGTACATGAGGCAATTGTAGCATTGCCTCAGGATGCCCAGATTCACCAGCTGAACAGGAGAGGACGCTAGCAATTGACCCTTTGACATGCTGGAAAATGTGAAAGCGTTTGCTGTGTAACTGAGTCAGAAGGGACCTATAGGGGAATGGGTACTCAAGGGGATTCTAGGCTAATGTAGTACTTTGTTTAGTATAAATGTACTTTACCTATGTAAGAATGCTTTAGGAGCAAGTGCTGAGCTTTTGTGATAGAGAATAGACAGTTTAGATTGCAAGTAGAGAAGTTCTAAGGGAAAACATGAAGAGCAGAATGTATGGAGCCAGACATAGTTTAACGTTGTTTACACAGTACATGACACACATGTCCACACATATACTGCACCTGACGCCTGTGGTCGGTGCCACAGGCTACAGTGGACAGAGACATCACATACATGGCAGGATACAGTACAGGTATGGTGACATTGTGCAGGTGTCGTACACAGCGTGCTGCCCACTGACCTCAGGTGTCACCTGTTAGCTGTGGTGCACGCTGTGCAGCAGTAGGACGCTGTACCAGTACAGGAATACGGCCGCAATCGCGGGGTGTACACCACTATGGCACACACCCCATAGTGTGCAGATGGGGACACCTGCCTGTGTGGTCAGCACCCTCACAATACAATGCACCCACACGCCATGTCACAGGGGGCGGACTTGCACAGGTGGCCAGTATGGCTCACACCTATGGCATCGACAGGGTTGTGCAATGCAGCACCAGTACGGGATGGTCACCCTGTGTGGTTAGTGTCCGTTCACAACAGTATATCTGCATACACCCTCACACCAGGCAGCAGACATACAAACATGTTGACACACACACATGGTGGTGACCACACATGTATACACGGAGAGACGACGTGTTGCATGTACTGCACCATCCACATCCGTGCACCCCACACTGAGGCATGTACAGATCTCTACTATGGTGTACAGGGATGTGTGGCACATGGGACATAGTCCCCCCGATATGTGGCATACATGGGCACACATTCCTGCACACATGTTGGTGCTGGGAATGCCACACCCGCCTAATGAGACATGTGCAGGCTTGCAGCGGTATGTAGTGCATTATGCGTACCAACACTGTATCCGGCAGATGTGCCGATATATGCACTTGGGAGGTGGTAGGTGTTACAGTAGCCGTGTGACATACAGTCGATGACACCTGACCGATGGGTATGCATTATGGCAGCACTGTCATGTAACAGCGACATAGCATACTGTATGCACATGGCAGGGTAGGATGGTGTGTGACACACCTGTGAGCCACCACCTGCACACATGTATGTGGACAGGTGTTTAAACACATGATGTACACACATACCGCTATACTTGCTGTTACTATGCCACCATATAACGGCCCCCATGATGGGTATGCATGTGGTGGGGAGTTGCAACTATGTTATGGACATCGGCCACTGCTCATGCATGGCTGCGCTATGCACAGTACACGTGTCACATGTGTCCCCTGTTGCCATGTGTGTATGCATTGCTACGTTTTGACATGTGTGTTGACATACATAGAACATGGACTGTGGTATGGTATCACAGCTGTCACAGGCGAACAATACAAGGGTATGTGTCCCAGTCAACACCGCTACACCCTGTAGCGGGAGTATACCACAGACATGTGTCCACCTTCCATTCATGTGTGTAGCACCGCGTACGCCAGTGTTATGCATGTGGTACATCACAGGCTTCGTATGTGTCCTGTGTGCTGTCCATGCACACAGCCAGACAATCGCATGTATGACATATCCGGACGTTGGTTCACTCTGGTACAGCAGCAGTCATGTGTCATAGCTGTGTCAGGGCCGTGGTATGTGTGGAGCCGACCTGTCTATGTATACTGATATGGGCGGACTACATCACACGTGGGATCATTGTCAGTACATGTGTACTCTGCACGACTGGTGTACACCGCTATACAGACCTGTGGACATATGTCACATGCTGTTGGACCATGAGGCATACTGCTGCACCGATGACATGGTGCTGGCATGGCAGCTACAGTGTTCACTGCAGTGTGTACATGTTTGACCTGCACCCGTGACGCCTGTGATGCCATCTGTGTGTGTGTACGAGTAACTGCATGTGTGACCACCCTGTGCGTGTGGACGGGTTTACCTGACAGTGACCCGCGGTGTGTACACTCCGTCTGCATGCCGGACGGCGCGCAGCACATGCTAAGTGTGTGAGCATGCCTGGTTTGCTGTTGTGTAGGTGGACACGCACGAGGTTACACACTCTGCCCTTTCATGCTCACACTCCATGTGTATGCATGTCTGCACTTTGCAGATGCTAAGTGTGTGAGCATGCCCGGTAAGCAGTTGTGTAGATGGACACACAGTACAGTGTACACTGCGCCCGTCTGTGATCATACCCCGTGTGCATGTATGTTCCCCTTTTGCAACCGCTAGGTGTGTCAGCATGCCCGGTTTGCTGTTGTGTAGGTGGACACACACGACGTTCCACACTCTGCCCTTTCATGATTCAACCACATGTGTATGCATGTCTGCACTCTGCAAATGCTAAGTGTGTGAGCATGCCCAGTAAGCAGTTGTGTAGATGGACACACAGTACAGTGCACACCGCGCCCGTCTGTGATTATACCCCGTGTGCATGTATGTTCCCCCTTTGCAACCGCCAGGTGTGTCAGCATGCCCGGTTTGCTCTTGTGTAGGTGGACACACACGACGTTCCACACTCTGCCCTTTCATGATTCAACCACATGTGTATGCATGTCTGCACTCTGCAAATGTTAAGTGTGTGAGCATGCCCAGTAAGCAGTTGTGTAGATGGACACACAGTACAGTGCACACTGCGCCCTTCTGTGAGTATACCCCGTGTGCATGTATGTTTCCCCTTTGCGACCGCTAGGTGTGTGGGCATGCCCAGTACGCCATGCGTGGGGACACAGTGCAGTCGGCACCGACGTCTGATACTAGGCATGTAGCATTGGCCAGTGACATCCTGTATAGCCATGGCGGCCGTCCAGGTGAGTTATATGTAGTTGCTATGCCACAATGGCTGCCTACATCATGCACACGGATGATGTCACCCGCCTAGAAGTATGCCTCTGACAGTGCTGTGCTCAGTAATCTTGGTAGCGCGTTCTGTAAATGCATCATGCTGTAGTGTGTTCATGTAGGTAGGCGTAGGTTCAACTCCCGCCCCTTCCCCGTGTGTGTGTGTGTGGTGTGTGTGTGTGTGTGTTTCCAGCTGCCTCTGGAGATAGTAATGCTTTTAGACGCTTCACAACACATACCTTGGCTATCAGCGTCTATTCCTTTACGGATGATGTCACCCGCCTAGAAGTATGCCTCTGACAGTGCTGTGCTCAGTAATCTCGGTAGCGCGTTCTGTAAATGCATCATGCTGTAGTGTGTTCATGTAGGTAGGCGTAGGTTCAACTCCCGGCCCTTCCCGTGTGTGTGTGTGTGTGTGTGTGTGTGTGTGTGTGTTTCCAGCTGCCTCTGGAGATAGTAATGCTTTTAGACGCTTCACAACACATACCTTGGCTATCAGAGTTTATTCCTTTACGGATGATGTCACCCACCTAGAAGTATGCCTCTGACAGTGCTGTGCTCAGTAATCTCGGTAGCGCATTCTGTAAATGCATCATGCTGTAGTGTGTTCATGTAGGTAGGCATAGGTTCAACTCCCGGCCCTTCCCCGTGTGTGTGTGTGTGTGTGTGTGTGTGTGTGTGTGTGTGTGTGTTTCCAGCTGCCTCTGGAGATAGTAATGCTTTTAGACGCTTCACAACACATACATTTGCTATCGGCGTCTATTCCTTTGCGGATGATGTCACCCACCTAGACGTATGCCTCTGACAGTGCTGTGTTCAGTGCTCCGAGTAGCGCGTTCCGTACCTGTGTCATACTGTCGTGTGGTTGGGTAGGTAGGGGTAAGGTCAGTTCCCATGCCTGCCAGCTGTGTGTCTGTGTCTATGCTCCCAGCCGCATGGGTTCGTAGGTTATGGTTTTAGAAGCTCCGCAGCACACATATATCCTGCTGACATCTCTGTGTTTGCGGATGTTGAGACGCAGCTAGTGGACTGCCTGTGTGCCTGCTGTGGTTCGCGACCTCCGTAGCGTGTTCTCCACGTGTGTCCTATTGTGGTGTGATAGGGTAGTGATGTGTAGGTTCCACTACCGGCCTTGCCACATGTGTCTGTTTGTATCTCTCTCGATGTATATCTACATACATATGTTATGCCCATAGCGCTGCTCTTGCATGGAAAGCTGTCTGTCCCATGTATTGCATATTTGCACGGCTGACACATAGACATGTGGTACGATGCATATCCAAACATTGTCCATGCAACGTCCGTGTTCCGGGAGGTGTTGCATGCCCTAGAGACATCTGCTGTATATCTTGGCAGACAGCTATCCTTGCTGTACTGTCACTGTACTGCATTACGCCATAGACCTTGTGTATCATTGCCTGTTTATGGTATGTGTATGTCTATCTGAGCTGTGTGCATGGTCGTGTGTATGTCCCACTATAATCGTCTGTGCAGGTGTCGCCACTATGGGTGATCCATGTAGACAGCTGTTTCATGTGCGTTTCAGCACATACCTGCGGACAGTACTACCCCTCCTACAGCAGCACATTCCATCGTCTTGCAGTGGATACTAGTGTTTCCACACACATGTATCTGTGTCTGTTCATAACACTCCACCTCAGGGAGCGTATATCTGGACACGGCCTTATGTGATAGTGGGACACTCGGGGCCAGTCATGTCATGTTGCTCTTAGAAACATTGATAGTGGGCACAGTGATATGTTATGCATGCGTATGGCATTTCTGTCTGATTTGGTATCTTCCTCACATGTTTGTTGTTGTTTCCTGTCGTCAGTTATCATGAGGGCGCCGGACTGTTACTGTTACGTGGAACACAGCGAACATATGAGGCAGACTTCTACACAGTCTGCGTACATCTGTGCAGTTGCAGGGTATGTGTCTAATACAACATACCTACTGTCTGACTACAATACACACACAGTGTATGGCGGCATGACAGACCACATGACATTACTTTGTATTTTCACGGCACACCCACGCAGACAGTTGTATTCCTCACACAGGTCTACATCTGCTTATCCACACTACTTGTTCTTTCCTGTACCATATGTGTGCATCGTATTTGCGCTTCCCATCAGTGGCGGGGCTCACGTACGACTATGGGGGCCTGGTAATTGTTATGTTGACACTTCATGGCACCCTGGTGGACACTTCACCTTTGTGTCTGATTACCTTCCACATTGACCTTCGCGGGGCATACGTTGTTATTCACAATTACCGGGGTAGGACATATACATGTTTGCACATTTGTCCTGCTGTCTTTCTTCCCACCTGTCCGCCTAGTGTCACCGGTTCAGTACATGTATTCTGGACAGGTAGCTCCTTCATACCCTGACCTGTTGTCATTATGTGTACACGCCCTGACGTTCGGCCATTGCCCTTGTTACGTTTCGCATAGTGCTGTGCCTTCCTAGCTGATTGCTGCCTAGGCATTCCGGACTGTGCAGTGGGTGATAGGGGGCGCTATTTCCATTGCATGATTAGTGACACTCATAACATCCGTATTCATGGCTACACCAGCATACCTCTCAAGTGTACCTCATTATGAGGGACGTACCTCATTTGGGGTCTTAAAAGGGTCATGCTCCTCGAAATTCCTCAAAGTTCCACATTGAATGGGTCTGTTACACATTCAGTGTTAGGAATGTTTTAGGTGAAATCCATGGTAAATTTACATTAATCCTATTACTTCATTAAAGGATCTTCTTTATAAGTGAAAACAGCATATTTTAATCATCCTATGACCTTCCTAGTTGAAGTTGTTAGTAAGCCATTAGTATGTGTTCCACATTTTGCCCATTTGTTCCACATTATGAAGGCGAGTGTTCCTCATTTTGGTGATGGAAGGTTGGGAGCTATGTACGCCAGTATTCGCACAACGGTCTGACTTTGTATGGGGTATTTGTAATGTAGTCCCTATCTGTATTTCCTGTGCTATGCCTTACTGCAGCTGTGTTGTTCCGACAGATTTCCATTTATGGGTGCCATCTTGGTCGTACGCATGTCCATCCATGGGAATCGCCTACAGGACACTGATATAGGGCTGTACATATTTCACACCTACTTTCCACATTATCTGGTGGATCCTTTGCACCATTACTGGGGATTAAGGCATGTGCTATACCCACATCCCTCCCACGGGGCGGGCCTACGGATTCTCTGCCAAACAACACCTAGGCCCATTTCTGCATACCCAGGTTCCCATGCCTGCAACCCCCGACGGTACACATTACACATGGTTAATGTGTGCGGTACTGGGATGTGGACGCACTTCTATGGACTCGCCACTCTGGGGATATCTGTCCATATGTCCTGCATTTCATGGACACATGTGTCATCAACCTTGAACAAGCTTTTAGTGCATGTATAGCTGTTCCGTAGTTGCGGCTGTCACTTCTTTTGCGTCAATCGCAGCAGGGGTTGCGAATGGAGCAATTTTTGGAGTCCTACAATGGACACCAGTGTGCATGTGTAAAGTGTAAAACTTGCTGGACTGTCACCTTCTGGCCAGTGGTTTTGACTGCTGCTGTATGTTCCCCGTTCGCGGACATCTGTTTGACTACCCATATTATCTGTTACTTGGCATATTTATATCCATGTGTCGTATATACGGGACGTAGGTCTGTTGTGTGTACATATATACATGTGAACCCCTCGTTTCATACCTTGCTTTGTTACTGTCTGTGGATTACCTGTGTACACACATCTATAACCATACCATACCTTTCCACTGTACAGGTTCTAGCAGAGTGTACGGATGGTTGGCCCTTTATCTTAGGTGTGTGTTACATTGACCTGTGTCTATCTGGCAATTTGCTGGCATTTCATGTGTGACTTACTTGATTCTATAGAGACTTGATTCTATAATTATGAATATATTTTTATTTGTCTTCTGGAATCTTTATGTAACCAGTCCTTTTTGGACACTTTCTATTGTTGTTCATTTTTGTTTACATATATGACTACTTTGGTATGTTGTGCTATTATTGTGTGTGGAGCATTTCTCCCCGGGCCTCTACTGACACTGGACATATATCCAGCTAGTTTAGCCCGGTCAACAAATGTAAACCAACATAAAACTTACATAAACGTACGGTGGCACCTTCTGACAAGTAGGTCGGGTTACAGATGCATACCCTTCGTCAATCCCTGCTACTAACACACCCGTTATTCTATCCACATTCTATGTTTGTCTTATCACATGCATGTGTTTCTCACTATTTGTACCAGTACTTTGCATGGCATTGTCCAGTTCCATACTTTCAGAGGCTGACAGTTTTGAGACATGTATAACTAATGTGGAGGACACAGCATTAACTTACCCTGCTGTGAGCGGATCACACACGCACAGACGCACTTGCATTTCCTAATTGTGGGTTACGCGCAGGCGCACATGCATATCCGTATTCTGGGTTACATATGTTTACTGAGTCTGTGTGATTACGTGGCCTGTATTAGTTGTGACTGTTCCAGTAACATATCTCTGATCCAGTTAACGGACGTGTGCGGAACACACTTTCACCTTTACACATGTAACTGTCTTTGTGGCACAGACACATTACTTACACGTTCACATTTATATGTTCTATAGTCGTAATTCTAACGGGACTGCATTCACATTGGCCGGTTGCTATGACCACTACACGTTTGCTGTTCTGTCTCATTTATATGCATACCCATGGTACATAGCTACATTAACATATCCCCCCCCTCACTCACTTACGTCACAGGCATCCATTCTCCTGCTGGGAAAAGTGCGGTACTACATGTTACACATTCCCTATTCCCTACTGCTCTTGACCCAGGATGCATATGGCGTGACCGCAGGGATATTCAGATCACAGGGGCTTATAGCCCCAACGCATACAGGTCTTTGATTGTCAGGGTGTTCCTGTGGTGCTCTGGGTTTGGTCTTGTCCGCCTAGTGTACGGGACTGCCCTGACCATGTACGAATGTCAGACGAGGCACATGGGCACGGTTTGTCCATGTCTGTTATACCATAACCCCCCCCCCCATTATTCCTAACTGTACACGCTGATTGGCCAGCGTGCCCGTTGTAGATCGGGTTATAGTAATGGCACACGGTCCAGTCGCCCGGACCTATTTCCATTAGTATACCTCGGTATTTATAACCTGTCTCGCTGTGTTACATGGGTTTAACATAGCGTGACAGCTTTCACCGAGCCACGGAGATGTCCGTTGCTTACTTTGGGGCAGTCTCGCTCTGCTACACGCATTTAACATAGCGGGTCAGGTTGTACAACACAGCAACGGGGACATCGAGCTCTCCGTTGCTGTTTTGTATTGATTAGCTATGTTGACTGTGTTTTACATAGCGAGACAGTTTCGACATTAGCAACGGACATCTCGCGCAGTACGTCAGCACCGCCGCGGATGCCAGACATCTGCGGATGGGCAGCAGACAGGCATTATGCTGTGCCATTATGTCTGGGGATTAATAGATTATTTTCCTAGATGATATGGCATAATAGCAGTAACCCACGTCTGGGTGTGGGTACTGCTGTATTTACCCACGGTTGCCTTTGTTTGGTCCCTCGGGCATCGCCCTCGGGACCGCACCACATTTACCGTGGGTGTATCCAGCATTACCCACACCCAGGCGTGGGTTATTGCTATGGTATTTATTCCGTGTGTACAGACACGATTGTTTGGACAACCAACAATAGCTTCTGCTATTGGCATACAATGCTGTGGGTGGTGCCGGTTATCATACATATGCCATGTTTTGCGTTTTTCCCATTCACACTTGTCTATCCCCTGTCCTCATTCATACGTGGATATTTATGTGGCACATGACTGAACTATGTATTACCTGCAGGTATGCTGTGTACAGTGCACATATGTGACGGTTGGTTACAGTGTATCTGTGTACCTACCTCTGTGATACTGGGGACTACCGCACATCCTTCGCAGCATTACATGCGTATGTACATACTATTATTCGATGACCTGTGGAAGGTTGTCGGAGCACCGGTTACATGTGTCCCTATTTGTGCACGCATCGTGTTGGTCTTTGTCCGGCCTTCGTTGCTATCATGGGTTGGATGGTGGTGTTGGTGTGTGTTTGGGTTGTAGTTGTACTGCCGATACGTCAGTGGGGGGTGGTGTTGGCACGTGTTCCTCTTTGCAGGGGGCCCCATTATGGACATTTGTGTCCTGCGTCGACACTTGACACGTGCCATATGTCCTGTGATATTGACACAGTCGTGTATGTCTTCCTGCATTACTACTTGCGTGTTACAGGCATTTTGTATCTGGTACGCATGACTGTTATGTTGGATAGCTTAAGCTATTCCCATGCTATGACATAACCATTCATCCGGGCATATACGTGTTATTCTATCCTTTGCATTGGCCATGGGTGTTTTGCCATACGGAACCACACATATCTACGAGTGATGTCCCACCTTGACATTCTGTGCATGTGGCAACCCTGCTGGGGTGACCTGCTTGGTGGACGGCTGTTCCGCCCTGTGTATTGTGTTTGACATGTCTGCATAGCTAATCATCGGTA
Source organism: Protopterus annectens (assembly GCF_019279795.1). Taxonomy (NCBI): domain Eukaryota; kingdom Metazoa; phylum Chordata; order Ceratodontiformes; family Protopteridae; genus Protopterus; species Protopterus annectens. Next base: position 333,306,784 of record NC_056730.1, read on the forward strand.
CAGTGGCTGCACATACTGCTTGGTCCAGATGTGTACAGTTATGGACACCGTGGCGTGTGAACACCTATGGGGTTTCGACAGGTCCGTAACCACACGCAGGATGTACACATTCTGCCGACACATTCACATGCAGCCATTTGAATATCAGTACCTGGGGTGGGATGTTGACATGTGGGGTACATATTTGCACGCGTGTCACTGCCTAGGACAATACTTCCTACTACATATGGGGTATAACCGCTGTGTGTAGGTGTGCAGCTGCGCAAGGCTGCTAGCTGGATTGGGTGGACAGTCGACATGGGTGCGGGTTACGTGCTCTAATGGGGTTGTTGTGTATTACATTTGCATGCATGGGTTCTGCTTCTGGATATTCCGATTCGGCATTCGCCATCCTATGTGTATGTGACGGTTACGTTGCTGTGTCTAGCACATTTTACTATACACATGTTTGTCTGTGTTTGGGATATCTGGTTTCTTTCTGGTTGTTATATGGCCACGACTGCCCAGCTGTGTACTCTCACTACCACTGTGGGACTGCTGGTGACCATGCCCATGGGGCTAGTCGTGTGTAGTTGCGGCGCGCTGACATAATGCAGTACACCTCCACTGGGTATGCCTGCTGACAGTGCATTGCGTGACGGACACGGTATTCCGAGTATCCTTTGTTCCGTGGACGGGAACATTTTGTACTTCGTGGATTTATGGTTGGTTCTCCATTTTGTGTGGACGGGTACTATGTTGCATACTCTGCATACGTTTCATTATCCACGGACACTGGTTGGTGCGGTTACTATTGCAGGCAGCATGTGACAGTCAGCACTTTAGGTTGCACATCACCTGCCGGCTTGGCCACGTCTACGGGCGCATCCTACTTGGGCTCCCTGGACTCGCGCACGTGCCCTATGCACGTGGTTGTGGTTGCGGCGCACACTCATTACTATGCATGTGGCGCTGCTACGCCAGTTATACGCTGCACGGCCGGCGCAAGCCTTACGCCGTCCTTGCGCCGAGCTTCATGAATCCGGGGGTATGTCTAATATGGTATAATTGTTTAAAATATAGATTAAAATGTAGATTTTTTTATTGTTTTTTTATTGTATTATTTTTGAAGATTGCAACATTTTTGTTCTTAAAATATTTTTGTAATACTTTGAGGCTTTTCTCCCCAGGCCTTTGCTGAAAGTGGACATCTATGCAGTCAGACTTTTCCAGTATCAAATGTCAATAAATTAATTCATTTGGTTTTGTTTAAAGGCATGTTTTGTAACTTCTGTTCAGAAAAAGAGCCTGGGTGAAATCCGTCCAGGCAGGAAATTTGCATGATTTCCCACATGCCTGAAAATAAGGGAGAGAGAACCCTACTTATTGTAGTTTGTCATCATCATTTTCTACATGGTGTCAGGGTGTTGTATCAACTGTCGCCATCTCTGTGTTCAATCCCACTCTCCTACCTTCTTTGACACTCATGCCTAACTGCTGCAGCTCTTCTCAGACACAATCTGTCCACCTCTTGCTGGATGCCCTTGTTCCCTCTTGCTTTCTTCCTGTGTCCCAAATCATCTTCACCAGATTGTCTTCTGCTTTTCTGGACATGCATGAAACACTGTAATCTGTTCTCTTTGACCTTTTCTGCAATTGGAACTACTTTGGCTTCTGTTTTGATGTTTTCATTTCTTTGTCTGTCCCGTAGTGTGCATACTATCATCTCTCTCAGGCACTTCATCTCCATCACCTCTAGCTTTCTCAACTGCTCTGCCTTTACTGCCCAGGCTTCTGTACCATACAGTTCTACTGGTCTCACCACTGTTTTGTACACCTTACTTTTCAGCTTCTTTGGCATTCTTCTGTCATACACTACACCTGACACTCTACATCAGTTGGCTGCAGATCCTCTGATTCTAGCCTTGGCCTCCTACTTCAGACTTCCCTTCTCTTCAGCTACCCCTCCCAGACCACTTCCACTATATTCCCTCTATCTTATTTCTCTGCTTCTTTGATTTCCCCATTTTCTGCCATTACAATGGTCTTATCTGTTCTCAGTTTCATCCCGAGTGCCTTCAGTTGTACATTTCATTCTCCTATACTTTGTTGAAGTTCTTGCTCAGAGTCTACCTGTAATGCTGCATCTTTTGCAAACAGCAACTTGATTGATCTGTCCCCTGCAGCCTGTTTGCTAACGTAGTCCATTACCAGTGTGAACAGCAGTGGGCTCAGAGCTGAGCCCTGATGCATCCCCACTCCTGCTGGGAACCCCTCTGTAAGACCGCTCACTGTTCGTACTTGATTCATTGGGTCCTCCTAAATACCCTCCAGTAATCCTACCAATGTTTCTAAGACTTCGAACCATTGCGGGACTACTCAAATCAGCTTGGACTCTCGTCATCTCTAACTTCTACTCAATTGTTTGTCAAACTGCAAACATTGGGTCTCTTGTTCTGCATCCTGATATAAATCCAAACTGCTCATCTCCCATCTTACTTTCTACTACTATGTGTAGTATTTGCTTGTCAATTACTCTGTGAAGAATTTTCATGCAGTGTGATAAGAGTTTGATGCCTCTGTATTAACCATAGTTGTGAATGTCCCCTTTGTTCTTGAACATGGCACTAGTATGCTTATTCTGCAGTCATCTGGGATGTGCATTTCTCTCCGTACTGCTATGAGTACCTTTAGGAGCCACTTCTCCCTCAGCTTATCAAACATCTTTATCATATCTGCTGTGACATCATTTGAGTGTGCTGCTTTTTGACTTAATTTTCCTTTGTGCTTTTCTGATTTCTTCTGTGGTGGGCTTCTCCTTTTCTTTCATTCTAGGCTAAGTCTGGGGCAATACTGCTTCTCTGAAGTTTTCTTCATTCAGGAGCCGCTGAAAGTACCCCTTCCATCTGCCTTTGTTGTTCTGTGGACTGATGAGCAAGTTATTGCTGGCATCCTTTATGAAGGGTGTTTGACAGTCTTCTTTATCTTCCTGTCTTTACCTTGCAACCTGATAGAGTTTCTCTGTGCTACTGAGTCACCTTTCAGAAGTTAACAGAGTGCTTCTGTTTATTTTGTGCTTTGCCATTGCAACTTCTGTCTTAGCCTCTTTGTTAGCCAACTAGTATCATTTCCTAGCCTGGTTTGGCCTTTCTGTCTCTTACTGTTTCCTGCTCTCCTTTCTTTTGATGACTTCTGGACTTCTGCATTCCACCACCAGCTTTCCTTTTGTTCCTTATTTCCATACCTACCTTGGCCACATATCTCTTTTGTAGTCCTCACCCGTTATGTTTTTAGGAGCTGACATTCTTCTTCAACTCCACTTATTTCCTCCTCTTCTTGAGGTGCTAGAGTCCTGAGTAATGCCTTGAAGTGTTGTGCTTTCTCTACAGTCAATTTCCAGGTCTCTGTTGACTTTACAGCGTTCTCTCACCACTGCTTGCAGCTGATTGTGACAACCAGTGGTTTATGCTGTGGGTTCACTGTTTCACTGGGGATGACTTTGCTATCGTTGATTCTACCCCAGTGCCCTTTCCTTACTAGGAGGAAGCCAACTGAGTTGTACGTTGGCCACTTTTATATGTGACCTTGTGACTGTCTTGCTGAACCATGTGTTGGCCATCATCAAGCCATTTGCCAGACAGAAGTTTAGAATGGTCTCTCCTTTATTTCTGTTGCCACACCCATGTGGACCAGGCAGTTTCATATCCTGTTCTGTCTGTCCAGCCTCTTCCTTAACATCCTGTCATCAGCTTTGAAACCTCATCCTGTCAGCGAACCTACATTGAGTGTGGCAAAACTTAGTTCATTTTTAGCCAGTTGATTAGTTTTATATCCAGATTTCGCTCAACAGAGCTGTCCCTGGTAACAAAAGCTGGGCAACTGGGCATTGGCCGGCCTATAGCTTACTGACCCAGGGCTATTGGGCTTTATGGTAGGCACACATTGGCCAGTAAGGGAACATACACCCTTCCCACCATTAGCATGAGTCCCTAGCATAGGTCAGAGTAGACCAGATACTAAACTCACTTAATACTGGAAAATACCTAAGCCCATTTGGTGACTTTGGTCAATACAACCAAATCACCTAAAGTCGTATAATACACCTTTGAGTGGCTAGCCCTGCCATGGTGCACAGTCTGTGATCCATGTTCTCCTGTCTTGAGGATACTGTGCACCACCGTATATGCCCAAAATGATTGGTCTGTGCAACTCTTCAACTATAGGGCACCGTCTAGAGTTGTGCTGCTGCCCACAATTCCATTTTTGGGAGAGTTTGAGATGGAGCACTCCACATGTTTTTAGGAGGTGGGATAAACCTTACAGAGACACTGGAAGAGCATGCAAACTCTGTACAGGCATTGACTGGAGGTCAGGATCAAACTTTGTATTTTGTACATGGGGGGCAAAGAACTTAACAATTATGTCAGTTGGTCCTGTTCTGTTTGTCCTGATATGTCCATTCAGATCACCGTTATCAATACCAATTCATGTTGTCCTGGTTTATCGTGGATGGGCATGGATGATTAAGAAACCAGATAGACAGACTAGATGCTGTTAGCCTCCTTGGCAGTGAAACAGAGCAGACTAGTCTGAAAAATTCTCTATTCAGATGGTTGGCCAACTGTATCATCTTATACTGTGGTAAGCATAAGAAGAGCTTTTAGACATGCTCCACGTAAAGAAATCCCAATCCCTATGAGCTACATGCTCTAGGGACCTAAACCTCATCACCACAATAAACAGAACATGCTGGAGGGATAGATTCCTGTCCCAGAGACTTCCCATACTCTGGAACAAACTACCTATCTATATCAAACAAAGCTCCTCATTAGCACTGTTCAAGAAAAATCTTGATTGGATGGGAGATAGGAAATTCACCCCGGGGATCACTTCTGTGGCTCTGCTCGACAGTGGCACAGGAAAAAAATTTTCTTGGGTGGCGAAAGCCAGGGTACCTTTGGCTAGGCTTATATAGGCCCTAGGGCCAATAGCCTAGTACCTACCTATGAACCTGTAAGACTGAACAGGCTGTAGTACACTTTAACAAAGCCGGCTGCCACTTCTGCAGCTTTCAAGAAGGTGTCTGCCCTGATTATCTGTGTATTTGCTACGTGGACTTTTATTAATTCCTTCTCCCTGTATTGCAAGTTAAATTTCTGTTCTACTGCAGTAGTGATTGTGATATCCCTGCTGTGGGCCAGTGATCAAGGAGCCTCTGTCCTCACCACTGACACCGGTGGGGAGCATTCACTGAGAGAAAAAAATAGACACGCACAGTATTTTCAGATGCAGCTCTTTGCACCGAGTACAATTTCCCTTAAGAGCACACAGAGAATGCACACTCCAGTCCTGGGGATGGCTTTCTCTGCAGGCCCCAAATAAGATTCCAGACTGACCACTGTAGAGCTGAGTCCTTAGCTGGGTGCTCCAAGCCAAGTCCTCCACCACCCTCTCAGTGAAATCCTTGCTGTCAGTGTCTGTTCAAAGTAGCTGTCACTCACACTGTTTCTGAGATTTGATTTTCACACCTAAATCCAACTATCTTAAGGTTGTTACTAGGATACCCAGTTATATTTAATAAAATTAATACTTATACAAATGCTGGTGTTTAACCAAGCATTAAGAGTTTCAGGAACAAGGAGTCACAGTGCTACTACATAAATGCAGATACCCTCAAAGGTTAAATATTTTCTTAAAGAACAGGTACATTTAATAATAATTAATAAAAAACATGAAAGTATTGAATATCTGTTTACAATAAACACTAGAGTTTCAATCACAAGAAATACAAAAACAATACAGATGGAAAGACTCTGACAGATACAGACATTTAGCTAATCTTACAATATTTTCTTAACTGACTGGAGAATTACTGTTCCCTATTTACTTATTAAAGCAAGGCAAGATAAAAGTGGATGAGTGTCTTGTCAGGTCCAAAAACAGAGTGCATACCTCACATTTATCACTAGTATTCAAATACAGTTTCAGTGCTGCCTATGGAATAACATCACATATGGTCACCTTACTCTGTGGTTCCCACAGTACTCTGTCACTAGGAAAACAGAGCCAGGATCTGACACTGATGTGTCACAGTACATGCATAGAACTTTAGCTAAGGTTATTACAGCATCTGGAAATGGTAAAACAGTTACAATACTTCCATTCTTCCTGCAGAAACTAACAAACCATTCTCTGGCATCCCAGGGTAGCAATTAATTCACCCCTAAGGACAATAGATCAGGTTTTCAGCCCAGGCTTTTCACAGACATTGCATCTCTGGCTGCATTCAGACCCTATGAGATTAAATCTTTATGGCCTAACTCAAGTCATTTCATTTCAGTCTGTTTTCCTTCAGGTAAAGTAGGCTGAGCTTAACCCCTTCCCTTCTAGTATCCCCTGTTAAAATGTATAAATTTCATCACTTACAACAATACAGTCTGACATACATGTATATTTCTCTTCTGTTCAGCAGGACCAACTGGTGATACATTTTTAACATGACCAACTTTATAAATACATTTTTAACACAAGCATCTGTACAAATCAGTTTGATATTCAAATTACATATACGTTTTTACAAAATTCCAACTAGCTGTGCTGGCATAAGTTATACGTATACTACTCCCCTTAGCACAGCTAGCACTGCCTTCCATCATCACATCTCCCCCCCCCCCCCTTTGAAGACTCAAGCTAGTTTTTCATGTGACACTGGAGTAATGTTGCTTGAGAGAATTGAGCCTATGTGGGAACACATTAATCCATATCCAGTCTTGAGAGCCCATCTGCACTGGCGTTGATGACCCCACTACAGTGCTGCACTGTCATGTCATATGCCTGCATCCCTAGGCTCCACCTTAATAGCTTGGTATTTTGCTCGCTGGCTCAATATAGCCATGTTAAGGGATGGTGGTCTGAACCACAGTGAATTTCCTTCTCTACAGGTAGGGCTGAATCTTTGGCAGTGCCCATTTTATGGCTAGACGTTCTTTTTCTACAGCTGCATAACATTCCTCCCTGGGTTGGAGTGTATGGCCGAGATGTACAACAGGGTGCTCTTCTCCTTCTGTAGAAACCTGGCTGAGTACAGCCCCCACTCCATGGCTTGCAGTATCCCCTGCACAACAAATTATTTGCTGTCATCTGGACTGGCTAGTGTAAGTGGCCCTTCCAAAACCCCTTTAAACTTTTAGAATGCCTGCTCACAGGCTGGAGTCCACACAACCTTATCTGGCCAGTCTTTCTCTGTCAGGTCTATGAGGGGAGCAGCTATCCTAGTATAATTAGGAATGAAATTTCTATAGTACCCCACTGTCCGCAAGAATGCCCTCACCTGCTTTTTGGTAACAGGGCAGGCCATGCCTGAATACCTTCTATTTTAGCTGGTTCTGACCTGATCTTACCCACTCCCCACTCTGCCCTATGTAGGAGACCTCTGCCATACCCACCTGACACTTACTGGGCTTAATGGTCAATCCTGTCCTTTGCAGTTTGCCCAAGACCTCCCTGACATGCTTAAGGTGCTTTTGCTAGGAATGGCTGTAGATGGCAGTATAGTTCAGGTATGCAAGGGTATAATCTCCTGCTAGGATACAATCTACCAGCCTCTGGATGGTTGCTGGGGCATTTTTCATCCCAAAGGCCATCTTTTTGAACTCATATAATCTGAAAGGAGTCACAAAGTCTGACCTCTCTCTAGCTGTGGGAGTTAAGGGCACCTGCCAGTAGCCCTTGGTCAGATCCGTAGTGGTCTGATACTTAGCCCCACCCAGCTGCTCTAAGACTTAATTTGTCCTAGGCATGGGGTAAGCATCTGCATCTGTGTAACTGTTTAGTTTTCTGTAGTCCACACAGAACCTGGTACTGCCATTCTTCTTTGGTACCAGCACCGCTGGGCAGGCCAAGGGACTGCTGGACTCCTGGATTACTCCCAGTTCCAACATTTCCTGCATCTCCTCTCTCAGAGTCTGTCTGACTCGTTCAGGCACCCTGTATGGGGCCTGCTTCATAGGTCTTTGGGGTCCTGTATCCACATGCCCCCAAACCCCTGTAACACTGCTCAGATTTCTCAAACCTGGGTAGGGGATAGCCGCTGGGACATTGCTACCTCTTACACTGAGGTGTCAGTCTGAGCCTCACTGAGATCACTCACCAGATCCCCCTTAGACTCCTCCTACCAACCACTGCAGATACTCAGCACAAGGGCCTCCCTATCATGGTAAGTCTTCATCATGTTAATATAGTACAGTTTGTGTCCCTGCCTGCTGACTAGCAGTTTTACCATGTAGTCAACATCATTGACCTTCATTACCACTTTGAAGGGTCCTTCCCAAGCTGCGTACAGCTTATTGTGTCTGACAGGAATGAGCACCATAACCTGCCTTCCCAGAGCATACTCTCAGGCTTGAGCATTCCTGTCATACCAGACCTTTTTCTGCTGCTGGGCTTCTGCCAGATTCTCCTGGGCCAAGCCCATGAGCTTCCTAAACTTTGTCCTGAGGTTTAGGATGTATGCCACAACAGACTCCTTGTGGGATTTGCACTCACCCTCCCACTCATCACAAAGCATATATAAAGGCCCCCTCCTCACCATATGCCTGTACAGTAACTCAAATGGTGAAAAACCTATGGATTCCCGGGGTACCTCTCTATATGCAAACAACATGGGGCAAATACTTGTCTCACTTTCTCTTATACTGGTCTGCAAATGACATTAGCATGGTCTTCAGTGTAGAGTTTAACCTCTTCAGAAGACCATTAGTTTGGGGGTGGGGGTAATCTTTAGGTGCTTCACCCCATAGTGGTCCTACAGACAAGCCAGCAGTTCTGACATGAAATTGACACATCTGTCAGTCAGTGTTTCTCTTGGGGAAACCTGCTCTGCTGAAAATATCTAACAAAACATTTGCTACCTTCTCTGCGTCGATGGATGACAGAGCCACCTCTTCAGAGTATCTAGTAGCATAATCTACTACCACAAGGATATATTTCTTCCCTGTGGAACTTGGGGTATTCAGAGGCCCCACAATATCTATAGCTGCTCTCTGAAATGGCTCCTCAGTCACAGGCAAAGGCATCAAAGGAGCTTTGACCTTGTCTCTTGCCTTGCCTACTATTTGGCACTGCTCACAGGTTCTGCGGTACCCTGTTATATCCCTTGCAATCATAGGCCAGTAAAAGTTCTATATAATACGTCTCTTGGTACATTTTATGCGCATATGACCTGTAAAAGGATTGACATGGGCTGTGGCTGGAAGTGCCAGACAGCAAGCTTTGGGCAGTACCAACTGCTGTATTACCTCACCCTCTAGCCTTCCCACAAGGGTCCACTGTCTATACAGTAACCCTTTGTTCCAGCATACAGACCCCATTTTCCTTGAGAATCAGGTGCCTTCTTAGCTGCCTCCCTCAAGCCTCATAATGTATGGTCCGAGAGCCAAGACTGTCTCAACTTTACCTCTGTGACCCTTTCCAGCTCCCCTTCCACAGGAAGTCTAGTATCTTCTGACAGAGGTGCCTCTGTCAGCCTGGGTACTACCACTCACCTCTGCCCTTGCAGTCGCCCTGTCCATGGGAACATCAGTAAGTATCAGCAGCTCTGGCTCACTGTTAGAGGGTAGGTTCCTCCCTGAAATAGCCATATCACCAGCCCTGATTTCAGGTGTGGGGCCTGTCTGGGTCTCCCCCAGACTCCCAGACCCACATGCCTGTCTCCAGGCTTGACTGCATGTAACTGCATGCACACAAAGTACTGCATTATCAAAATCATTCCCTGTTGACATCTGCAGGGATATCCTCAGACATAGTTTGCTTCCTTTTCCACCCTCCCAGTCAACGTGATCCCTGGTCAAAGGCATTTGGTATGGGGTCCCTCCTAGAGCTCTGACTGGACTGCCCAAGCAAGTACTGCTTCTCTCTAACCACTGCAGGCTTCACAGTGGTTATGTCAGAGACTCTCTCTGTGTTGGCAGTGGCCTGTTTTCCATCCACTAAGATAGAATACAAACTCCGGTGATAGTTTGGTACCCCTGTTGACTCCAGACAACTTGCCACTGGCATGCTGTTTTTCCCACATGTTGGCTCCCTCACTTTATGTTCCCCACCTTGCTTCAGTCGACATTTGTATGCTACATGGCCCCTCTGGTTACATTTAAAACATTTAAACCCTGAATGCTGGCTATGTACCTGAACTAGTGGCATCTCCTTTTACTAGTAAACTCTGTTGGTGGTTTAGGCTGCTCACCATGGTTCCCTTGTATCCATGTGTAGCACTGGGTATCCCCTTCTTGCGCAGTGGGTACCTTGCTTGCCAAGAAGAAGTTCCCTTTTATTTCCAGCTCATCTGCAGACTTACACTCCTGGTCTGCCAACTGGATTTGCATGTCCTCAGGCAAAATGCTAAGAGCTTGTTCCCTCACAAAAGGTCTGCCTACCTTTCAGAAGTGGTGACCTGACAACCACTCACCCACCTATGAAAATAAATGCTTAGCTCAGCAGTATAATCACATACACTTTCATTTTCCCTACGTTTGTGCTCACATTTTTTCTGTAAGCTTCAGGTGTTAACTTAAAGCATTCCAATAAACATTCTTTAACCTTGTCATAATTTAAACAAATCAGTATCAGACAATTTCGAAACAACTGATGTTCTTCGTGTTTCACTGTTGCAGTCATCACCCTTGGGTTATCTGCCTGCAGGTAGCCCTCAGTCAACCCGAATACCAGAGTCTTGAGATTTCTGGGTCGGATGCTGTCGCCTCTTCCATGACGTCAGGTCATCAGGGGTATAAAACATGCAGCCAATGCCATTACACCCGTCTTTCTTGCCGAGGAGTCCGAAGCAGAAGCAGTTTGCAAGTGCCGGTCAGCTGCTACCTGAAATTTTTGTTTTTTCGAGTTTCAGACCTGATGTCTTCTAAAGCTAATTACCCCGTTGGGGATTATTTTTTCTTGCTCTAACTGATGTCAGAAAAAATTAACAGTTGTCTTGCCTGTGGAAAGCAAATACCTCACAGAGATTTTCATTCTTACTGCGTCACCTGTTTAGGCCCAGACCACGACGTTCCTAGCTGTTGGTTTTGTGCCTTGTTTAATGCCCGAACCATTTGTCGTCAGGCTATTTTTGTAGCTAAATTCTTTCGCTCTCATTCTCCGTATTCCAAAATGGCTTTGGTAAGCCATCCAACTTAGATTTTCCAAAAAAGCACAAAGACAGACCTCATAGATCAAAAACTGATGACGATGCTTCCGTTAAGCTTGTCTCCAGTCCACCGGTACTCAGTGAGGTGCCTTTGCAGCCCCTGATGCCTGCTTCTACAGATTTGCAGGCCTCTGCTGAGACCCAGTCGGAGTCCGGTATGCCGTGAGATGCTTCTTCAACTATGGAACCTGTGGATGTCTCTACCTTGGATGGGTCCGGAACCGCTGTGCAGGCACCGGCTTCTGAAGGTGTATTCCAACCTACCGATATTCGTATTAAACCGACAGTTTAATTTCCTACCAAAACTACAGAGTTTCTCAGGCCCAGAGTTCGCACTACGCCTAGAAAACCGACGTCCAAAGTGCATGCTCATCCTCCCATGCCACAAAAACAAATGCTTAGAATGACTGAAGACCTTATTACTCTAATTTGGGGAAGCCAGCCTTCCCCTGCCAAAAGACAAAGAATTGAATTTCCTTCTGATTCTACAGACCAAGAGTCTGATGACTCTGACCCTTCTGATTACCAGGACACATACCCTTATCTACATATGAGGATTCAGATGTAGAAGAATTCATTCCCTCTGCCTCCCCTCCAGAGGATTTCTCTTTTGGTGAAACCTTGCATACCTTAAGAGAGCATTTCCGCTGGGAATGCCAGGACTATCCTCAGTCCAAAAAGAGACTCGGGGAATTTTTAGATTTGCCTCAGCACAGGCCTCTAGCTATACCCCCTGTCCTGGATATTGTAGACTATATCTTCCTGGTGTCCAGTCTTACTCCTGACATCTTACCACCACCTCCTAGAAAACCTGACCGGTACTACAGAGTACCTGATTCTCACAAATTTATTTTTAAGAATCCTACTGCGGATCCAGAGACCATTTCCCAGGGACCTAAAGGCATTAAGGCTACTACAGCCAAAAACCCTACCCCTTCAGACAGGGATTCTAGAGCTTTAGACAGATGGAGTAAGAAGGTATATACCTCTGCAACTCTTGCCATCAGGGCTTTGAATTGCCATTTTCACATGTTGAAGTACCAGCAACATGTTATGGAACTAATTAAACAAAAAATGATGTTACTTCCAGATTTTGCAGAAAATAAAGATTTACAAGAGTTAATGCATTCTGCAAACCAAGTTAGTAAACATACTTTGCAATGTGGGTTTGATGCCTTAGAAGGATCTTACAGGGCTGCTGTCACTAGGTTTGTACTGAGAAGGCATGCTTGGCTAAAAGAACAAGTTTTGCCTGACCGTGTCAAAGCAAAATGACTAGATGCTCCATTAAATCAGGAGTGTTTGTGTGGCACAAAAGTGGAAGAAGTTCTTAAAAAGATGAAACATTTTTCTAAAGGTCGTTTCCTTTCAGATGTTGTCTATTTAAACCATGTTCCCTCTTCTTCTTCCCCAGGACTTCTTGGTATCCCTGGACCTCAAGGATGCCTATCTTCACATCCCAATTCATCCCCTTTTCAGAAAGTTTTTACATTTCTGTGTTTCTTCCTTGTATTTTCAGTTTTCTGTTTTGCCCTTTGTCTCTCTATGCCCGAAATGCTTTGCTTCTGTCATTGTTTTCTGCAGGATGAGAGGAGTTCACTTGTTCCTTATCTAGATGGCCTGCTCATTCAGGTTTTGTTCTCCTAGGTCCTGCTTCAGCACCTCCAGTTTACTGTTTCAGTTACCAAGTTTGGGGTTTACAGTAAACTTTCAGAATTCAGTCCCTGTTCCTTCTCAGGGTCATGTTTTTCTCGGTTGCAGGATCCAGACCATTCCCATGCTGGCATCTCTGCCTCCACCCAAGGCCATCTGTCTGATCACCTTTTTTCAATCTCTTATTCCTCTGGCTTTAGTCACAGCCAGGGATTTTCTCAGGGTTCTAGGATTCATGGCTTCCACCATTCCTATGCTGCCTCTAGCCAAACACCATATGAGAAAACTATAGGGATTCCTAAAGTTAATGTGGCTTCAACACTGTCATCCACTAGATTTCCTACTTCCCTTCCTTCCATGCCTCAGACTCGAGTTTCAGTGGTGGATTGGTCAGCTTTCTCTCTACCCAGGACTTCCTTTTCAGTCTCCAGTCCTATTGCAGGAATGTGTCTCGGACACCTCAGACATGGGCTAGGGAGCCTCCTTCAGTTCCCTCAAGGTCCTCGGTCTCTGGCCACCCCATCAGGAGTCGGGTCGCATCAACATTAAGGAGATGAGAGCTCTTCTTTAGCTCTTCAGGCTTTTCCTTCCCGCTTTCTTCCAGGGCCTTTCAAAGTCTTCACAGACAATACCACAGTGATGTGGTATATCAACAAGCAAGAGGAGACGCAATCTTACCTTCTTTGCAGACTTGCTGCTCAGGTGTGGGATCTAGCTGTCCAGTGTTAAGTGACTCTTCAGGCTGTTTACATTCCTTCAGAGCAAAAAATAGTGGCAGACGTTTTGAGAAAATCTAGTACACATGCTCATAAATGGATACTTCACAGAGATCTGTTTCTGGACATTGTCCATTGGTGGAGTGCTCCACAGGTAGCTCTTTTTGCCTGCCCTTTGAACAAGCAACTTCCTCTTTTCTGTGCCAGTGTTCAAAGCCATCTGGCTATGAAAGTGGATACCCTATCACTTCCTTGGAAGGGGATGCTTCTCTACGTCTTCCCTTCCTTTCCCCTAATTCAAAGGGGTCCTGCTCAAGATCATGCAAGACTCCCCAAAATTCTTGTTGGTGACTCCCTTTTGGCCCAGACAGCATTGGTTTCCTCTTCTTCACTTAGCCAGGAGCAATCACCACAAGTTACCTCACACGTTGGACCTTGTCACACAAGACAAGGAGTCTCTCATCCATCCTCACTTGTCTGCTCTTCAACTGACATTGTAGGTGATAGGATTTTGATCTCTTCTAGGCACCTCTTTTCTGAGGACTTGCTTAGGGTTCTGCAGGAGACCAGGAAACCCACTACCAGGAAATTATGTCTGTCCAAATGGAAGAGATTTTCTTGCTCTTGCCTTTCTCATAACCAGGATCCCTTTTCAGTGGGGATCCTTTTGGTTCTCTCTTATTTGTGTGAATTGCTCCATGTTGGGTTGGCATATTTGTCAGGGCATTTCTATGGGCTAGGCTTGTAAAGGCTCCAGGGCCATTAGTCTAGTACATACATATAAACCTTTCAGCCATTTCTGCTTGCCTGCTGTTGACTCCTCCTCTTGCCTCTAGGTTTAAGGTCAAACTGTTTCTTAAAGGCATCCTTCATACCAGACCTCCCATGAAGTCCATTCCACCTTCTTGGGTCCTCAGTTTTGTGCTTGAAAAATTTTCTCCGGCTCCTTTTGAGCCTGCACGTTCAGCTTCCTTGCAACATTATACTTGGAAGACTGTTCTTCTTTTAGCCCTTATTTCAGCTAAAAGAGTATCTGAACTGCAAACTGTTATGGCTGTTCCTTTTTTCTTAGTTTTTCATAGGGACAGAGTCTCGCTTCATAGTAATCCTTCTTTTATGCATAAGCTGGTTAATGAGTTGTCTCTTAATTGGTCTGTTAATTTGCCATCCTTTTTCCATCGCCTCAGTCTGATAGTGAGAAAGTGCACACCTTGGACTTGCATAGGCAGCTGAGATATTATTTGGACAAGACTAAGGCCATTCGCAAATCTGAGCAACTTTTTATTTCCTTTCATCCCAGATCTTTGGGTTTAGCAGTTTCTAAACAAACCATATCCTCCTGGATCTCTAAGGCCATTGCCTTTTTTTATTCCTTTCATGGTAAATGTCTTTCTACCTCTGTAAAGGCTCACTCTACTAGAGCTGTTGCTTCCCCTGGTGCTTTTTCCAAAGGACTGGATAGTAATTCCATCTTTGAGGCTGCTATTTGGACTTCTGTCCATACCTACACTAAACATTACAGGTTGGATGTTTCCAGAATAAGAACCGGCTTTGCCAAAGCAATCCTGGATGAGATTCTAGAAGGCTCTTCTGTGCCTTTCTTCTCCTAAAGTTTCCTCCTAAGCTTTCTCTACTCTCCCTTAAGTGAAGAGTACTGCAACAGTGATACTGAATGACATAGTACAGTTGTGTAAAATCTTACCATAACAGTACATGTCCTTCTCTTCACTGTTGCAGCAATCACTCCCTCCCTCCTCCCCTTTCTGCTCTGCCCTATTCCTTCTGCTTTCCTGGCCTGGAATTCTTTTTTTTTTCTCCTTATGGATGCACATGTTCCTTCTAGTTCCTAGGGATAATCATTCCTGCTGGGGCTTTTTAGTTCTGAGGTATGTCCATCTGTATGTCACCTTTTTGCCCTACGCCTTGCATGGGGAGCATTAGTGTAATGTAAAATGTCTATAAATTGCTAAGGCTTTGGTATATTGACCGGGTGTTGGGATACCCTTGGCATAAGATCCATTATGTAAAGAATACTGCAACAGTGAAGAGAAGGGCATCTACTGTTATGGTAAAATTTTACACAATAGTTTCCTGTGAAATATATTTTTTGACCAGTCTAGCTTATTGTTCTTTGGGGAATAATAATAATATATAAATTCTTTCCGAGTTCCTGTTGCTGACTGTACATCTTCCATACCAAATATTCTCATATATTTTTTCGTAAATCTAGCCTCTTTTGTTGTATTTCCCTTCTAGGTTCCCCTGCTATATCTTCACTGTAGAAAATTAAGTTCTAGTCCCCACTATAAATAATATTCACTACAAAAAGCTAATTGTTTTTTTTCTCCTGAAAATATCTGAAACTCAATGTTTGGTAGAATATAAATACATACCACCAATAATACTCTTCCCTTGCCAATAGCTCCTTACTACCACAGCCATACTCTTTCTGTTTTTTTCTGTCTCTTTGATCCCTAGTAATCAGTATCATTACTCCTTTTTTTCTTTGCCCTTGTTATTCTGCTGATTGTTCATCCTTAAACCCTCTCTTTGTCAAATTCACATGCTCATTTCTCTCCATGTGTGTCACCTGCACCATTACCATTTGGACCTACTTTATTAATATAATTTAGTACTCTTAGCTTTTCGTCTATACCTATAAGGCCATTTGTGTTCCATGGTGATATGGACAGAGTTGCCATTATGGCAAAATGCTGTTACACCCACTTGATTACATGACACTCCATTTAAATGTGTATTTCCAACTTTTGGCTTACATGTACACACTAAAGTTTGTCAAGCTAATCTTTTATGCTGTTGCTTCTTTTCATATCCATTCAAACCTATGTTACATTTTTTCAAGACATTTTTCTTCAATGAAAACACTCAAACAAAAAAAAGTAAATACATTTTCAGAACTCCCACCCTGTTTTAACTTAGAAGGAACACATAAAACTGTGTCCATTTTCAGAAAATGATGTTTACCCTTCCCATTAAGAGCAGTTCCCTCATATTGATGGATACACCCACA
This sequence comes from Protopterus annectens, assembly GCF_019279795.1. Taxonomy (NCBI): domain Eukaryota; kingdom Metazoa; phylum Chordata; order Ceratodontiformes; family Protopteridae; genus Protopterus; species Protopterus annectens. Next base: position 333,323,360 of record NC_056730.1, read on the forward strand.
GGCATTACCTAATCTAAAATTAAGGTTATCCATGCTAAAAATGCATGCTATTGCCTGTGTTCTCACTTACACTAATTGCCATCTTTTCTTTTCTAATCTCTGTTCTCCTACCAGATGTGAAAAGAAACTTGCATGCTTTCAGTAAACATTAATTTCTATTCCTAAGAAAAAGTGCACTGGCTACCTAAAATAAGTTGTGCACTGGTCTGTTAGATGCTCATGGAACAGGTTGATCATTCTGTCTGGCAAAAAAAAAAAAAAAAGCACAACTCCCAAATAATAACAACCTCTTAATCTTTCCTCCTGAAAACATATTAGCTCTTGAAAAAAGTTGAGTTTCTGTTATTATCTAACAAAGAGGCCCAAATCTTGCCCGAATATGCATACAATGACATATTTATTTACTGGCTTGAGATATGCAGTATTTCTATACCTCAGAAGTAGCTAATAAGCTAGAAGTGATTGTTTTGTTCACTTGGATTTCTTTTCTTTCTCCTTCACCCATATAACATCAGTAGGATTAATTAGGAAGCCCATATCTTGCCTGAATAGACATAGTATGACACATTCATTTACTGGCTAAGATATGCAACATTTCTTTTACCTCAGAAACAGTTATTAGTCTAGAAGTGATTGTTTTCTTTACTTGGACTTCACTTCTTTCTTCTTGATTTTATACCCAGAATATTTCCCCTAGACAGATACTATAGTTTGTAAAAAGCCTAGGCCAATTCATCTTTCATTCAAGATTCAGGTAAAAGACAAATGCTAGTTTCCTCTACTTGCAGTAAATCCCCAAAGTCAGACATAGGTTCATAGGTATATACTAGGCTAATGACCACCAGGGCTTTCATAAGCTTAGCTATGCAAGCTGACCCAATTGTGTCCCCATGTAACTTGGGTGCCGGTTAGGAGGGGTATGACAATTTGGAGGTGGACAAGTGCATTGTTGGGGGGGGGGTATGTTAGGTAATGTTTTACTTGCTGTCTGCCTCTGTCCATTAGAGACATGTGGGCCAGACCAGTGGTGAATTTACGATTTTCCATCCAGTGGTCAAGGTCATGTTTGAATAGGGCCAGGGAGGAACTCTGTTTCACATGGATGGAGAAACCTCTTCCATGTGGGTATCATTTGAGAGGCATGTCTACCGGCATGTTCCATTTGCATTGCAGGCAAAGTTTAAATCTTTGGATCTAGTGTTTCTAGTGCTGTTTTTTTTTTTTTGTGGATGTGCAAAAGATCTATTGGGGCTTGATCTGAGGATGCCTTATATGCCAGGCATAGATCACCTGTCAGTAACCTGTAGGAGACTGAGTATAGAGATGTTATTTATTCATTGAGTAACATTAACAAATGAGCTGCCTTGAAAATCCTATGATTACTTATTGTTGGATTTAGTTTACCTTGAGCATAGAAAAGAAAGAAAAGCTGGAATTGCAGAAAGTGAAGAAAACATGACACTAATATTAGTTTTATTAGTGTGAATGTAATTTCCCTGAAACTATAGTGTTAGTATTTTTTGCAATTTAGTGCAGATGGCCAGTTCCCTGATTTTAGCGGAAATGCCCATAACTCATTTTTCGATTGTCTGCATTTTGGAAATTCCTTCATTTTTGTACAGAATTGCTTAAAACCTGATTTTCTTATTTGAACTTCACAGTTAATTTATATAGAAAGATAAGAGTAATACTACGCAAGCAGTCATTGGGACCACAAGATGCCCAGTCATATACATTTTTAACCAGACGAAGTTTCTTGCCACCTTTGTCGAGTACGTAATACCACTTATATTCCAAACTGAGCAAGGCCTTTCATGATATGAGGGTCTTAGCCTACAGTTCCTCCATTCTTCACTATACACTGTCAGTGGGCTTAAGATTTTTGTATTTGGTTTTGTAAAAGTTTTTTATTAGGTAATGAATGCTGCACATTTAATTATAATTTTAATGTTACTTTAGTTTACCTACTAGCAGGACTGATGTATTGTTTGCTAATTTGCCTGTTTAATTGTTGTCATGTTCTTTTCTTTTTTATCTGCCCATTTGCTCCTCCTTCCTATATCTAATTGACCCATTTGCTCCTCCATTTAGGCACTAGCCCTCCAGCTCATGTATTCCTTAGCGGAGGTGAGAGTTGGGTGTTAAGGAATAAGCCAATCTGCTGATCATACAGACTGTCCTATCCCCATTCCATCAGCTGCTTGTGTGCTGCATAGTTGCGGGTCTGGAGAATTGTGTAATTGTATACATGCTGTTGCACCTGCAGAACCTCCATGCTAAACAGTGCACAATTCTGCAACTTGGGTCCATAAGGTTACTTACTGCAGGTGAAGCTAGTGTTGCTAGTGCAGCAAGCCAAGATTCCTCCCTTCCTTTTCAGGAGAAGCAAGCTAGGGTCAGCTGCTCATTCCCATCCTTCTCTGCCCAGTCCCTCCAGTGCGTGTGCTGCAAGTTGAACACAGGTTATCTACAATGGAGTCAGGGCTTTGTTCTCCTGCGCCATGTGCTGGGCAGTTGTTACTATGTTCTTAATGTGTAATTTTTATTCAAGTGTTTTGTTAACCATCATGACTTTTTCTACACTTTTAAAAAATTATAATCTCTTTGACAAAAAAAAAATCTGGAGAGATCTTTGTTTCTCTCTGTCTTTTAAACTGTAGTCCTGCTTGGATTGTTATCACTAGGGCTTTTGGCCACAAAAATCTCAGGCTGGTACAGCTACCTTTTGCATGTCATTGTCTTTGTCATTGGTATAGTGGTGCACGCTAATAACAGTGTGTGTGTGTGTCTGTGTGTTTGTGTTTGTGTGTGTGTGTGTGTGTGTGTGTGTGTGTGTGTGTGTGTGTGTGTGTGTGTGTGTGTGTGTGTGTGTACTTCCATAGGTCCATAGGTCCATTGGTCCATAGGCTAGTACTAGGCTAACTGCCTTTGTGAGCCATTTTAAGCCTAGCCAGTTATCCCCTGTGAGATTCAAACCCTGTACCTTGTGTTTGCAAGGTAAACACCTTAACCATTAGGCCATCCGAGCTGGATAAAATAAGCAGCCCTTGCAGGGTTTGAACCCAGGTCCCTACACACCTCAGTCAAAGCAATTTCCAAGTAAGCCACCCCAGCTGTATCCCCTAAGAGAAACTTGCTGCCTTAGGAAGTGCTATTGGTTGTGAGAATTGCTTTTCATGTGAGGACCTGCTAGCAAATATTTCCACAAGAGATGTGTTTTATGCTGCATGTTGATTTGAACTAAAGGTTATGTCTTGAATGAGTCAGTTGTTCTTTAACTCAGTTGTAAAGAGGATCTGTCACTGGTGTTTTATCCTTTTCTTTGATCTTTAATAATTATTTAAATTTGTTTTACAGATTGGTATAATCACAACAAGAAGTAAGAGAGCAGAAAAACTGACAGAACTTGCAGGTATATATATATATATGTGTATACATATATGTTAGCAGTATTTCATTCAAGAGTTTAAATTTTGTATACAGCTTCAGTGCCATATTTCATCCAGCAATACCAGAGTCATAGTCTTTGACATTTTTGGTAGAATTTTTGTAACACATGTTTATTTCATGGAGAAATACTGTCAGCGCTGCTGAAATAATTTTCTTCATAAGACATCGTGTTAACCTGTGTGCATGGAAGCGTGCTTTTAATAAGAAATGAAGGTGTAGATTCTCCCTAGCCACCTCTGTATTGCTACACACACTGTCAGCAAATTTGAACTGTTTTGTGATTACTTGGTATTTTCTTATCTGTCTGTGTCTGCTGTGCTTATGGTAGGGACACTGTGAAGTACTCAGTACCATAGGCAAATTCATGTAGTAAAGGAGACCAAATCCTCTGTGTTTTCTGTTCATCTAATCCAAAAGAAAATTGTTCACTGTCATCTGCTGGTCACTTATAAATTACTCTGAAGACCTATCATTTCATACCTTCAGTCAGCTTTACTTGTGTTCTGGAACTGCAGACTCAACTTCTACTTGGGGTAGAGGTAAAACTTCACTGCTCAGTAAGTGATAGGTTCAGGTAAATGCTTTCATTTTGTATTATTTGATGTGATTTTCAAGAAATGGTGTTATCTGACTTCATAATACTTTAAGCATTACTGTCCTTTTGGTCTCTTAAAGTAACTAGAGGCCCGAAATTCTCAACAGTAGATTATCGTCTGTCCTTACTGCCCCTGAGTGGTTGCCTGGTACAGTACACATTACCATTACATTAGCGTAGCCCCTTCTTAGGAGCAAGGAGGCATATATAACTCTCCATTTTCACCAGATAAGCAACTTTTTTGTTATTACAAAACTTTTATTAGAACAGTAATAAAGCCAGAACAATAGAAGCAAGTAAACAAATAACATATCCGGAGTGGTTTAAAGTAAAGAACAGATGTAAGTTTGCTTACAGCACATAGATTTTCCATTTCTGTGATTCTTCAGATATCTTAGTTCCTAAACTAACTAAGATAATCACTATAAGATGCTCAGGAATAATATTTTAATGTCTGTGGCAGCATATTAGTACAAGGCACAAGATTTGCTTTCATGCTGTTCTTCCAGTGGAGTTAACAAATGAGCGAGCATTTGACATTCAGTTAGTAATGCACTGGCACTCCATCTTCTGAGCGATGTACTAATATACACCTCATGACAGTTGAATGAGGGGCACCATTCAAATTTTACCAAATCAACACTGCAGTCACATATCTTGAAATCACCCATCTTCCAACTTATCAGGATACTGGTAACACAGCGTCCATTTATTCAGGTATTTTTGTCTTCTGTTCTCCCAGCAGAGTCCTCTTCATCCTGAGCTAATTAGGTTAACAGATTCTTCAAGCTCTAGTCTCCAGTTATTGGTTATTGTCTTTGAACATAATGAAAGAAATAAAGCAAATGATAGTTATGCTTCTGTAATATTAATTCCATCCATAGCCACAAAAAATAACGGGTCAAGCCTCACTGGAATTTTTGTACAGACTGAATGCAATAACTGAAAAACTTATTTAATTCTGTTAAGACCTGATGGTGTCCCCGGCTGTGTGCTCCATGAACTCAACGAGGAATTAAACCCACAGTTAGGACAGCTGTTTAATCTTAGTCTCACCTCCGGATACGTACCCAGGGAGTGGCGCACAGCGACTGTGGTCCCACTCCACAAAGGCGGTGCCTCCACCGACCCTGGAAATTACCGTCCCATTAGCTTGACAAGCCTTATCTGCAAAGCCATGGAGAGGATCATAATGGATCTCATAAATAAAGACATAGGGAACTTGCAGACTTTGGATCCAACCCAGTTTGGCTTTGTCAAAAGCAGATCATGCCTTTTAAACTTGGTTGACTTTTTCGAAACAGTCACCAAGGCCATTGATGAGGGAAAGGCAGTCCATACAGCCTACCTAGACCTAGCGAAGGCTTTTGATACAATACCTCACTCGGGTATCATTGAAAAACTCATCAACTTAAATGTAAACCCATACATTACAAGATGGGTTGCAAACTGGCTGAGTGACAGAACCCACAGGGTCAGAGTTGCTGGCGCCATGTCAGACTCAAAGCCTGTCACAAGTGGTGTCCCACAGGGCTCAGTCCTGGGCCCACTCTTGTTTGGCATCTACTTTTCTGAAGTACAAGCAAACACAGGAGGGTTATGGCTGACAAAGTTTGCAGATGACTGCAAACTGGGCGCCGTAGTTGAAAACACATCCAATACAGATATCCTTCAGAAGGGTCTCACAGAAACGGATAACTGGTGCCAGAGCCATGGCCTAAAGTTAAATGCCAAGAAATGCATAGTCATACCCTTCGGGAAAAATAAGGTTACCCCTAGCTACCGTATAGGTGGCAATCCCCTGAACACAGAAGAAGTTATTAGGGACCTGGGAACCCAGGTTGACAGTAGCCTTTCATTCGACACTCATATTGCTAAAGTAGTTAGGAAGACCTTCTACATTGCCCACCTTATCATGAAGGGATTCACATCTAGATCAAGGAAGTCATAGTCTCCCTATACTCATCACTCATCAGACCAATGATCGAGTACAATGCCCCATTCGAATGTATCTGACCCGACACTTGCAGCAGCTGGAGAGGCCACAAAAGTTCCTCACCAAAAGGATAAAGGGTCTCAAAAATCTGTCTTATGCTGCCCGACTGAAAGAACTCCGGTTATATTCAGTTGCTTACCGCTTGCTCAGAGGTGACCTATGCCTGACATACAAGGCCATGTCAAACCCAGATTTGATGAACATGCTTCATCTCAAAAATCTAGATCCCTCAGAGCCACAAGGGCGGAGACTTAAACCTCGACACGGTTATTAATAGGACGTGCTGGAGGGATAGATTCATCACCCAAAGACTCCCTATGCTGTGGAACAAAATCCCGGTTTATGTGAGGCAGAGCACCTCGCTGGCCTTGTTCAAGAGGAATCTTGACCAATGGATGGGAGATCGCAGATACACCCCAGGGGTTACCTCAGTGTCACTGCTCGACAGAGGCACAGCAAAATAATGGGCATAGTTTCTCCAAACTAAAGGGGTGGCGTAAGCCACAAAACTATGGGCTAGGCTTATAAATGCCCTCGGGCAGATAGCCTAGTATGAACCTATGAACCTAAGAGTGGGCATGTCCAAAAAGTATGCAATCACTCTCCTCTTTTCCTTGAGTTGGGCATTCATCACTAACACTGAGGAATTTTTTTCTTTACTCCAGCTGGTGTTTAAAGTACTTATGGAGACATTTCCATGCAAGTATAAGAAACATACAGGATTTTGTATCCATGCAGTAGACATAGGCAATAGACAAACTTCAAACTCCGCATAAGAGCACTGAATGCCCAGCATATTTACATCACTTTTCTTTTCTTTAGTTGCTAATAGACTACTTTAACTTTATTAGTATTTTGTAGGCCTTCCCAATTAAACTTGTGTCTATACTCGCTGTCTCTTTGAAATCTGTTATCCACTTATCCCTGGGCCAGTGGAAACCACAACCCACACCGCTGAATCCTTTATAAATGCCTTCTATGGGCACCTTCAAGAATGCATGGATCATGCAATCCCTAATAATACCAAGACCCATTCCCCCAAAGGCAAGCGCCCTGTCTGGTGGACCCCAGCCATTAACAAACTTTACAACAGGAGGAGGAAGCTACTACATGATGGAGCAAAATCTCTAAAAGGGAAGGCATTTCTGATCAGTACTAGCAAAAAACTACGATCACTCATAAAATCATCCAAGGCCAACTTTGAGAGAGAAATCGCAAAAGACACAAAATACAATCACAAGGCCTTCTTTAGCTATGTTAGAAACCTGGGTGGAAACTCCCAGATATGCTCAGAGTTAGTCCAAAATGACACAAAATACACTGAACCCACAGATATTGCCAACATTCTGGTAGATAGGTTCAGTGCAAATTTCTCCGCCCCCTCCCCCCCAAAAGGAGAAATATCTATCCCAGCAGAGTGTAGCCTCCCTAACATCTCAGATGCCCAGGTGAGAGCCACCCTCTCTAAAGCTTAAAACACAGCATCAATGGGACCGGACGGTGTCCCGGGCTGCGTGCTACATGAACTCCAAGAGGAACTAAACCCGCACATAAGGCTGCTGTTTAATCTTAGCCTTACTACAGGATACGTACTCAAAGAGTGGCGTACAGCAACAGTGGTCCCACTCCACAAAGGCGGTGCTTCTATGGACCCTGGAAATTACCACCCCATAAGCTTGACGAGCCTGGTCTGCAAAGCTATGGAAAGGATCATTATGGAACTCCTAAACAAAGACATTGGGGACCTACAGACATTGGATCCTACCCAATTTGGCTTTGTCAAGGGCAGATCCTGCCTTTTGAACTTGGTCGACTTTTTTGAAACAGTCACTGATGAGGGTAAGGCAGTTCACACAGCCTACCTTGACCTTGCAAAAGCCTTCGACACAATACCTCACTCGGGCATCATAGACAAACTCACCAGCTTAAATGTAAACCCATATGTCACAAGATGGGTTGCAAACTGGCTCAAGGACAGAACCCACAAGGTCAGAATTGCTGGAGCCATGTCAGACTCTAAGCCAGTCACAAGAGGTGTCCCACAGGGCTCATTCCTGGGACCCCTCTTGTTCGGCATTTATTTTTCCGAGGTGCAAGCAAACATAGGAGGATTGTGGCTGACAAAGTTCGCAGATGACTGCAAACTGGGTGCCATAATTGATACTCCAGCGGACACAAGCATCCTTCAGAGAGGCCTCATAGAAACAGATAATTGGTGCCAGAGCCATGGCCTTAAACTGAACGCCAAAAAATGTATAGTCATACCCTTTGGGAAAAACAAGGTACCCACAAATTACCACATAGGTGGTAATCCATTAAATATGGAAGAGGTAATCAGGGACCTAGGGACCCAAGTTGACAGTAACCTCTCATTTGACACTCACATTGCCAAGGTGGTTAGGAAGACCTTCTATATTGCCCACCTTATCATGAAGGGATTCACATCTAGATCAAGAGAGGTCATTGTGCCCCTATACTCTTCTCTTATCAGGCCCATGATTGAGTACAATGCCCCATTTGGGATGTATCTTACCCGACACCTGCAGCAGTTGGAAAGACCCCAAAAGTTCCTCACCAAGAGGATAAAGGGTCTCAAACATATGTCATATGCTGCCCGGCTGAAGAAACTCCAGCTCTATTCAGTCGCATACCGACTACTCAGAGGTGATCTATGCCTGACGTACAAGGCCATGTCCAATCCGGAATTAATGGACATGCTCCACCTCAGAAAATCCAAATCCATCAGAGCCACGAGAGCAAGAGATTTGAACCTCAACACAGAAATAAATAGGACGTGCTGGAGGGACAGATTCATAACCCAGAGGCTCCCTACACTCTGGAACAGAATCCCAGTCCATGTTAGGCAGAGCCCCTCACTAACTCTCTTCAAGAGAAATCTTGAAGAGTGGATGGGAGATCATAGGTTTACCCCGGGGGTCATCTCTGTGTCACTACTAGACAGAGGCACAGTAAACTAAACCCTAAATGGGCATAGTATTCTCATCCCAAGGGGTGGCGAAAGCCACACACACTCTGGCTAGGCTTATAAATGCCCTAGGGCAGATAGCCTAGTACGAACCTATGAACCTATGATGTTCTTTCCTCAGCACCTCCAATAATGTTCTTTGTTATGATCACTGCTGCAGTAGTCTTAGCTATATGGTTAGGATATAACATTATGTCATCTTCCAAAATTTAAGGGCACTTTCCACATGCCCAAACCATTAGTTAGCTCAATTTGAGTTGACTAGAAAGAGAGATATTTGGAGATCAAGTCATTCAGAGCTTTCCTGCCACCAGAGTGTGCCCCCGGTGGACATTCAAGGATTGACAGCTGGCTAACTTTTTCCATTGCTGGGTAGGCAAGTTCCCTTTGGGAGGGACCTTCCACATTTCCTTTGTATGACAGAAATTTAACTTTTCCTGTGAAAATGTATGTTTAAGCTTGGAAGAGGTATTTTTATTGACTGTCATGTGACTTTTGGTAATTTTTAAAGAGGAGCTTTACTTTTTAGTTTTGTCAAAAAGTTGTCTAAACTAATGTAAAAGTACTTTTTCCTGAGGTAAAAGTTATTTTACTTTTGTGGGCTGGATAAGTGCTTAGTGTTTTTTTTTTTTACTATGTTTTTGGTGAGAAAGTGATTTTACTACTGCTTACCTATTTTACAGATTATTGCTTCCAGGCTTCCCTGGGAATCGGCTATCTTTTTTATCTTAACTGTAAAACTTTACTGGTTCCTTTATTCTTCCTTCTTCATTCTTCCAGCCACAAAAAGAAAAAAATTAGTAAACAACCTTTGCCACCACAGCAGACTGCTAAAGTGCCTCATCTGCAGATGGGTAACTCTGTTGTGATAATTTCTGGCTTCTCAAACCATTCATCTTTTTCCATGGCTCCTTCTGGTGCAAGTCCCTAGAGCCACCATAAAACAGGGGTTAGACATGTCCTCTGTGGCTGTTGGAGTGTCCTTTGCAGGCAAGGGATAGACATCCTTGTTGGCCCTGGGCGAAAAGGCAAAGAATACTTCTCTACCTAGACAGACTGCTGTGCCTATCCCCAGAGAGTTTTTTTCACTGGCAAAAATGGATCTGCTTCTTCAGAAAGCCATGTCAGAAACAACATTTGCTTCTTCAGAAATTCCTGTCAAAAAGCACAAAATTAGGCATATATGTTATCCTGTCTCATTCACTTAGGGGAGGAAAGATTATTGGGCTTAGCTCAGGGTTTAGTTCAGGTTCTTGAAAGCAACATTTTTAGAATTTTCAGTTTTTTTTGTTTTAAACAAGAAACATCTTTATTAAATTATCATGTATGACATGGACAATCTTACATTTATATAAGTGAAAATAAACCATACCAACACAGCCTCAGTTGCAAACATTATGCATCACAAACGTTGCCGACACAACTGTAGTTATAAACATTATATATCACTTGTAATATATCCAGTCATTGTCAGTCAGCTGTTACATAGCTCATTCAAATCCTGCCTTCTTTTAAACCTCGTTCCTCCTCTGCATGTATTGATCCCACAAGTCCCTTTTTCCTTTTCACTTTGCTCCAGCCGTTTTCTAAAGATCCCAATTCCAATTGTTTTATGTCTGTTACTATCTTCTCTACGTCTAGTAAAGTTGGTGTAGACCAGTGATGGTGAACCTTTTGGGCTTGGAGTGTCAAAAATTCAGAAAATGCCTATCTTGACTCTGCTGGTGTGTCTACCCCCCTGAACAAAAGAGAACCAATTCTTTATCTATTCATTTATTAAAACAAAAATACAGTCCAATCATGTGTGCTGCTATGTATTATATAAGTAAAAGAAAAATCAGTGACTTACAACAGAGAAAATGATATGTGCACAGATAGCTGGGCTTAAAACAGTGCACCAAAAATTACCCTACTTTTAATAATAGTTTTAAATTGAACTGAAAAAAAATATGGAATACATTGCATTTTATTTCAGTAACATCAATTAATGACTTTTTTGTTGCTGAGTATTAATAGATAAGTGCAGGGTCGCATATTTCTTGTATTTTTGTTCAGTTTTTTTGGTACTTCGAGTGTTGCTGAGCCAGTGGTGTAGCTAGAGTTTGCGTTGCCTGGGACTGACTGAGTTTGCCACCCCCCACAAAATAAAACATAATATACATCATAGTCATACAAAAAGACGGTACTCACATCCATTTTTAAAAGCGATGCCTCACCTTTGATACTGGAGTTGCAGTCTACAAACTTGTTTGTCCAATTATTCAAAAGTATTTCCCTGACACACTAATGAATTATTTTCCCCAGTAACCCCTTCATTTGTTTCTATTGTGCATGCGCAAGCACTAAAATGACACAATAAATTATTTTGCCCAGTAGTCACCTCAGCAGTCTGACTATGTATTTACAAGCACTTCCCTGATACAAAAATTATTTCCCAAATCAGCATCTTCATTAGTATTTCCAGGTGCATACAGCACTTCCCTGATACAAAAATTATTTCCCAAATCAGCATCTTCATTAGTATTTCCAGGTGCATACAAACACCAAAATGAAACATTTCCCAAAGAGACCCCTTCAGTAAAATGTCCAGGTATAGTACGCACAAGCACCAAAATGAATCATTTGCCCAAGTGACCCCTTCATTAGCATTCCTAGTATGTGTACAAGCACCAAAATGAAACATTCACCCAAGCGACCCTTTCAGTAAAATGTTGAGGAGTGCACAAGCACCAAAATGAATCACCTGCCCAAGTGACCCCTTCATTAACATTCCTAGTATGTGTACAAGCACCAAAATGAAACATTCACCCAAGTGACCCCTTCAGTAAAATCTGCATCTTTCTGTGTACTCCTATATTTATTAAAATAAATCAATTACTCAAGTACCTGTCCTTTATATTTGTCTTTTCAGCCTGGGGTTCCTGCTGCTATTGTACCGCTGTGTTCTGCATCTAGGTGTATGATTGGATGACCATTAAAGGACTTCCTGCTGCTGTGCGCACGTGTGTGTGTGTGTGTGTGTGTGTGTGTGTGTGTGTGTGTGTGTGTGTGTGTGTGTGTGTGTGTAACGTAGCCAAGCTGGAAAGCCACCATGGCACCACCTGACTAACTGCCAGGCCAAAAAAAAAAACACAACAGCTTCTTCTCAGGAGAAAAACAAAACAAAACACAACAGCCCGCATTAACTATGCCACTGTGGTAAATGCTGGTGTGTCACCCAAAACGTTGTGGCGTGTCACCTTTGACACACATATGATCAGTTTGCCGTCACTGGTGTAGACTTTGATTTCCATTTTCTAGCAATTGCTTTTTTAGCAACCATCATAATTAAACTGAGCAAGGCCTTACTATGTCTAGGCAAATCTGATTCTGTATCATAGCTCAAAAAAATTATTTCCTTAGTTACACCAGTTTACTCAACCAGTATCTCAGAGCAGTCTGTAGGGAATCTTTAAAGTCTGCCAACACATTACACTCCCAGAAAATATGTTCCCAGTTACCTCTTTCTTCCCCATCATACCTCAACCATTTTCCTTCTACATGAGGAAAAATTCTTTGGAGTATAAAAATACTTATCTAAACACTTCAAGCAAAGATCCTAAATCTTGTAGATATTGTCGCATATTTGGGAGACGTAAACATTGTCGCCATTGTTTATTTATGAATTGCTTATCCAGTTTCTCTTTCTAATCATTTCTAACCTCCTCTGATTGCTTCTTATTTTTATCATGCAATATTTTATATACTGTACTAATTATTTCTTTCTTAATGGCAATTTCTGTTCTAGATTCTACTAAAAACTCTACCAGTGCTAGTCCTTGTTTTAGGACCACCCTGTTTCTTTCTCTCTGCCTATACTCTATCAGGCCTTTATAGGGAAGGCAGTCTCTAACCTGCAGTCCAAGTAAGTTCTTGGTGTCTTCCCATTCTATTACCTTTTCTTCTTTAGTTATTTGCTTCTAGTACCTTGGTTCTTTTGGCAGTTTTTTCAAATAAATTCCAGCCCCCTGTTGCCTATTGGCTGTATCTCTAATTGCAGTCATCCTTATCGGCAAAATCTCCTTTTTCCATTCCCGTGCTGGCTTAGTTCTTATATTCATAAAGTAGCAGAAAGTATTTGTCGCTTGTCTGGTCATTGTTCAAGCAGCTTTATTGTTTACAAAGACATCATAAATGAGGCTAAGTAACTTTAACTTATAAACAAACTAGCTATCATGCACATAGATGTTAACACTCTAGCTGCACCTTCAAAATGGCACTGAAGCTAACATGTGCTTGGTATTTATATGCATACACAGATCTTGGAAATGCTTCTTAAAGGTACAGCGCACCAGTTATTCTACATCCTCCCTCTTTGAGAAATGAGTCGGGCATTGTTGACAATATTAATAAATGTGCAATTTACACAGAATAATTTTCATCATGCAATTATGTAAAACTAGATACATATATACAACTATTGTCTAAGTTGCTGCGTATTTCACCCTAGGCTTTGAAATGTGACCATATCGTGTGACATAAAATTGGTATCTGGTTTAGCAACTGGGATTGTCTCTGCTGACTGTTCAGTCTTAGGAACATTGGGACCATCTGCTGGAATAGTATCAGGAGTCAAGACGCATTCTGGAACAGGAATATTATTTGGATTGCTCTGAGAGTTAGAGTCTTTATCACAGGAACAATGCTGCAATATCGGTTCTGCTACAGGAAGAAGATGCCTGCAATTTCTCCTGTACTCCAGCCTTTCAGATTTTACAAAATAGGATCTCAGCTCTGCACATATACTTGTTGCTTGACCAATCCACTCGAAAACTTTCACTGTTTGTATCCTCACTGTCTCTCCTTGTTTCAGTGGACAAAGAAATCTGCTCAATATTTTATAGCTGGACTTCTGGAAAGAATGCTTTCTGGATAACTGTGCTCTAAATGCTTTGTTGTTTTTAGCTTTATGCCTCAATAAACTATAACTGATAGACAATGTTGTTCTGGTTTGCCTAGATAGAAGTCTCTGAGCAGGTGAGCCAAGTATATCGTCACGGGGTATGTTTGTGGCACTGAGTAAATAAAAAAAAAATTGCTATTATCACGCTTTGACTTCTCAAGTAATTGCTTTGCACTCTGTACTGCACATTCAGCTAGTCCATTTGATTGCGGATACTCTGAACTACTAGTAACATGTACAAAGTTCCACTCTCTTGCAAATTTCTGAAACACTTGACTGGTAAATTGAGTACCATTGTCAGAGATTAATTTCTATGGACTAAGAAGTGGCGTTTCAATGTAGTAATGACAGTAGTGGAAGATAGATTAGGTAGTAAATCGATCTCAAACCAATTCGAATAAGAGTCTACCAGTATTATGTAATGTTGATTGTTCCACTTGAATATGTCAGCGGCTACTATTGACCAAGGTAGTTCAGGGTCTTGATTTAGCTGAAGTGTTTTTTTTTTTGCAAATGCAGTTTAGTACTATTACATACTGAACAGGAAGAAAGAACTTTATCAATGTCTTTTGCTAGAGAAGTCCAAAATATAGTCCTCTCACCCCTCTTTTGGTAGATTCAGAACCTGGGTGACCATGATGCAAAATATGGATATATTCTTGTTGTAAGGAAGCAGGAGCAACAATTTTGAGACATTTGAAAATAATGCCATCTTCCATCAACAACTCTCTGTAAGGAAAGTAAGGTTGCACTTCAGGTGGTACACTAGACTGCTTTAACGGCCATTCAACACTGTTGTAGTGATTGAGCTTTTGCAAAACTGGATCAGTCTTTGTATGATCTCGTAGCTCATCAAGTCTTGTGGTAGAAAAATTGCACACTTCCATGACATCAAAGTCAAAATTCTCTGCGTCAGGCTGTTCTGTTATATTTATGGGCAATCTGGATAAGGTATCAACCAGAAAAAAGAAGTTTACCTTTTGTATAGACATTCTCCGCGGTGGTGGTGCTGCGGTAGCGTTGTCGCCTCACAGTAAGACGCTGTCCGGTTCGATTCTCAGCTAGAGCGTCTTCTGCATGGAGACATGCGTGAATGGCCGTACCTTTGTTGAAGGTTGTGCGTCAGGGCTGGTAACTCGGCATGTAAAAATCAACTACCAATCATTAGTGGATCGGAGTTCCGCTGTGGCGAACCCTAACCAGGAAAAGCCGAAAGACACAACAACAACCTTTTGTATAGACAATTTTGAAGTTATACTGTTGCAATTTAAGCATCATTCTTTGTAATCTCGCTGGAGCTGAATGCATAGGCTTCTTTAAAATAGTAACCAAAGGTTGATTATCGGTGTCAATCTGGATATCATGCCCATAGATATAATCATGAAACTTGGAACATGCAAACACTATTGCCAGAAGTCCCTTCTCAATTTCAGCATACTGCGTATCAGTCTGGGTAAGTGTTCTAGATGCATAGGCTACTGGCTTGCCCTCTTGAAGAATAATAGCACCTAAACCAAATTTTAAAGCATCGCAGGAAGGAGTTACTGGTTTGTTGACATCATAGTATCTTAATGCTGGTAGGGTGGCAGTTTTCTGCTTAAGATCTTCAAATGCTTTCTGGTGGTGTTCTAGCCATGACCATCTAACATTATTGCATGTGAGCTCTCTCAAAGGTGCTGTCAATTCACTGAAGTCTGGAATAAACTTGTCTGAATAGTTAACCATACCAAGGAAACATTGTAGAGATTACACATTATCCGGCAGTGGCATTTCAAGAATGACTGCCTGCTTGGACGGGTCTGGTCTCATGCCAGTACTTGTAAATAAATGACCTACATATGTAACTTCTGGTAGTCTGAATTTATACTTCAGAGGATTGAGCTTTAAGTTCACTTCACATGTTCTGTCTAGAACTCTCTTAAGACCTCCGATCAGTAAATCATCTACTATTATGGCACAAGGATAACCTGAACACATTTCCTCTATTGCACACTGAAAGACTTCACTTGCAGAAGCTATTCCAAATGGCATCCTGATGAATCTATATCTTCCAAATGGGGTACTGACTGTTGTCAGAAGTGAAGATTTACGATCAAGCATCACTTGCCAAAATGAACTCTTTGCATCCAAGACAGAAAAAAAAACAGTGGCATTTGGTATCACGGCTGCGATTTCTTTGACAGTACACATAGGATAATGCGGCCTCTTTAATGCTTTGTTCAAATCTCTTGGGTTAATGCATATTCTGAGCTAATCTGAGCCTTTTTTATGAGTTGCTACCATGGACGAAACCCATTCGGTAGGTTCTGTAACTGGACAAATTACACCTTGCTGCACCATTTTACCCCAACTGAGCTTTGACTTTATGCTGCATAGCTATCGGAACTGTTCTTGCTGGACTGTTCTCTGGATCTAATTTCATAGACTACATCATTGGAAGTTTGCCCAGCTTGTCATCGGAAACATCAGCATACTCTGAAAAAATAGTGTTAGTGAAACTGGGACATGTGCTTATTTGATGAACTTCTTTGGTAAAAGAAAGCAGATTCATTCTCAAAATGTCTCTAATAATGACTGCACAGGTCTTCGAACCACAGAATAATAGGCTATATCAGTTCTTGGCCACATAACATGAAAGCACTACTGAGCCTTCGGTTTGAATTTCTTCAAATCCATAAGCAACAAGTTTCATACAACTGGTCACATTTAGTCGTTCACCAGCTCTCACCTTAGCAAAAGTATCTGCAGACATAACATTACACTTTGAACCAGTGTCTACTTTGAGCTCAGTGGATTTGCCATTGATCCAGACAGTACAAAACACTTAATTTCTTGCCAACAAATCTACTGCATCAATCTTTTCACCAATTGTTGACACACCATCTACATAGAAAGTGGACTGTTGCAGGTCTGTTTGATCAACTTGCTTTTTTGAGTGACCCTTCTTTGTAACTGTGTGAGGTTTACCATATTTACAAAATCTTTGAAAATGGTTCCATTTCTTACATTTCTGGCATTGTTGACCAAACGATATGGAATTTTCTGTTTTGGGCTCATGGTTTGCATCGTAATTGTGACAGTTAACAATAAAGCTTGATTTGTGTTTTGCTGATTCACCCTTGTACTATACTGAACAGCATCTGTTCTGTACTGAGCATGCTCCTTTAAATGAACTGGCCTTGGCATTTGCTAGAAAACTACAGGTTTTACTTGGAAGTCCTGCAGGGGCTGCTGCTGCCATGTGCTTAGGCCTGCTTTTTGGCAGTCGCATGTTGCATGCTGTCTACATTACCTCTGAAGCCTACTGAAACCATGCTCCTGTCACTTGCAAGCATACTTGTGTGCCTTTCTGTTACTTCGTGGATCTGACAAATCTCAATGGCTTTGCTCAGCGTTAAATCCCTGTAACGAAGCAAAGTCTTTCTCACAGAAACACTATTACCACCACACTTGAGAGTGTCCTTTATTAACTTCTCTTTTAAATCACCAAACTTACATAATTTAGCTTTGTTTCTCAGGTCAGTAATATAAGCGGCAAAGGTTTCCCTTTGCTTTTGATCTCTCGTGTAAAACAAATGCCTCTCTAATGTACCATTAGTCTGTGGGGGTACACATTTTTGTGAATTTGCACTTTAAACACTCAGGGTCTTACCTTGATTTAGCCTGCACAACAGTACAACAAGTTTTCCCTTCACCTTCATACATTGCTGGTGCATATACAAATGAACGCTCCCTTTCAGTATCCTCTGACATTGCTAGGTTTAGCAAAATGAATGCCCTGGAGGGTGCATCTTTATCAGAATAAGCTGTTTGTGTAAATAGATCATACTCTTGCACAAATATTCTCCATTCTGATCAAATAAAAGTGGTTGTGGTTTTTGAAATCCATCTGCCATATTAACTTATCTCACTGAAAACTTTTGTAAATATGCAAGAACACACACACTTATACATGCACATATACTTGTGCCTGAAATTTATGCCAGTACATGTAACTATGCGCAACAGCACAACAAGGCTCTGTATGACTGAACTTTGCAAAATAAGTCTTCTGGGCACTGTAATACTCTTGAAATCATTTTACTGTGAAAGTTTCTTATCTTGAAATTACTGTAATGGCAGCAGTCTTCGAATAGACACACCCATGCACTAGAAACTTTTCGAAATGCTGTATTTGACTGTACTTCACAAAATAGTTGCACTTTGCACACAACAAACTCTTCGGAGTAAATGCACAGTAATAAATACACACTGTTAGCACTTTTATACACCTTGAGATACTTTGAATAACTCTAGTTATTCTAGTCAAGATTTTAATCAATACAAAGTAGTAATAATAACAGCAAAAAGTCTTGTCTTAAATACACACTACTGAGCCCTGTAGTAAGGTAATCGAAAAAATAATCCAAAGGCGGGCACAGTTAAGGCAGAACACAGTATGCGAGCAAAAATCTCTCTTAACAAAGCTTCCCATTTTTCACAAGTACAGAATTTCAAGTAAAACTTACAGGGAACCAAAAGCTCACTGAGTTCAAACAAAATAGGTAATCCCAAGAGTTATCAATCACCACTCCACCGCACCATAACTTGTATTCATTTCCATAAACGATTCCGTTGCAAAAAACCAAGCGTAAGGTGGAGTTGTAAAACACAGCTTTAATTAATTCCAAACGGCAAGCACTTTCAACCTCAGTCTTCTTCGGCCTGAAGCGGCGGTGGAGAGAGATTTTTTGATCGCATACTGTGTTCTGCCTTAACTGTGCCCGCCTTTGGATTATTTTTTAATACAAAGTAGTAGTTTATGCCAAAACACAGTAATTTGCCAAAGCACATACAGTCTTCTTGCTTTATTTATGCTCAATGTGCCCTTTTCTGCCTTTTCTGTTATATTCATTTTGCTCATTGAATCTCTTAATGTGCTCTTTTCCCCCCCTTTTATATTTATTTTACACATTTAATCTCTTTTAATGCCCATTATACTTTCTTGTACTCATTTTAACTCTAAACATGCTTGTTTTACTTTAAACATGCTTGTTTTACAATTCTGAGGTAATTCTGAACCCCGTATGTACTTTTCTGATTGTTTTATCAAATCATTTTGTTTGGTTAATGAGCTTTTTAATGCTTCTTGTTTGCTTAATAAATGTTTCTGTGCCATTTGTTTGTTTAGTAATATGTTTTGTGCCCTTTTAATGCTCTGTTTTATCTCTTTTTAATAAATAAATAATGTGTGCATGTTTTCATTACCTTTAGCCTTTTTTGGCCCTTTTTTGCTCTCATTTCACTTAGTTTGCTTTCACCATTAACTATGCACCTCATGGCTCTGAAGAGTAGTCTTTGCCATTCCACTTCTGACACCATGTCACTCCTCTGGTCAGGATGAAACAGGCAAACATTGTGGGTTATTGTTCAAGCAGCTTTATTGCATGCAAACACGTCATACATGAGGCTACACAACTTTAACATATAAACAAACTACCTATCATGCACATAAATGTTAACACTCTGGCTGCACCTTTAAAAATGGCACTGAAGCTAACATGTGCTTGGTATTTATATGTACACACAGATCTTGGAAATGCTTCTTTAAGGTACAATGCACCTGTTATTCTACAGTATTCTAATATTCTGTACAGTTATTATTCTTCTTAAAGGTCTGCATGCAAAACCCCAGTCTCTCCTTGTTTCTTGAGCTTCACCCCCGTTTCATCGTCATCTCTTTTGACTTTGAATTATAGTTTTCTGATTTTGCTATGTATAGGAACCTTAACTGTTTTGCTCTGAAATGCCCCTTCAAATCGGTTAATCCCCAATCCACCCTGTTCTGTTGGAAGAATAAACTTATCCCACTTGACTCTTGACATCTTCCCCTCCCAGATAAAATCTTTCAGCTCTTTATTAATTGCTATTCACAACTTCTCTGTTTGATAAAAATATGCCTGATCTGTGTATAAGAATAAAGGGACTAAAACCATTTTAACCACTTCTTTCTTACTCCCTACATCTATATAACAGCGTCTCAATTTTCTCAGTTTTTGTATTATCTTTTGTTTAGTCTTCCTGCATATCCTTAGCTGCTACACCTGAATCGTTTCTAATCTATACTCCTAAATACTTCATTTTATCATGTCTCCATAAGTATAGATATTGATGAACCAATTTGTACATAATTTACTGCTATTGCTTTCGTTTTAGCTTCATTAATTTTGTAGCCCAAACAGATTTGAAGTTTTCTAAATATGTTCCACAGCACTGTAATGTCCATTTCTGATTTTGTCAGGTATAAATTTATTTATTTATTTATTTGACATTTGTTGACTGGGAAAGTCTACTGGGCCAGTGACTCATTTTCAGTGGAGGCCCAGGAAGAAAAGCTCCACAAAATTCTAAACATTCAATTTTGACATACACAGAAGGATGTGTTACATAAGTTTCTAGCAATTCAAATTTTAGATTAAAAAAATAAATGTTTTGTACATCAATCAAGACCAAAGGAGTTATTTATATAAAAGCAGAGATATACTAAAATAGACCACAAAGTTTACATTAATGATAAAGCCCGAAATTCTTATAACATACAAATGTATGGTTGTCATATGATATTTCTCTTATGTTAAGTAAGGGACAGGTTTAATGTGGTTTGTTAGTTAAACAAGTGCAAGAGGGGTTGTTTCGATAGTGGCTTTTTAATGCTGATTTAAAGGTTTTTAAACAGTCAATTTCAGTTATATGGGAGGGTAAGGAATTCCAGAGCTTTGCAATGCTATTAGAGTATAATCTTTGTCCAGCTCTTTTGTTAGGTTTGGTTACATTTAAAAGTAGTTTGCTGGAGGATCTAAGAGTTCTTGTTGGAATATGTGTTTGTAGGATGGAGCTGTGTTTTGGGCAGGAGTTTGGTTTAAAAATAAGTTTATGGGCTAGTGTTAGTTGGGTATAAATCAGAAAGTTGGAAAAATTGAGCGAATTCAGTTCTGAAATTGCTTGGCAAATTTAGTTATTTTGTAATAGTAAGATTGTAGTTTGTTTCTAAGGGATGAATGAAGGTTGGTAAAAATGGCAGTTCCATATAGAAGGGAGGGGATAAGTAAGGTACTGGCCAGTTTAGTTTTGGTGTGATTGTCTACGTACAGTTTATGATGGTACAGTTTCCTTAGTTTGAAGTGGGTTTTCTTTATTGTGTTGAGGGTATGTGGTTCAAAAGAAGTTTATCATCAATTGCTATGCCTAATAATTTTGCTGTATTCAAAATTTCAGTTGTATTTATTTATTTACAGTCTGTTAACTGGGATAATCTACTGGGCAGTAAAGGTCCCGTTTTCAGAGGAGGACCAGGTAGAAAAGCTCCACAGTAATAGAAAGATTGCACATTGCAGATATATGGTAGTAACCAGAAGAGTTATACCATTCGCATAAAGAGTTATACACACAATGTAATATGTACAGAAAAATATAAAACATATGTAGACTTTATATAAACAAGATTCAGAAGAGTTGTACAGTTCACAGTAAAGAGTTTTACATACCATGTTATCTATACACACTATGATTCAAGGATAACATATTGGATAATGGTGAGACTTGCCATTGAAACTTATCGTCATAAAGTGGGGAAGTTTCATGGGTGGGGGGGGTTAATAGAGGATTGGAGCATTTCCAGGAAGAGGAAATATAAGAGTGTAGAGAAGGTTTAAAGGTGGCATGGTTGTGGATAGTTCTAAGGGATAGTGGGAGTGCATTCCACTTTTTGGCGAGGGAGAAAGAGAAGAAAAGCTGCCTGGGTGAATGCTTTGGCTTGTACACCAGGAGCAAGTTTGTGTTCTCAGATCTAAGGGTGCTGTTGGGAGTATAGGAGGTAAAGATGGAACTTAAGGGATGGGCAGTCAGAAGGTTTAAAGATAAGTTTGTGGGTGGTGGTAAGTTGTAGATAGTCTAGGTAGTTTGGAAGTTCAAGCCAGTTTAGATACTGAGGAGCCTAACAGTGGTGGAAGGAGTGTTTTGAGTTATTTGCGAATTTGGATATCTCGTAGCAGGCTTCTAGTTTGGCTTTTAGGGAAGTTTGGAGGTTGGTGAGTATAGGTGAACCGTACATGAGAGATGGGAGGAGGAAGGTGGATGCTATTGTTTTTCTAGAGGAGTGGGTTAGGTATTGGTTATTTCTGTAGAGCGATCCCAGTTATTGATTTTTTTTTTATATATTTTGTTGTATGTGATTATCAAGTTTTAGTTGTTTGTCTATAAGTACTCCAAGGAGTTTTGTGTGGGGGACAATTTCAAGTAGGGATTGGTTTTGGGTATATATTTTGAAAGTCTCTTTAGGTGATAAGGTAGATTTTGATGGCATGAAGATCATGATTTTTGTTTTGCTTGGGTTCAGGGCCAGGTGGTTAGTTTTCATCCAGTCTTCAGTGGTGGAGAAGGCAGATTGTGCTTTGGCTACCAGATGTCGGATTGAGTCGGCTGAGCAGATGACTGTAGAGTCATCTCCATATTGAATTATGTCAGTGTTAGGGATAGAGGTGCGGAAGTTATTGATAAAGATGTTGAATAATAAGGGCCGAAGTACTGAGCCTTGAGGTACTCCGGTAGGGGTACTGAGGTAGGGTGAGTAGGAATTTTGCCATTTGACTGCTTGTTGCCTGTCAGAAAGGTAGCTAGAGAACCAATTTATTGTGGTGGGAGAGAGAGATAGAAGTGAGAGAGTTGTGATAGTAGTAGGGGGTGGGAGATGGTATCAAAGGTCTCTGAGAGGTCTAGGAGTATGGTTGCAACAAATTTTCCTGAGTCACAGGCCTTGTTTACTGTGTCGAGGAATGATATAAGGGCAGTGGTAGTGCTATACCCTGGTCAAAAAGCTGTGTTGGGATGGAGATAGGAGGTGGTTATGGGAAAGATGGGGCATGATCTGGGAGTGGATACATTTTTCAAGTATCTTGGAGATTGGGGAGAGGATGGCAGTAGGGCAGAAGTTGGATATATCATGATTTTTGCCACCCTTGTGTAGAGGGAGAATATAAGCTTTTTTCCCACAGATTAGGTGCATAAGTTTCCTGTATGGATCTGTTAATTTGGATGCTGCTAGGGGAAGCGATGGCATTAGCAGCTACCTTTAGGAAGGTGGGTGGAAGGTTGTCAGGAGCATTAGAGCAGGGTTTAAGCTTAAGGAATAATCACAACAAACAGTCTAGTTTCAGTGTTATCTTGAGAAAAGATTCTGAAATGTATGTCTGGTGGTTTTGTGATGAGAAATAATACTTTGGTTTTTGGAGGTTTAACAATAATTGTGCATTGCTTAGCCAGTTTCTATAGTTGTGAATGCATTTTGAGTAACTGTAAGGAGGTTTGAGAAATTATTGGCAGTAGATATGATTGTAGAATCATCTGCGTATTGGCTGAGACTTCCTTGTTGAGAAGCTTTGTGAAGGTCATTGATGATGGTATTAGAGTAAGGGCCCTAAAATGGATCCTTGTGGGACTCCTATATTATTTGCCTGATAACTAGACTGTTCGTTGTGCCATCTGACTGTTCCATATTGTTTAGGTAGGAGGAAAAACAGGTGAGCGATGTGGGGGGGACATCCTAGTTTTGACAATTGGTTTAGCAGTTTAGTATGGGGTACAGTGTTGAAGGCCTTGTATAGATCTAATAAGATTACTGAAGTAGGGTGACCAGCATCTTATGGCTTTAACAGTATCAGTGAAAGAGAGAAGGGCTGTGATAGTGCTATGATTGGGATGGAACCCATGCTGGGTAGGGGCAAGAAGATTATTCTCAGTTAAGTATTTAAGGAACTGGATGTTTATGCATTTTTCCAATATTTTTGATAATGGAGAGAATATAGAGATAGGGTGATAGTTGGTGAGGTCATGGGAATTTCCACCTTTATGTAGTGGAGTAATAGTAGATTTTTTTCCATAAGTAGGGGACATAACATTCTGAGACAGAGCGACTTGTAAGAGTGCTAACTGAATATTCAGTAGCTTTTGCTACAAGTTATAGGTACTCTGGGGGTAGATTATCAGCGTGAAGGGAGCAGGGTTTTAGTTTGGTTAGGAGCTTGAGTGTTAGAGAGGTGGGTATTGGCTGAATAGTAAAGGAAGGAGTTGTCCAAGTGTTTTTGGAAGTGTCTGAGGCAGGGGTGCTGTTGTCATCCTGAAATGAGTTATTTTTGTTAAGGAGTTTAAGTTTGTTGGTGAGTCTTTGATTAGCTTTTGAATGGTAGGAATGAAGTTGGTGTTGAAATCATGAGCTTGTTGTGAATTCTTTTCAGGAGAAGGGGAAGGGTTCTGTAGGGTGCTGGGATTAAGTAAAGTAGATACAGATTTCCAGAACTTTTTAGGGTTATTGTGTAAGGTGGATAGCTTAGAGGAAACTTATTTTTTTTAATTTTGTATGACTAGCTTTTTGGTCTTATTTCGAAGTAGCTTATAATTGACTAATTTTGTTTTGTCCTATGTTTTCACCATTGTTTCCAAGCTTGGTTCCTATGTATGAGATTTTGTTTGGTCTGTTTTGTTAGCTAAGGGGCATGGTTAACTTTTGTTCTTTTGGTTTGTATAGGGGCTAGACTATTTAGAGTTTTCAGAAAGATTTTGTTAAAATAGTTGACGGCGTCATATAAAGGAAGAGTTTTTAATGGGACCCAGTTTTGAAAAATGTTTTTCAATGTATTCTGGTCACTGTGGGTGAGATTCCTGGAAGATTTGTACGAGTGTGCTTTGTTTGATGGGTATATGCTGGAAGGTGGTCACTTAGGTATGTTAGGTAGGGTGCCTGAGTTGGAGTAGTTCTGGGGGTGGGATACTAGTGTCCAGTCTAGAGTTGATTCTGATGGAGTGGAAAGACTATGGGTAGTGGTTGAGATGAGCTGTGTGAAGGTTATACTGGTGGTTGGAGAATTGAAAGTTAGGCTTTGCCAGTTAATTTTGATGTCCCCTAGGATAATGGTTTCTTGTGAGATATTTTGATTTATCCAAGATAAGAGGTCCTCTAGTAAAGGAATGTTTTGACCTAGAGGAATGTAAACAATGGCAATACTTGGGTGCTTGTTATTGTTAATATAAAGTGATGTAAGTAAAAATTCAATGTTACCGAAGGAAGGGATTGGTTTTGGGTAGGTTGAGATAGTTAGTGAGTTTTGATAAATTAATGCAATGCTCCCACCCTTTTTGTCAAGTCTGTCTAAGCAAATTATATTGTACCGTGGTGGAAGAATTTCAGTATCTGCAATGTGTGGTTTTAGACATGTATCTGTTACTGCTATAATATCTGGAGTGTGGGTAGATAGCCAGGCATCAAACTCAGTAATTTTGTTACAAATACTGCGTATGTTTGCTATTGTATGAAGTTGTTTATTATTTGTGGCCAGTATGTGTGTTTTAGGTGATTGATTGTGCCAGGTTTTGGGTGTTAAGGAGAAGAGGAAATGGATAATAGTATATGGTTGGTGCCTTTTTAGAGGAGTTTATGGAAGAGTAAAGAACAATTTTAGTTTGGAATTGGTAGGGGATAGTTTTGTTTTGGTTGTATAATGGACAGGGCTTACGAATAATGAGGGTGATATGTTAGAGTAACTAGTTAATCTGTCCTGCAGTGGTAAGGTTTGAGTGCATGACGATGGTGGTACTATATGTAAGGTGGTCTGGGTGATGTCTGGGTGATGGTAGCATAGATTAGTTGGGCTAAAAAAGCATTGTAGGTTATGAGCAGAAGTGAGAGTGTTATTTTGGTTATAGGGTTGTAAGAGGATGCTATTGTGTTAGAATTAGTGGGGTAGTGAGTTTGGAGTAGAAGAGAGGGGGTGTGGCTTTTGGATAATTAAATGGTGTCTTGTAAGTTTATTGGTGTGGGTAATGGTGAGAGGGGTTTAAGAAGTATAAATGTAATGCAATAGGGTTGAGTGGGAATGGGGGTAGGATAGTGGAGCAGAGTGAGCCCGGAGCGGGTTGCGCCAGCCTTCAGAAAACTGTAAAAAGCAAGAAAACTGAAGAAAATACAAACAACTGTCTCCAAAAGGTAGAGTTAAAATGCAGATAGGAAGATTTGCTAACAGTAAATAAAAGTGTAATAAAACAGGTGTTTCTTAATGTCTGTCTTTATCTGTTTTACTTTAAACTTGTTTTAGGTTGATGATTAGGGTTATAATAACAGGGAACAAAATAATAGAAATGCAGAGAGGTGAGGACACAGGATACAGTGAGAGATAAGACAGGGTTAACAGTCTGCAGAAAGTGGTTCTAAATATTGGAGAGCAAGTGAAGGGCTAGAGACAGGCAGATAACTACTCGCAGAAGGCAGGAGTGCACTGCCAGAGCAACAGAGTGATAGGTAAAAGTATGGACAAGGAGAGGGTATACAGAGGTTTCTTTTTGCAGTGTGCTACTGTAGAGAGCTGGTCAGTACATTAACAATGAGGAACAAATATAAGCAGAACATACAATGATGTACTTCTTTGAACTGTAGAGGGTCACCCGAAATGTGAGTAGAGAGCCCACTCACTTTAAATGCAAGTCATACAGCAGGATGACGACTTAATGTAGGGAAGTGACTTTGTGGTCTTCCAGATGGCAGGATATAAATGATGTACTTCTTTGAACTGTAGAGGGTTTCCTGAAACATGGGTAGAGAATCCGGTCACTTTAAATGCAAGTCAAACAGCAGGAAGATGACTTAATGTAGGGAAGTGAGTTTGTGGTATTATAGATGGCAGAGTATAAGTGGGAGCATGCTGCAGATAGAAACAGTCCGATTCAAAGATGCAGCCAATCACAGGGCAGGGAATAAGTCATAGGGAATAATGTCATCTGCAAATAGAGCCAGCCTTTCTTAACTACCATACCAGTTATATCCTTGAATTTCTGAGTCCCTTATTTTCTTTGCCAGTGTTTCTAAATATAATACAAATAGCAAAGGGGAGAGATGACACCCTTGCCTGGTTCCTCAGCTTAAGCAGAGGTTATCAGAGAGGATCCCACCCACTTTTTGGATATATAAGGGATCAGAGGCAAAAAATTAATCAACTAATCAAACTTGTAATTTTATCAGGTAAAGCAAGTGCTTCCGTTGCTTTGCTCATGCTGTTTTCAAATACTTTGGATCAAGACCCACCAACAACAGTGATATTTTCTTGCATTCTGCTTCCCTCTGGATCATTAGTGTTCTCTTAATGTTGTCAGATGTTTGCCTCCCCTTCACAAAGCCACATTGGTCCATATCTATCAATTTTGGCATCACTTTTTGCTTTTCTTTTAGCCATTATAGACATACACACTTTATAACCATGGTTTAGTGTTGAATGGGCCTGCATGAAGCTGAGTCTGATGGATTTTTACCCTCTTTAGGTATTACAGCTAACACCGCTTTCTTCCAGGATGTTGTCACTTATCTTCCTCTTAAAATGCTATTAAAATCTTTCAGATCTTTGTCAGTTTTCCCTCCTAGCTTCCAGACTTTAACAGGAATACCATCTATTCCTGGGAACTTTCCTGTAGCTTGATTATATATATCATCATTTTTATCTCATCGCTTCCTATCCTGTTAGTAATTGAGCCTCCTCTATTTCTAACCTTGGCATATTTAATTCTTTCATAAACATTTCCATTTGTACCGTTTCTTGATTTCCATATTTTTCTGCTTTATACAGACTTTCATAGAATTTCTGAAATATTTCTAATACTTCTACAGGATAAATTATCTTCCTTGTTGTAAGTTCCCTAAGCATGGTGACAGCCCTGTCTACTTTCTGTTACCCGAGTCATTGTGCTAAAAGGTTTTGTGCTGTAGAGTTAACAAAAAAGTTGCTTAACAGCAGCCTTTTTAAACTCATGCATATTATTGAAGTAATCCCCTATTTTCTGTTTAGCATTCTGCAGTTGCACCTCTTGTTCTGTGAGAATCCCCCTACTTTGCAGTACTTTACATTTGTTAGTCCCACTAAATAACTCCTTAACCATATCTCCCTTTGTTTTATTTCCACCCTATTTTAAAGTTCACTTTAATTGTATCCCACTCCCCAGCTATAGCTTCAGAAGAAATTTCTGTCTTCTCTAATAGCTTCTGAATAATTTCTACTATTTATTCCTCAGATTCTGCTCTTTTCAACATATAGGTGGGCAAGTGCCACTGTCTCATTTTTATTTCATTATTCTGTGTTTTTAGTTTATATATTATTGGAGCATGATCTAAAATAGTTATTGGGTGCATATCGAGACTTTCAATTAAATGCACGTTTCTGTGAAATGTAAATTCTGTCTAGGCTAGCCCTGTTTTTGTATCTTGGGGAATATGTAAATTCACAGCGAATTCCTAGTACTGAATTCACATCTTTCATGCCAAGTATTTTCATAAATTTTTCTAAAAATCTACCCTCCTTTGTTATATTTTCCCTTCTAGGCCCCCAGACACATCTTCACTGTTACAAATCAAATTCCATTCCCCACCTATAAGTTATATTCCTTGCTGAAAGCTGATTATTTCTCCAAGAATTTTCTTAAGGTCCATTATATCAGTTGTCAGTGGAATGTAAATACATGCCAGTGTAATCCTCCTCCCTTGCCAGTAGCCCATTAGTACTACAAAGCTACAATTATTCTCTTTTGTATTCTCTTCTGTTACAATTGGAGCTTCTCTTTCAGTTAATATAAGTACTCCTGTCTTCCTTTGCCCCAGGTATTCCGCTAAATAACCATCCTGAAAACCTTTATCAAATTGAGATGTTTATTTCTTTCAAGTGCTTCTCCTGTAGCATAACTATTTGCACTCTACGTTTTTTAATATAGTTCACTACTTTTTCTTTAGCTGTGTATTTATCTGTGAGACCATTAATATTTAACGTCATTAGAGAACACATCATATTCTTTAGAAATGATTATTCTCACCTTTTATGTATAATATCTTTTTGTTAAATGTCTAGTTCCAGCTTTTGTGTTACATGCATGTACTCTTCGGCAGATTAATCTTGTATACAGTTTGTCATCTCCATTTGAGCCTATGTCACATCTTACAGTACTCTTTGTTTTATTGACAACAAAAAACACACACACACACACACACACACACACACACACACACACACACACACACACACACACACACACACGTGTGCGCACAGTAATTCCTAAAACATATTAACTTCATAACAACACACAAAACTATGTACATCTTCAAATACTGATGTTTTACCATCTTAATAGGAAGAAATGTTCCAAATTGCCAGCCACACACAGGCATGACTTAACCTAAAAGAAAGATCATCCATTCTAAGATGTATTGTACAGCCTGTGGTTCTGTTAAGTGCTGTCTGGTTTTGTCTTATCTTTATAGCTGTCTCAGCTGGGAAAACACTTGAATGCTTTCAGAAAACATTTTCTCCAAGACATTTTTCTTTATCAGGTTGTCTGCTAGAGACATGAGAACCAGGCACAAAACTGTTTATTAAAAAAGCCTTATAATATTCAATATTCTTTTTCATTTACTTGCTTTCTCTTAACATATTACTAGAGTAAGCTAATGACCTTAACCTAGTCATTTCACTGTGTAAGAATGAGAAAAAGCCTACTCATTTTTCTTTTTTTATACTCTTTTAACCAGATTTTTTTTACATTGCAGTACCTACATTTCTTAAAACTAAACAAGGAGAAAGAGAGAGGAAGGGAGAAAGAAAAAAAAAGAAAAATAGCAGCACGTATTTACATTAGTATCCCCATATACTTAGAAATAACTGAAAAAAATATTTTATAACATGCAAAGAAAATCATGCACTAAATATTTAAATAGTACTATTAAGAAAGACATTTGTTTTACTTAGTGTTAACTTGCTCCCTAGTCTTCCCCTCTCGAGTATTTTTCTGAATATTAATGACATGAAGTAGGGCATATGCTTTAGAGTCCACTACAAGTTTAAGAGAGTCCAAAAAGGTCCAGTATTTCCAGATTTTCTTGTTCTTTCATGTTTTATAAATATAATCATTGGTTTGTAATCCCACATTTGTAAAGTTACTGATTTTATTCTTCAAACATTAATGACATGAAGTAGGGCATATACTTCAGAGTCCCCTACTTGTTGAGCAAAGTCCAAGAAAGTCCAAATTTTCCCAATGTTCTTGTTGTATTAGTGTTCATTTCTATCTCCCAAATCCTGTTTCTTCTTTTCCAAAATACTCTTGATTCCTTTAGTCAACGTTTGTGCTTCTTTCCCCCTTTGAAGCATTTTCTGTTAAAACAGCGGAAAAGGTTTCACTATCACAGTCTCTCTGTGGTCTTTATTACCAGAAGATCAAGAAGCAGAATCTCCTTCTGTTTCACAGCTTACTTTTTGTTGGACAAACTTTTGTATTTCTTCCTTAGCATGTACTTCATCAAAAAATGATTTTGTTCCTCCAAGAAAAAGAAATATTTCGAAGTTAGCTAGGTACAGCAGTTTGAATCTCACACCTGCTTCTCTACATTCCCTGATTAGTGGAATAAATGTACTCCTCTTCTGTCTTGTGTACAATGAGTAGTCATTCTCCACAAACACTCTGCTGTCTCCCATTTGTAGTACTTTCTCCTTCTGCCACAGTTTTGTCAGAATCAGCTCCTTCTGCTGGTAAGATTTCACCTGTACTATTAAAGAGTTATGTTGTTTTCTCATAGCCAGGTTTGGAGCATACACAAATGTACCCTTTCAGTTCACCATTCCTGTTGTGGAATATCAGTCCAGTTGTATATTTGTGCTTTCATAACATTAATACAGTCTGTTCCTTCCAGCTTCTTGGGTACAACAGAAACTCTCAGGTTGTCTCTATGTGCTCTTTCCTCTAATTCTATATTTTTTTTAAACATGTCTTCTTGTGCAGTCTCATATTCACCCAGCCTTTTCTTCATTTCAACCTCTGAGTTTTGCATTTTTATCATCTTATATGAATATCTGTTTAAAGGTTCTTCCATTTTTACCAGCCTTTTATTGTTTGAGTTGATATACTTCAACAGTGTTGCATTTTAGTCAGGTCTGTGTGCAGTTGTCTTATACTTTCCTCTAGGTTACTGGAAGTCATGTGTGGAGCCTGCACGTCTTTTTGTTGAACAGCGACAGTATTTTTCTCAGTCAGTGATTTTCCATTGCCTTTTGTAGCTGATTTTCCTTCAGGTCCTCTGTATTTCTGTTTTCCTGGCATCCAGGCAGTGCACTCACTAGCCAGTTACTGAAACTTACCCAAAAATCTAGGTCCATTGACTTTCTCTGCTAAGTTTCTGTTTTCACACTGGGAGAGCTAGAATTATGCTGTTACTCACAGTGCAGCCTTCTTGGAATTTCTCTTAGAATTTTCAGTTGTTAAGTTCATATGTTAGTCTGTGCTTACCTCTTTTGAGAACATGAGTAATATTATGGCATATGTTTCTTCTTCAGAGGAAAAGCCTTCTTTATGTAACTTAATTGCTTCTGTGTGTCAATTAGCTCCTCAGTGTTAAAATGTTCCTACTGTTTAAGTATGTGCTTATGAGTCTGCTGATGCTACTGGAACTGTCATAAGGTAGTTTGCTTGATTGTATACTCCAAACCTTCCTGAGAATGTTATTTTGAATTTTTTCTGAGAGAGTTAGTTTTTGGACCATCTGCTGCAGAAGTCCTTAAAAAGTGAGATGAAAGAAGTAAGCTGACTCAAGGAATTTCTCAGATTTTTTTAGCTTTTCTTCTCCAGTCTTACCAAGAGGTTTAATGTTACCTGTACAACTTTTCAAAAAGCAAAATAAACTCAGCAAGTGAAGGTAAGCAAAGGGAAGATGTAGATCTGTATATAGATGTATTCTCAAGTTTTTCCACATAGACTATGATCTTAGCGATATAATATCTCCCAGTTTTAGTTTCGTGGCTTCTCTGATTCTAATAATTCCTCTAGCAAGACTCCTCATAAAACATTCAGTAGTACCAGAAATGGTCACACCATCAACATTCCTTGGCAGTCCAGATTCCAGTTTAAGGATCTGTGAGAAAGGAGATTTTTTGATGCAGAGACCAGGTCTATCACAATCCAGGTCTCCTATTCTTCTGTTCCAGTTGCACCACAGTCTTTCATAACAGAAGCCTAAAGCCTGTAAGGATTCTACACATAATTTCTTTAAAAAATCCCTCATTAACATATAAAATGGGAATTTCCACTGCCTCCAGAGATGTCCATTTGTCTGACTATTGAGTTTTTGTATTAGACATAATCTGACCAGACAGAGGGTCAAAAATTTGTTTCAATTTTCTAAGTGCAGTCCTTTGTTGTACCTGTTTCTCTGTAGTCTAGACCAAGGTGAAAAACTAAGACGTCAATTATTTAACTATAAAGTGCAAACTAAGAATCAGCTCAGAATCCACAGAAGGATGTTTAATAAACGGTATATGTTTTTATCTGTTTTTGTCTGTTTCTTATTACAAGCCCTTCTGTGGATTCTGAGCCCTTTGTTTGCACTTTCAGTATTGGTTTATACTTAGCTTGATTTGTTTGCTTGAGCTGCCAGTTTAAAGGGTGATAGATTTCATCATTAACAACTTCTGGATGTAGCACTTCACATATTCTAGACAGTAGAAGCTGAATATTTGTTTCTGTTGCAGATAGAGCACTTCTTCTGAGTCCACTGCTCATGTCTCTATGCAAAATTGGCTAGATTTGTACAAGGTTAAAGGGAAGGAGACAGGCAAACACAGAAGGGAAACTTTGTTTTATTAATTTGCTAGTGTTGTGTATATTCCATTCTCCCACAAATAACATTAAGACTTGTTGGAAGGCAATTGGTTTTGCCATCATGGCTGTTGACTTCAGCTGATATCTTCTTACCAAGATATAAAATGACAACAAGAGATAGATATTGACCCCTTTGCCTCTACCCCTATACCCTTGCATATCTCCCCAACTTTCCATAATAATGTTTTCTATTTTCATGGTAAAACAATCCTGGAGACTTAGTGCTACCACCACCTCTTGTGAGGATCTCTGTAACTTGCAGCTGCTCAAAGCATGTAGCCTGTGTGAGATTCCTCTTCTGTGCTGTTGATCAAGGATCCTCAGTTCTCAAAACTGACACTAGTGGGGAACATTCATTCTGAGAAAAATAGACACATACACAGTATTTTCAGATGTAGCTCTGTGCACCAAGTACAGTTTCTCTTAGGAGCACACAGAGAATACATGCTGCAGTCCTGGGGCTGGGCTTCCTCTCCAGCGACCAAATAAGAGAAGCCAGCAACTTTAAGGCTCTTACCAGCCATTACACTTATTACAATTAATAGATGTCCTTCAAGAATGCAACTGCAGTCATAACATGTGGGTTGTCCTGCTTCAGGCAGCCCTCGGTCGGCCGGATTCCAAAGTCTGGGTCCGACGTCGGCTGATGTCACATTTCTCTCCGACGTCAGAGCGGCTGGAGTATATAAGCATCAGCCGACGCCATTTTCTTCAGTCTTTCTTGCCACGCGGTGCCCGAAGCAGAAGCAGTTCGCAAGTGCCGGTCGGTCAGCTCCTGTATTCTACGATACCGAAGTCATCAAAAAAGCTAAGTACCCCGTTGGGGACCTTTTCTTGCCTCAGCCGATGTCAGAAATTACTGAAAAAGTTAACAATTGTCTTTCTTGTGGTAAACAAATACCTCATAAGGATTTCCACTCTTACTGCCTCCCTTGCCTGGGCCCAGACCACGATGTCTCGGCCTGTGTAGCCTGTGCTCGCTTCAACAAGCGCACTCTCAGGCACCGGGCGGAGTTCGCTGAAGATTATTTCGGCGATATTTTTGCTTACACCATGCCGTCGGATCTTCCGACATCGCAAACTCCCAAAAAGCGAAAAGACCGGGACCGACATCCTTGGCCCGCGTCTACCACTGACTCCACGCCAAAACCTAGCGCGAGTGCTCCGGTTCCCTCTAAGACGGTCTCTCCACCGCTCCGAACCGAAGACACCGCATTACCGACTACTCCGTTTCCAGACATTACTCCGACGCCAGTTATAGATTTTCCTCCGGATACCGAAACCGAGGAAATGCCGGAGACCATTGCTGTAGACAAGGTCACTCCTGCACGTGGAGCTGCCAGGTCCCCTATGGCCATGTCTATTAAGGCCTACACTAGGGCTAAGGCAGCCAGCAAAACAAAGCATATTACTTCTAAATCCTTACCTCAGCCGACTCCAGAGACACAAATTATGTCCATGGCTGCTGATTTGATTTCCATGATTAGAGGTTCACAGACCCATCCTGAGAGAGGATCCCAGCCTCCTCCTGATAAAAGGCCCCGGGTTGAACCCTCTGATCCTACTCCTTCAGATGATGATTCTGAGGGCTCTGTCCACTCAGATAGCCAGGAAGAGCTCTTCCAGACCTATGAGGACTCGGATGCAGAAGATTCCATCCCCTCGGCCTCCCCTCCTGAGGATATTTCTTTTGGGGAAGTTCTGCACACCATGAGGGAACATTTCAAGTGGCAAGGTCAGGAATATTCTGATTCTAGGAAACGCCTTAGGACTTTCCTTAAGAAGCCTCCGCACAGGCCCTTAGCTATTCCTCCTGTACTTGATGTTCTGGATGATTTGTATTCTGACTCTAGTGCTACCCCTGATTCTCTTCCTTCTGCTCCAGCCAAGCCAGACAGGTATTACAGGGTCCCAGAAACTCATTCCCATTTATTCAGGGCCCATTCTGCTGATTTGGAAACTATTTCACAGGGGCCTAAAGGAGTTTCAGCCTCCACCTCAAAAAATCCTTTGCCCTCCAACAGGGAAGCTAGGTCATTAGAGAGATGGGGCAAAAAGGTTTACACATCCACTACCTTATCTATGAGAGCTTCAAATTGCCTTTTTTCATATGTTACAATATCAGGATTATCTGTTAGAAGATTTACAAAAAACATTAGCCTCTCCTGATCCTTTAGACAGGAAGACTTTGCAGGAAGCTGTACATAACACTCAGCAAGTAAGCAATCACTTCCTGCAGTGTGGATATGATGCACTGGAAGCTTCATGTAGGGCAGCTATGACAGGGGCAGTCATTCGTAGACATGCTTGGTTAAAAGATCAACCTCTACCAGATCATGTAAAAGTAAAACTTCTGGATGCACCTTTGGAAAAGAACAAGCTTTTTGGTGCAAATGCTAAGGATGTGTTAAAGACCATCGAAGAAAAAGCAAAATCAGTTCAGACTGTGAAAGATTTCCTCCAGGTTCAACCCCCCAGATTCAGTAGGAATTGGCCTTCAAAAACTGGTCCTTTCCTAATCCAGAAAAGTTTCAAAGGGGTAAGAACAGACGTGGCGAGGAAGAGGCCAATACAGAGGCCCTTACAGGGGCGACAATGGCAGCCAGGAAACCAAAGAAGTGGCGAGGGGTTTCACCTGCCCCACAACCACAATCTCAATGACTTTCCTCTACTACCGCCTACCAGGGAACAACTAGAAGCTCCCTTGGGCGGGAAATTATCTCTGTTTGCAGAAAACTGGCACAGACTGACAAAAGACAAATGGATTTTGGACATTATAGACCGAGGGTACAGGTTTCATTTTCATACCTTACCAAGAAAACAAGGCATGCCAAACCTACCACAAAATCAGAGGGCAGAGGCTATCAAGCAAATCACTCTGCTGACTCAAATGAAAGCAATAGAAAGAGTTCCACAAGAACAAGACCAGGGGTTTTACTCAAGACTGTTCCTTGTTCCAAGAAAAGAATCTCAATGGAGACCAATACTGGACTTGTCCGCATTAAACACATTTCTCATAGTACTAAAATTCAAAATGCTGACTCTACAGCAACTCCTTCCCATGCTGGGCAAGGGGTCGTGGCTGAATACTCTGGACCTCAAGGAGGCATACCTGCATGTCCCTATCAGACACAGCTGCAGAAGATACCTCAGATTTCTTGCAAGGCCAGAGCATTATCAATTCTCAGCATTGCCATTTGGCTTATCTACTGCGCCCAGAGTATTTACAAAATGCCTGGCTTCAGTAATTGCTCATTGCAGGCTCCAGGGTATACAAATTTACCCGTACCTGGACGACTGCCTCATACAAGCGGACGACAAATTGATGTTGACAAAAAACCTGGATTATGTCATACGATTACTTCAAGCTCTGGGATACACAGTCAACTTCCAAAAGTCAAGACTGCAGCCATCCCAGCAAATAATCTTCTTAGGAGCCAAACTAGACACAGACTCTCAGATGGCTTACCTGACAGAAGACAAGCAAGAGAAGTTAACTCATTATTTCAAAGGTTTAGCAAAACTCACCCAGATGACTGCAAGGAGATTCCTACAGGCCCTGGGTTACATGGCATCCTGCATTCTCCTGGATCCATTTGCAAGACTACACATGAGAAAGCTTCAATGGTACCTAAAAAGCATTTGGTCTCAACACAGCAACAACTTGGAGACAATCATACCACTCATTCCATGCCTACAAAAGGAATTCCTATGGTGGGCCTCGGTGAGCCAGGCAAACACAGGTATGTCATTCAAAAAACCACAGATAACACAGACCATGACTACAGACGCCTCAGACCTTGGATGGGGGGCGCACATGGAAGGCTGGTGTATACAAGGACAATGGTCTCCAAAGGAAACACATCTGCATATAAACGAGTGGAGGTTACATCCGAAGGCCTTCAGACAACTCACTTCGACATGGGGCAAGCCAGAAGTGGACCTGTTTGCCTCTCACCTCAACCATCTTCTACCAAAATTTTGCACAAGGACATACCATCCAAAAGCTTGGAAAATAGATGCCCTCTCATTCAACTGGAACTCCCTAGCAATCTATGCATTCCCACCTCTGCCACTGATGACCTCAGTATTACTAAAGATCAAAGCAGAGAAGCCCAAGGGAATCATAATAGCTCCGGACTGGCCAAGACAACACTGGTACCCACTACTACGGAGCATATGTCACACCAGGAGGTGGGCCCTCCCCCAGTGGCCTCTACTTTTGACTCAACACAATTTCGAAACACTGCATCCAAATCTTCAGACACTGCAGCTAACAGCCTGGGAGATCCCATAAATAACTTCAGCTTATCTCTCTCCAAGGAAGTTCAGCAGATACTAACAGAGGCTCGAAGACCATCCACCAGAAAGGTCTACTTAGCAAAGTGGAAAAAATTCAGCAATTGGAATACCAGCAAAGGACATGATGCATCATTGTTGAACATCCCACTCATCTTGGAATATTTGGCAGATATGTTAAAGAACGGCCTCTCATATTCTTCCATAAAGATACATGCATCTGCTATTTCAGCTAGATACAACACTGATCCTCCTGTTTTTTCTCACCCCTTACTAAGGCAATTCCTCAGGGGAATCAAGAACATTAAGCCACCAAGAAAGGCCCCAGTACCAGCTTGGGACCTCAATTTTGTCTTAGAAAAACTGACTCTACCTCCATTCGAGCCAGCAGCTTTAGTTGACTTGCAATTTCTCTCATGGAAGACAGCTTTCCTGTTGGCAATTACCTCAGCAAGAAGGGTTTCGGAGCTACAGGCCCTAATGGCAATACCACCCTTTATTATTTTTCATAGAGACAGGGTTTCATTAAGGACCAACCCTACTTTTATGCCAAAGGTGGTATCTAGGGTTTCTTTAAATCAAGCCATTCATCTGCCTGCTTTCTTCCCCAATCCTGAGAATAAGGGGGAAAGACTGTTGCATACCTTGGACATTCACAGACAACTTCGATACTACCTGGACAGAACCAAGGCCAGTAGGAAGTCTGAACAACTTTTGTAGCTTACGCCCTGCAGTCCAAGGAAAAGCAATTTCAAAACAGACTATTTCTAAATGGATTGGACATTGCATCAGATTCTGTTATTCCTTTCATGGAAAGACTGTTCCAGCTAATGTCAGACCACATTCCACCAGAGCTACAGCCACCTCTACAGCATTCTTAAGAGGGGTGCCTACCAAGGACATTCTAGAAGCTGCTACATGGAGCTCCGTGCATACATTCTCCAAACACTACAATCTCCCTCTATACTCCAGATCCAGAGCAGGCTTTGCTTCGGCAGTCCTGCAGGGTTTTTGCCACACCATCCTTTTCCTAGAGCATTCTTCCTCCCCCAGCTAAGCTATGGTATTCTACCCACATGTTATGACTGCAGTTGCATTCTTGAAGGACATAGTACAGTTTTGTACCTACCATAAATGTAGATGTCCGATAGACATGCAACTGCAGTCGGATTTTCCCTCCCTCCATACCCCTCTATGCCTAGGGTCCACTCCTATCCCTGTTGCTCTTAGCTGGGGATATCTGTTATGGTGTCTTTGTTTTATTGCTCATTTATTTGTTTGGAACCCTGTTTTTGTCTTCCAATTTGATTACAGCCTTCCTTGGAGGGCACCTGGCATCTGGGGCAAGAAACACTGAAGAAAATGGCGTTGGCTGATGCTTATATACTCCAGCCGCTCTGACGTCGGAGAGAAATGCGACATCAGCCGACGTCGGACCCAGACTTTGGAATCCGGCCGACCGAGGGCTGCCTGAGGCAGGACAACCCACATGTTATGACTGCAGTTGCATGTCTATCGGACATCTACATTTATGGTAGGTACAAAACTGTACTTTATACAAATGGTAGCGTTTAACCGAGCAGACTTTCAGGAACGTGGAGCCATGGTGCCACTAAATAAATGCAAGTACTCTCAAAGGTTAAATATTTTCTAAAAGACCAGCCACAGTGAAAGGTATAAATATATTCGATAATAAATTAAAAAAAAGAAAAGAAAACATGAAAATACCGAATATCTATTTACAATAAACACTAGAGTTTCATCAACCACAGGAAATTTTAAAAAACAACACAGATGGAAAGACTGAGATAGATACAAAAAAACAACATTTAGCTAACATTTAGCTAATCTCACTATATTTTTAACTAACTGAAGAATTACTGTTACCTGGTTACTTACTAAAGAAAGGCAGAAGAAAGTGAATGAGTGTCTTGTCAGGTCCAAGAACAGGCTGCACTCCTCACATCTGTCACTAGTATTCAAATACAGTGTCAGTGCTGGCTACAGAATGACATCACATCAGGTCACCTGAATCTGTGGTGCCCACACTACCCTCTTACTAGAAAATGAACAAGGATATGGCACTGATGTGTCACAGTACACACACACAATGTTAGTTAAGGTTTATTACAGCATCTGAAATCTGTAAAACAATTCCAACACTTCCACCCTTCCTGCCAAAACTAACAATCCATTCTCTGGCACCTGAGGATAGCAATTAGTTCACCACTAAGGAGAACAGGGCAGGATCCCAGCCCAGGCTTTTCACAGACACTGCATCTCTGGCTGTATTCAGACCTGTGGGATGAAATCTTTATGGCCTAAACCAAGTCATTTAATTTCAGGCAATTTTTCTAAGGTTAGCTGGGCTGAGCTTAACCCCTTCCCTTCCCTTCTAGCATCTTCTGTTAAAATGTATATATTTCATCAGTTACAACAGTACCGTCCAACATACATGTGTATTTCTTTTTGTGTCCAGTAAGACCCACTGATGATAACATTTTTAACACAGGTAACTTCACAAATACATTTTTAACCCAAGCATCTGTACAAATCAGTTGGATAGTCAAATGACATATAATGCTTTACAAAATTCCAGCTAGCTATGCTGGCAGATGTTAAACATGCAGTGCCCTATTCCCCCTGGCACAGCTGGCACTACCTCACATCATCACATCTTTCCCTCTTCGAAGACTTAAGCTAGTTTTTGAAGTAAACTTGGGGGAAAGTTGCGTGAGAGAAATGAGCCTGTCTGGTAACACATTAACCAATATCATGTCTTGAGAGTCCATCTGCATTGGCATTGCTAACCCCACTATGGTGCTGCACTGTCATGTCATATGCCTGCAACCCTAGGCTCCAACTTAATAACTTGACATTTTGCTGGCTGGCTTGATGTAGCCATGTTAAGGGATTGTGGTCTGTAACCACAATGAATTTTCTTCCTTACAGATAGGGTTGAAGTTTTTGCAGTGGCCATACTATAGCTGGATATTCTTTTTCTACAGCTGCATAGCATTCCTCCCTGGGTTAGAGTCTATGGCTAAGATATATAACAGAGTGCTCTTCTCCCTCTGAGGAAACCTGGCTGAGTACAGCCCCCACCCCATGGTTTGAAGTGTCCAC
This sequence comes from Protopterus annectens, assembly GCF_019279795.1. Lineage (NCBI taxonomy): Eukaryota > Metazoa > Chordata > Ceratodontiformes > Protopteridae > Protopterus > Protopterus annectens. The sequence continues at coordinate 333,363,459 of NC_056730.1, forward strand.
CTGCAAAACAAATTATTTGCTGTAATCTGGACTGGCTAGCACACAGGGCCCTCCCAAAGCCCCTTTATGGTATGGAACGCATTATCATGGAACTTATAAACAAAGACACTGGCAACCTTCAAAAACTGGATCCCACCCAGTTTGGGTTCGTGAAGGGCGGATTTTGTCTCCTGAACCTGATTGATTTCTTCAAATCAGTCTCCAGAGCTGTGAACGAGGTCAAGGTGGTCCACACAGCCTATCTGGACCTTGCCAAGGCCTTTGACAGCACCCCCCACTCTGGAGTTCTAGATAAACTTACTAAGCTGAGCATAAATCCCTACGTCACTCGATGGGTTGCCAATTGGCTTACTGACAGAACCCAGACTGTAAAAGTAGCCGACTCCAAGTCCAGCTCCAGACAAGTGACAAGTGGAGTACCTCAGGGTTCAGTCCTGGGACCGCTCTTGTTTGGCATGTACTTCTCTGAAGTACAGGCCAACACTAAGGGACTCTGGCTAACAAAGTTCGCAGATGACTGCAAACTGGGAGCCATTATTGACTCCCCAAATGATGTGGATATTCCACAAAATGGCCTTACAGAAACAGAAGCTTGGTGCCAGAAGCTTAATGTCAAGAAATGTATAGTTATCCCCTTTGGGAAAAACCATGTACCCATGAATTACCACATAGGTGGCAGTACACTAAACACCGAAAGTGTGATGAGAGACTTAAGGACACAGGTGGACAGTGGTCTCACCTTCAATAACCACATTGCCACAACAGTCAGGAAATCCTTCTGTGTAGCACACCTCATCACTAAGGGCTTTTCATCCAGAAAAAAGGAGGTCATTGTCCCACTGTACTCATCCCTCATTAGGACCCATTATAGAGTACAACACCCCGTTTGGTATGTACCTCTCAAGACATCTGCAACAGCTGGAAAGGCCGCAGAAATACCTCACTAAAAGAATCACAGGCCTAAAACAGATGACCTATGCTGACCATCAAAAAACCTCCAGCTATACTCTGTGGCATATCGTCTACTCAGAGGCGATCTCTGCTTAACATACAAGGCCATGTCAAACCCTGAGCTGTTGGACATGCTCCACTTAAAGAAATCCCAATCCCTCAGAGTCACACGCTCCAGGGATCTAAACCTGGTCACCACAATGAACAAAACATGCTGGAGGAATAGTTTCCTGACCCAGAGACTCCCCATACTCTGGAATAGACTGCCCATACATGTCAAGCAGAGCACCTCCTTGGCCCTCTTCAAAAGGAACCTTGACAATTGGATGGGAGATAGGAAATTCACCCCGGGGATCACGTCAGTCACCCTGCTAGACAGGGGTCCAGGGAAGTAAAGTTTGTGGGAAGAAATATCCAGGGAATTGTTTGGCTAGGCTTGTATAGGCCCTAGGGCCGATAGCCTAGTACCAGCCTATGCACCTATGGAATTCCTGCTCACAGGCAAGGGTCCACCCAACCTTATCTGGCCTGTTTTTCCTTGTCAGGTATGTGAGGGGAGCAGCTACTGTACTATAATTGTGAACAAACATCCAGTAGTACCCCACTTTCCCCAAGAATGCCCTTGCCTGCTTTTTGGCAACAGGGAGATGCCATGACTGAATAGCTTCCACTTTGGCAGGTTCTGGCCTTATCTTACTTAAGGTTATGGACACTAGCTTGTGTTTAGAATCTATGGCTGAGCTGTTGAGAGATGATAATACATATCAGTTGATTACGAAGTAGCAATTAACAGCTATTGTTTATAGGATTGCTGCGTTATTTGACTTATTGATTACAGGTGTCATCAATGAAGATTTATTTAAATATTTTACTGTTGAGCATCTGACTGTCCTCATTCTATATGGACTTCCCAAGATGCACACTATATCATCCCCCTATACGACCTATATTATTTAGTAGAGGATGGGCTATGGAGCCCTTGTCAATTTTTTTTAGAGAAGATGTTGAGACCTTTATTAGATAATGTTAATTCTGTGTTGAAAAACACCAAAGATTTTTTTGGTGGACTTATACCGTAAGATTGGCAATGTAACCAGGACTGGTGATCTTGTATTGGTCACTATGGACATTGCTACCCTGTTTACAGTGATCTCCAACACTGTAGGTATTGAGTATGTAAGGTCTTTTCTGGTAGAATATGCGAACATGTCCAGCAGTAAAATTGAGTTAATCTGCACTCTCCGGGAACTAGTATTAGAGAATAATGCCTTTGTTTTTGGTCAGGAATATTTTCTGCAGAAGGTTGTCATGGTTATGGGCACTGCGTGTGCCAATAGCTACACCAACCTTGTATTAGCTTATTGGGAACAGACCAAGGTCCTTGGGGACAATATGTTTGTACAACATGTTATTCATTCTAAAAATTTTGCCGATATTTTCTTGCATTGGGAAGGCAGTATTGAACTACTCAATTAATTTATTTCTTTTGTGCAAGGATCGACAGATTTTCTAAGGTTTAGTAGTAAAATCTCTCTAGAATCTATTGACTTCCTTGATATTAATGTTCATATGGACAGTTTTGGGCAATTTTGAGACTAAAATCTATAAGAAGCCGTGTAAAAGAATTCAGTGTTACATAAAAGTAGTGTGCACCCCAGATATATCCCAAGGAATGTCCTGAGGAGACAATGTCTTAGGGTTATGCGACTACACACTAAAGAGATTTCACTGGAAAATGCCTTGTTGGAGTTTAAGAATGATTTCTTAAAACGTGGCTACACAGAGGTAGAAATAGATGCTTGTATACAGAGAGCTAGGTTGGAAAGAGAAAGTATAGCTAGACTGTATTTCTTGGATGTAACTGCTCCTGTGATGACCTCTGTTACTGAACCTAATAATAACAATAGAACCACTAGATGTGCCTTGATATAATCTAGTGATATCAGTATGATTACTGATATTCTGAAGAAGAACTGGGCTATCCTATGGAGCTGCCCTGACCTTGCTGACATAGTAGATAATGGACCGCAGTTCAGCTTTCTTAATTGTACCTGTTTGAAAAGACAAATTTGTTATAAGAACAATACAGATTGTGCTGATTTGACTAGCTCTTCACATTCCGGCACCTATCCATGTGGGAATTGCAGAGCATCCCATTACATACATTCTGGGCACACTTTTAAACATCCAGTTTTGAACCATATTATAGATTTTTCTTTTTATGCTGACTGTAGAACAGTCAATGTGATTTACTATGCGTTCTGTGAGGAATGTTTTGCTTCCTACATTGGTAAAACTAACCAATGTTTTAAAGATAGGATCCTAGAACTTTTGGGTAAGATTAGGAATAAGAGAGCTACTAGTGCACTGGCTGTGCATGTTCATAAGTCAGGGTTACGTCATACGTTTATATTTTTTGCCCTGAAAATAGGTTAGGTGTTAGAAGGGGGAATATTAAGAACATCACTGAGGCTAGGGAACAAGCTTGAATACTTGAATTACAATTTTTTAAACCACCAGAATGAATGATTCTATGTCTCTAAAACCTGCTCTTAAGATGTGCCCCCCTCTCACACTTTATTATTTTAAAATTTTGAGAATTTGTATTGTAGTTCATTTTATGTAGTAAATGGTTTTGGCATTGACATGCTTGTTATGTGTAAGGTATTAAGTAAGCTGCATTAATAACAGCATAGTTTGCTTTTTACATGCTGTTGCTTTAAATCACAGTATCCGAGCTTTTATGTGATGTCATAGTTGTATTTCATGCTGCTATTTGTCAGTTTGAATATGTTTTAATGAGCTAGGAAGTGACATTTTTGTATTTAATAAGATCTTTTAGGGTTGTTCACAGTCTGATGAAGCATTAGTTCAGTTAATGTGAAAGTGCTCACTTGTGCACTGTTTTTGAGTAAATGCCATTTCTTTTAAAGCTGATTTCTATGTTTAGTGCCATGTAAGGCGCAGTTAGTTGGATTGTCTGATCTTACCAGTCCCCACTCAATGTCCCAGGTGGGAGTCCTCAGCCATACCCGCCTGACACTTACTGGCCTTAATGGTCAATCCTTCCCTTTGCAGTCTGCCTGGACCTCCCTGATATGCTGATGGTGCTCCTGCCAGGAATGGCTGTAGATGGTAATATTGACCTGGTAAGCAAGGGCAAAATCTCTTGCTTCTGCTAGGATGCGATCTACCAGCTTCTTGCTGGGGCCTTTTTCATCCCAAAGGGCATTTTTGTGACCTTGTGTAATCAAAAAGGAGCCACAAAGGCACCTGTCAGTAGCCCTTGGTCAGATCAATAGTGGTCAGATACTTAGCCCCACCCAGCTGCTCTAAGGCTTCATCTGTGCTAGGCTTGGGCAAAGCATCTGACTGTGTGTGACTGTTTAGTTTTCTGGAGTCCACACAGAACCTGGTGCTGCCATCCTTCTTTGCTACCAGCACCACTTGGGAGGCCCAGGGACTGCTGGACTCCTGGATTACTCCCAGTTCCAACATTTCCTGTATCTCCTCCTTCAGGGTCTGTCTGACTAGCTCAGGCAACCTGTAAGGGGCCTGCTTGATAGGTCTTTGGGGTCTAGTGTCAACATCATGGTGCACCAGGTGGGTGCAGTGGTGCACCCAGGTTTCCCAGTGAACATGCCCACAAACTCCTGTAACACTGCTCTGATTTCTCAAACTTGGGTAAGAGATATCAACTGGGACATTGCTACCCATGCCACTGAGGTGTCCGTCCAAGCCTTACTGAGGGGATCAGTCACCAGATCCCCCTCAGAATCCTCCAGTCAAGGCCCTCCTCATCATGGTAAGGCTTCATCATGTTAACATGGTACAGTTTGTACCCCTGCGTCTTGCCTAGCAGGCAGCTTATTATGTCTGACAGGAATGAGCACCATAACCTGCTGTCCCAAAGCATGCTTTTGGGCTCAAGCATTCCTGTCAAACCAGACCTTTTTCCGCTGCCGTGCTCCTGCCAGTTTCTCCTGGGCCAAGCCTGTGAGTTCCTTAAGCCTTGTCCTGAGGTTTAGGACATATGCCACAACAGACTCATGTGGGATTCACAGTCGCCCTTCCACTCATGAATCAAATCCAAGGGCCCCCTCACTCTGTGCCCATACCGCAACTCAAAGGGTGAAAAAGTTGTGGGTTCCTGGGGAACCTCTCTGTATGCAAACAACAGATGGGGTAAATATTTGTCCCACTCTCTCTTAAACGGGTCTGCAGATGTCCTTAGCATGGTCTTCAGTGTAAAGTTTAACCTCTCCACAAGACCATTAGTCTGAGGGTGTTAGGGGGTAATCACCCCATAGTGCTCCCACAGACAAGCTAGCAGGTCTGACATGAAATTGGCACTTCTGTCAGTCAGTATTTCTCTCGAGAAATTTGCCCTGCTGAAACTATCTAACAAAGCATTTGCCACCTTCTCTGCCTCGATGGAGGACAGAGCCACCACCTCAGGGTATCTAGTAGCATAATGTACTACCACTAGGATACATTTCTTCCTTGTAGAACTTGGAGTACTCAGAAGCCCCGCAGTATCCATAGATACCCTCTGAAACGTCTCCTCAGTCACAAGGAAAGGCATCAAAGGAGCTTTGACCTTGTCTCCTGTCTTGCCTACATTTTGGCACTGCTCACAGCTTCTGCAGTACCCTGTTACATCCCTTGTAATCCTAGACCAGTAAAAGTTCTGCATAATACATCTCTTGGCATGCATTATTCCCCATATGTCCTGCAAAAGGAATGTCATGGGCAATGGCTAGAAGTGCCAGATGTTAGGCTGGGGAAACTATCAACTGCTGTATTACCTCACCCTCTAGCCCTCCCTCAGGGGTCCACTGTTTATGCAGTAACCCTTTGATGTCCTTCAAGGATGCATCTGCAGTCATCACATATGGGTTGTCCTGCCTCAGGCAGCCCTTCGGTCGGCCGGATTCCAAAGTCTGGGTCCGGCGTCGGCTGATGTCGCCCTTTCCCCGACATCAGAGCATCTGGGGTATAAAAGCATCAGCCTACGCCATCTTCCCCAGTCTTTCTTGCCGCGTGGTGTCCGAAGCAGAAGCAGTTCGCAAGTGCCGGTCGGCCAGCTCCTGTAATTCAGCTATCCGAAGACTTCAAAAGCTAAGTACCCCATTGGGGACTCTTTCTTGCCTCAGCCGATGTCAGATAAAGTTAATAATTGTTTAACTTGTGGGAAACAAATACCTCATAAGGATTTCCACTCTTACTGCCTCCCCTGCTTAGGCCCAGGCCACGACGTCTCGGCCTGTTCAGCCTGTGCTTCCTTCAACCGACGCACTCTTAGACGTCGGTCGGAGTTCGCAGAGGAGTTTTTTGGGGCTAGTTTTTCATATAAAATGCCGTCGGAGACCCCGACTTCACATTTAACTAAGAAACGGAAAGACAAGGACCGACACACACGGGCCACGGTTTCGGCTGAAACCGCAGCTAGGCGTACTGCGAGTGTCTCGGTCTCGGCTGATACCGAGTCCTTGGAACTTCCGAACCCTGAAACAGTACAACCGACAGCCTCGGCCCCGGAGGCTCCTGCCGAGTCGGTTATGGAATTGCCTTCAGAAACTGGTGTTTTGGAAGCTTCCGATACCATACCTCTAGACAAAGCTACACCAGCACGTGGTGCAGCCAGGCCTCCTGCATCCATGTCCATTAAGGCCTTCACCAGGGCTAAAGCTGCTAAACACACTAAAGCCATGCCTCCCAGGGTTATTCCTCAGGGACCCTCTTCTAGTTCCCAGATCCTAACCTTGGCAGAGGACCTTATCTCTTTAATCAGGGGCTCTCAGCCCCATCCGGACAGGGGCTCCCAACCTCCTCTAGACAAAAGGCCCAGGGTAGATCCCCCTGATCCCCTCTCCTCAGAGGAGGCCTCTGATGGCTCGGATCACTCGGACTACCAGGAGGAGGCTTTTTCGGCCTACGAGGATTCGGATGCAGAGGAATCTATCCCCTCAGCCTCCCCTCCTGAAGAGCTTTCCTTTGGGGAGACCCTTCACTCTATGAGAGAGCATTTCAAATGGCAGGGCCAGGAATATTCTGATTCCAGGAAAAGACTACGAACTTTTCTGCATTTACCTCAGCATAGACCTTTGGCTATTTCTCCTGTTTTAAATGTCATTGATGATGTGTACTCTGACTCTAGTATGACCCCTGACACTCTGCCTCCAGCTCCTGTTAAACCTGATAGGTATTACAGGGTCCCGGACTCACATAATTTTCTTTACAAGGCCCACTCTGCTGATCCTGAAACTATTTCCCAGGGCCCTAAAGGGGTTGCAGCTGTTACTACTAAGAACCCACTCCCCTCTGCAAAGGAGTCCAGGGCTTTAGAGAGATGGGGTAAAAAAGTGTATACTTCTGCCACTCTTTCCATGAGGGCATTAAATTGTCAATTTCATATGATACAGTACCAAGAGTATTTGTTAGAAGAAATGCATAAGAAACTGTCTTCTACTGAACCCCTTGACCGCAAATCCCTTCAGGATCTGGTACATAACTCCCAGCAGGTTAGCAACCATTTCTTGCAGTGTGGTTATGATGCATTGGAAACTTCATGTAGGTCAGCAATGACAGGTGTAGTCATACGTAGGCATGCTTAGCTGAAGGAACAATCTCTGCCAGACCATGTTAAAGCTAAGCTTTTGGATGCTCCACTGGAAAAGCAAAAGTTATTTGGTTCCACTGCTCAAGAGGTCCTAAAGAAATTTGAGGAAAAGGCAAAATCTGTACAAACAGTTAAGGATTTTCTTCAAGTCCAACCACCAAGATTCAGCAGAAATTGGCCTTCCAAGAATTGGTCCTTTCCGGACACAGAAAGATTTCAGAGAGACAGGAACAGGCGTGCCAGAGGTAGAGGGCAAGCTAGGGGCTCCTACAGAGGCCGTCAGTGGCAGCTTCTAAACCAGACGGGTAGTGCAGGACCTGCAACTGCTGCACAAGGACAAACTCAATGACTTTGCTTTGACACCGCCAACCAGGGCTCAATTAGAAGCACCTTTGAGCGGAAAGCTTTCATTATTCTCAAAAAATTAGCACAGCATTACAAGAGACAAATGGACACTGCAAATAATAGACAACGGATACAGGTTCCATTTCCACACATTTCCAAAAAGAAAAGGCATGCCAGGTCTGCCACCAAATCAAAGGGCAGAGGCTTTGAAACAAATCTCAAACTTACTACAAATGAAAGCCATAGAAAAAGTTCCTCTTTCAGAACAAGGCCAAGGATTTTACTCCAGACTATTCCTTGTTCCAAGAAAAGAAAATCAATGGAGACCAATTCTCGACTTGTCCGCACTGAATACTTATCTCATTGTGCCAAAATTCAAAATGCTGACTCTACAGCAACTCCTTCCCATGCTGGGCAAGGGGTCTTGGCTGGTGACTCTAGACCTCAAGGAGGCATACCTGCATGTCCCTATCAGACAAAGTTGCAGAAGACACCTCAGATTTCTTGCAGGTTCAGAGCATTATCAATTCTCAGCATTGCCCCTTGGCTTATCTACTGCGCCCAGAGTATTCACGAAATGCCTGGCATCAGTAATAGCACACTGCAGACTTCAGGGGATTCAAATATACCCATATCTGGACGACTGCCTTATACAAGCGGACAGCCAACAAACTTTGGTAAAGGACTTAAATTATGCCATCAATCTTCTGCAGGCCTTGGGATATACAGTCAACATGCACAAATCAAGACCTGTTCCATCCCAAAGAATAACCTTTCTGGGTGCAGATCTAGATACAACCACCCAAATGGCTTATCTCACAGAAGAAAAACAAAGACAACTACCGGATTACTTCAAGAATCTGACAAGACAAACTCAGCTGACTGCAAGAAAAATCCTGCAGGCCCTGGGTTACATGGCATCCTGTATTCTTTTGATTCCACAAGCAAGGCTACATATGAGAAAGCTACAGTGGTACCTAAGGAGTTTATGGACTCAGCACAGTCACAGTTTAGAAACTTTAATCCCACTCATTCCATGCCTTCAAAAGGAATTTCTGTGGTGGGCTCAGGCCAGCCAGTCCAACAGGGGGTTGCCCTTCACAAACCCAAAAACCTCCCAAACTATTACAATGGACGCTTCAGACCTAGGTTTGGGAGCACACATGGAGGGCAGAGGTATCCAAGGACGGTGGTCACAAAAGGAGCTACGCATGCACATAAATCAAAAAGAAATGCTAGCAGTGATACATGCAATCGAGGCCTTCAAACTCTTTCTGCATCAAGGCCACCTACTAATAAGGACAGACAACACCGCAGTTATGTGGTACATAAACAAACAAGGAGGTACCCATTCCTACCCTCTTTGCAGACTGGCAGTGAAACTATGGGATCTTTCCTTGAAACTCAATATACAGCTACAAGCTCAGTTTGTGCCAGGGAAAGACAATACACTGGCGGACAGCTTAAGCAGAAATATCATGGATGCGCACGAATGGATGCTGCACCCGGACATCTTCCTACAGATAACACAATCTTGGGGGAGGCCGGACATATATCTATTTGCATCCCCCCACAATCATCAACTGAAGAAATTCTGCTCAAGGACATACCACCCACAAGCGTGGAAAGTGGACGCCCTCTCTTTCAGCTGGAGAAATCTAACAGTGTATGCATTTCCACCTATCCCATTAATGACCAAGGTGTTACTGAAGATCAGGACAGAGCAGCCAAAAGTGATTCTGATAGCTCCGGACTGGCCAAGACAGCACTGGTACCCACTGCTAAGGAGCATGTCATGTACGAAACCATGGCCTCTTCCTCTATGGCCACTTCTACTGACACAGCACAGGTGCAAAACTCTACATTCCAACCTGAAAACATTGCAACTAACAGCTTGGAGAATACCTTGACTCCTCCTCAGGATAAGCTATCCCAGAGAGTGAAGGATATTATTATGGAAGCTCGCCACCCTTCCACAAGAAAGGCATATTCAGCAAAATGGAAAAGATTTCTCATTTGGAACACCACAAAGGGCCTAGATGCGACAGTGATGAACATAGCACATATCCTGGAATATTTGGCAGAAATGTTCCACAATGGTCTGTCTTACTCTTCTATTAGAATTCATGCTTCAGCAATTTCAGCAGAGTACAATACTGATCCACCTGTCTTCTCTCATCCTCTCCTAAGACTGTTTCTAAGAGGAATCAAAAACATCAAACCTCCTCGGAAACCACCTCTACCTGCTTGGGACCTTAACTTCGTGTTGGAAAAACTAACACTGCCTCCATTTGAACCAGCAGCATCTGCAGATCTACAGTACCTTTCATGGAAGACTGCCTTCCTTCTGGCCATAACCTTAGCAAGAAGAGTTTCGGAGTTGCAGGCCCTGATGGCAGTACAGCCATTCATTATTTTTCATCAGGACAGAGTTTCATTGAGAACTAATCCTACATTTATGCCAAAGGTAGTATCCAGGGTTTCATTAAATCAAGCCATTCACTTGCCTACCTTCTACCCAAATCCACAAAACAAAGGGGAGAAACTTCTGCACACCCTGGACATTCACAGACAGTTGTGCTACTACTTGGACAGAACTAAAGGTTTCAGAAAAACTGACCAGCTGTTGGTAGCATATGCTGCTGGTACTCAAGGAAAAGCAATTTCCAAACAGACAATTTCAAAATGGATAGGAAATTGCATTCGCTTTTGTTACTCCTTTCATGGAAAGACTGTACCAGCTAACATTAGACCTCATTCCACGAGAGCCACAGCCACCTCCACAGCCTTCTTAAGAGGGGTGGCTACCAAGGACATTTTAGAAGCTGCCACATGGAGCTCCATGCATACATTTGCCAAGCATTACAATTTACCTTTATATTCCAGATCCAGAGCAGGCTTTGCTACGGCTGTCCTGCAGGGTATCTTAGCTACACCATCCTTTTCTTAGTTCCTCCACCCCCAGGTTGGCTATGGTATTCTACCTATATGTGATGACTGCAGATGCATCCTTGAAGGACATAGTACAGTTTTGTACCTACCATAAATGTAGATGTCCGATAGGTATGCATCTGCAGTCAGGTTTACCCTCCTTCCTTCCCCTCTGTGGTATTTCTTGGGTACTTACTCCTCTATTAGCTAGCTGGGGGGGATCTATTATGGTGTATTTGTTTTTATATATATATTATTGCAAATGTTTGGATTTTTATTGCATTTCTCCAAATTTAGCCTTCCTTAGAGGGCACCTGGCATCTGGGGCAAGAAAAACTGAGGAAGATGGTGTCGGCTAATGCTTTTATACCCCAGACGCTCTGACGTCGGGGAAAGGGCGACATCAGCCGACGCCGGACCCAGACTTTGGAATCCGGCCGACCGAAGGGCTGCCTGAGGCAGGACAACCCATATGTGATGACTGCAGATGCATACCTATCGGACATCTGCATTTATGGTAGGTACAAAACTGTACTTTCCAGTATACAGACTCCCCTTTTCCTTGAGAATCAGCTGCCTCCTTAACTACCTTCCTCAAACCTTGTAATGTAGGGGCAGAGAGCTGTCTGTCTCAACTCTACCTTTGTGATCCTTCCCAGCTCCCCTTCCACAGGAAGTCTGGTATCTTCTGACAGTGGTGCCTCACTGTCAGCCTGCAGTCCTGGTTACCCTCCCTCCAGCCCCCTGACTTCTCTATACTTTCTACCTATCCTTTTTTTCTTTTTTTGGCCATATCTTATAACAATGGTATTTACTTTTTACTGGGGGTGTTCCACACCGTGTAATTGCTTCCTATTTTGGGGGCTCCTGACATCTGGGGCAAGAAAAACTGATGTAATGGCATTGGCTGCATGTTTTATACCCCTGACGACCTGACGTCATGGAAGAAGCGACAGCATCCGATAAAGACTCTGGTATTCGGGCCAACTGAGGGCTGCCTGCAGGCAGATAACCCAAGTGTGATGACTGCAACAGTGAATACACTTGAACATCTACATTTATGGTAAGTGTACACAACTGTACTTTTTCCATCCACTAAAATAGAATACGAACTCTGGTGGCAACTCTGGTGATAGTTTGGCACCCCTGTTGTCTCCAGAAAACTTACAGCTGGCATGCTGTTATTCCCACTTGCTGGCTCCCTCATCTTTTTTTCCCTACCTTGCTTCAGTGGACTTTTGTATGCTACATGGTGCCTCTAGTTACATTTAACACATCTAAACCATGATTCTGGATGTGTACCTGAACAAGTGGCTTCCCCTTTTACTGGTGGACTCTGTTGGGGTGGTATACGCTGCCCACCATGGGGTCTCTTAGATCCATGTGCAGCACTGGGTATCCCCTTCTTATGCAGTAATGCCTTGCTTGGCAAGTAAGCTCATCTGCAGAGTTACACTCCCGGTCTGCCAACCAGATTCTCATGTCCTCAGGCAAAGTACTGAGGGCTTGTCCCCTCACGAAAAGGCCTGCAACCCCATTCAGAAATGGTGACCTGACAACCACTCACCCACCTATAAAATAAGTGCTTAGCTCAGCAATATAATCATGTACACTTTCATCTGCCCTAGGTCTATGCTCATGAATTTTTTTTTTCTGTGAGTTTCAGGTATTAACTTAAAACATTCCAATAAACATTGTTTAACCTTGCCATAATTTAAACAATCAGTATCAGATAATTTAGAAATAACAGTTACAGCTTTTCATGAAGTAAGGAGGAGCCCTTGGTCAATGTCATACTGTTTACATACTCTTTTAAATATATGAATAAAACTATCAAAATGATCACCTTCTGTATACTGTGAAGAAGTTTACTGACCTTTGTTGGTGCTGGGGTTCGGTTATTCCTTTCCCCATTACTTCCATGTCCCTATGGAAGATTGAGCATGTGCCTGTCATGTTTATGCTGCTTCTTATTTTTTTTCACCATTCAAATGCTGCAGTCTCTCTTCCGATTGTAATTCCGTACGTTTTGCCTCCAGTTCAAGTCTCTTTAACTCCAGATAGATTTTTAGGTCCTTGAGGAAAAGGTTAACTGTCCTGTTTCTGAGGGTTGTACATCCCCATCACCAGACTGGTTGTCTTCCTAGTCGCTGGTCTGTGCTGTAGTTTCGACTAAGGCTCAAATAATTTCTTCATTAGTCAGGTTGGCATGCAAAAGTCTTCTGGATTTGCACACCTTATCCAGCTGGTTCACTGTCAGCTTGCCGTAATCCTCTGCTGACGTCTTTACCTGCTTTCCTTGAGTAAACTAAACTAAAAAAATGGATGAAACTGTTATGAAAAATTAAACTCTGTATGTTTACCTTGTGGCTGCTGAGAGTTCACACACCTTTAGTGACAACTTACTGGGAAATTATATATTCTCTTCTCCTTTTATGGGCACAGCTGATGATTAAAGCACTGTATGTAACATCAGCAACTTATTAACTCCCAGTGAAAGGCTGCTTTTAGTCTGAAAACTCAAGTAACAGTGAATCTTATGTTGATTCAATAAAAGGCATCACATCACTTCTGTGTTCTGGTGTTTTCTAGTTCTGAGGTGATTTTCACTTTATATAATGGTTTCAGATATGTTTGTGGTGTTTTCTTAGTACTGTAAAGAAGGCTGCATTATTTTATGTTTGTTTTATAGTTATGTTCTTTAGGTAGCTTAACATTTTACCCTTTTTTATTTTATGTCATGTTTAGTTATTTTTATCAATGTTGACATGGGGTTTGATTTGGTGGAAGTAGTTTTATGATGGTTCAGGATTTGCGGATATGGTGTTTTAGAGCAGTGTGTTTGATTAGCTGGGGAGCTGATGACATACATTCAGGATGATAATAAATATGATGATGGCAAAGGATAAATATGTCCACACTGCTGCTCACCAGTATGTGAGGTCCCTCCTCTGGGCCAGTGATCAGAGAGTCTCAATCCTCACCACTGACACTAGTGAGGAAATTTCACTGTGAGAAAAACACACACACACACACACACACACACACACACACACACACACACACACACAAACACACAGTATTTTCAGATGCATCCTTCTACACCAAGTACAGTTTCCCTTAAGAGCACGCAGAGAATGCACACTCCAGTCCTGATGGTGTGCTTCCCCTCCAAGCCCCAAATAAGACACCCCACTGATCTCTGTAGATCTGAGTCCTTAGCTGGGTGTTCTAAGCCAAGTCCTCCACCACCCTCACTGTGAAATCAGTGTTCTCAGTGTCCCTGTTCAAAGTAGCTGTCACATACACTCTCTTTGAGATTTGATTTTCAGACACACACAAACACACACAAACACACACAAACACACACAAACACACACACACACACACACACACACACACACACACACACACACACTTGGGAAAGGTTAGCACAACATACCTGCCCTGACACCTCCACACAGACTATAAGGTAGATTTGCTACCACCAGAACACCCAAAGACCGCTACTTTAAGGCTTTTACCGGCGTCTCCAATTACACTTATTAAAATTGTCCAAACAGTAGTGCTTAACCAAGCAGCGAAACTTTCAGGAATGTGGAGCCACAGTGCTACTAAATAAATGCAAGTACTTGCAAAGGTTAATTATTTATTAAAAGACTAGCCACGATTAAAGGTAGCAATATATTTAATAATAAATAATAAAAAGAGAAACATGAAAATACTGAATATCTGTTTACAATAAATGCCATCGTTTGAATCACAGGAAATATAAAAAACAACACAGATGGAAAGACTCGGACAAATGCAGAAAAAAGCATTTAGCTAATCTCAAAATATTTTTTAACTGACTGAAGAATTACTTTTCCCTAGTTTCTTGCTAAAGCAAGGCAAATGAAATTGGATGAGTGTCTTGTCATGTCCAAAAACAGAATGCACTCCTCACCTCTCTCACTAGTATTGCAATACAATTTCAGTGCTGGCAGCAGAATGGCATCACATATGTTCACCTGACTCTGTGATTCCCACACTACCCTCTGACTAGAAACTGAGCTAGGGTTTGGCACTGATGTGTACAATACACACACAGAACCTTAGCAAGGTATATTACAGCATCTAAAAACTGTAAAACAATTCCAACACTTTCACCCTTCCTGCAGAAACAACAAGCTATTCTCTGCACCTCAGGGCTGCAGATAGTTTACCACTAAGGAGAATAGAGCAGGATTCCAGCCCAGGCTTTTCACAGACCGTATGTCTGGCTGCATTCAGACCTGTGAGATAAAACCTTTATGGTCTAAACCAAGTAATTTAATTTCAGGTATTTTTCTTAAGGTTAGCTGGGCTGAGCCTAACCCCTTCCTTTACCGCATCTTCTGTTAAAATGTATACATTGCATCAGTTACAACAATACAGTCTGATATACATGTACATTTCTTTTCTGTCCTGCATAACCCACTGTTGATACATTTTTTAACACAAGTGTCTGTACATATCAGTTTGATATTCAAATGACATGCAATTCTTTTAGCTATGCTGGCAGATGTTACACATGCACTACGCTACTGCCATGGCTTAGCTGGCAATACCTCACATCATTACAGCCTGAAGTACCCGGCTTTTTATGTTTGGAACTGCCAAATTGTGTCTGTTGGAAAGCTGCAGTTGCAAGTTTGTGTTTAAGTAATGCAAAAATTGTGTACCTTTTTACTAGGTTAGAGGTACCATTCACATTCTGTATGATAGTAACACTATTCAGGATAGATCTAGGAGATATTTTAGTCTGCTTCCAATCCCTGATAGCAATGAAAGAATTTACTAGTTGCCTCCTCTTCATCCCATCAGAACACCAACACTTCATTCTAAGCAAGAAGGATGGTGAATACTTAATTACAAAATGTCTGTCTTTTCCATTAAATTGATCCTTACAGTTGTAATAATTAAAGTCCTTCCAATGCAATGTTTGACAAAACCTTAATAGCAGTTTTGTGTAATTGAGAACAAAGCCAACAGTGTTCCTTTCAAAGTGTGGGAGTTACGCCTCTAAATTAGAATTTATGAACAAGCATAATGTTATTAAGATCTGAGAATATTAAATGTATCAAACACATTTTCATCTAAATATTAGAAGTATTAACAAACTGATTCCCAACCTACACGCCCTCCTAGCAACCCACTCCCCAGACATTATGTGTCTTACGGAAATCTGGCTAAAACCAGTACTACTGACAATGAGATACTACCTCCAGGATACAATATTCACTGGTTAGACCGTGCTACAAGGAAAGGAGGTGGGATAGCTGTCCTTTACAAAAATACTCTGACCGTTAATAGAGACACCATTCAACCTCCCCAATTCAATAACACGGAATTCCTCATAACCAAACTACAGATTAACTAAAACAAACACTTGAACATTGTGTGTGTATACATTCCACCAGGCAACAACCTAAATACCCTAGAAGATCTCCTTTACTGGTTGTCCACTACCTATCTCCAAGAAACCATAGTTCTTGGTGATTTTAACACCGACTGGCACCCCTGCTCCTCTGACCCCCCCCCCCCCACTCATATAAACTTATCTGGGTTTAAACAGACCATAACCTCTCCCACTAGGATAAACAAACCCACCAACAAGGAAAGTATCCTAGACTGGATCCTAGTTAATAACCAACTCCAACTGTACACAGCTGGTACTCTCCCTGATGACCTCAGTGACCATTGTCTAACCTATATCATAAAACAAAAGGCAGGAAACCCTCACCAGCCCAAATATAAAACATTTAGAAACAGGAAAAACTTTGATGCTGCTGTATTCCAAAATGAATTAAAAGCAGTTGACTGGTCAAAACTAAAAAAATCTAGCATTAGAGGAGCAAACAGTGCAGCAACCATAAAAGTTCCACTAGAAAAGAAAAAGCAGCAAATGCACTGTGTGCAAAATTCCGTCTCTGTGTCTTTGTTCTGAGGAAGCTTGTTTTATTCAAGTGAAAGCGCTTAACCATTCTTTGTTTGTTGGCATTACAATAAACTTTTGTTCACTTCTACTTGGTTTCATTGAAGGTGTTGTGGACTGTTATGAGCGTTGAATAGAGGGGAATTCCCAAGACACAGAGACGGAATTTTGCACACAATGCATTTGCTGCTTTTTCTTTTCTAGTGGAACATTAGAGGAGGCCATAGATCACTTTAACATTAAATTCCTAAGTATCCTTGATTCCCATGCTCCAGCATGTACAATAAAAACTAGATCAAATACAGCACCATGGCTCACAAAAGATACCAAAGCAAAAATCAAAACTAGAAACAGAGCCTGGGCCAGCTGGAGAACAACCAAAGCCCCACTTGACCATCTAAAATATCGTCAACTCAGGAATGATACAAAAAAATCTATTTTACTGGATAAAAAAAACTTCTACCAAAATCTCCTACAAAAACACCACAACAACCCTCAAAAGTTCTGGGCAGGCTTAAATCAACTACTTTGTCCAGGTCACTCCACCACCCCAACCCTGGCTAACTGCACCCATAGTTCCCCAGAGACCATAGCTAGCGTCTTTAATAACTTTTTCACTGAAACAATCCAATCCCTAGCAAATCAGCTAACCCCCTCTAACTTAAACCACATCCCTAATCTACCTAATAATCACCCGGAATTTAACTTTCAACCAATATCCACTAATTTTATCAAAACACTTCTAAAAAAACTAAAACCTACCACCCTCGCTGCTGACCTCCTCCTTGCAGAGTACCTACAAATAGCTGCAGATACCATTGCATATCCCTTATCTATCCTCATCAACAGAACCTTATCCGAAAATGCTACCCCCTCCCTCTGGAAAATATCTCACGTCATCCCACTCCATAAAGGTGGTAGCTCCTCAGACATATCCAACTATAGAACCATTGCCATTCTTTCCCAACTAGCCAAAATAATGGAGAAATGTGTACACAAGCAACTAATGCAATACCTTTCACAGAATAACTTACTATCCGACTCCCAGCATGGTTTCAGGCCATACCACAGCACCACCTCAGCCCTCCTTTCCTTTACTGCTGCCATAAACCAAAACAGGAATGACAATAGGCTAACCTCTGCCCTCTTTCTGACCTATCAAAAGCCTTTGACATGGTCTACCATGAACTTCTCATTCTTTCACTAAAATCTTTTTCCCTCAACAAGCCTGCTATCCAGTGGTTCCAGTCCTACCTGACTGGTTGACAGAAGGTGGTACTATGGCAGGGCAAACTCTCCAGCCAGTTACCTCTCACACTTGGTGTCCCTCAAGGGTCCATACTATGTTAACTACTCTTCTCTATTTTTATCAACAACCTCCACACTGCTATTCCTAAAGCCACCTGCATTCAATACGCAGATGATTCCACTCTCATCTGCTCAGCCACCTCCCCATCAGACTTGCAAATCTTAACCCAAAATACATTTAACACTATCGAGAGCTGGCTTACCAACAAACGCCTACTTCTGAACCCCAATACAACTAAACTTCTGCTCTTCTCTCCCACTAGTAGATCCACCACACTTTCATTCTCTGTCACATCTAACAATGGTACCACTATTTCCCCAGATAATCACTCCAAACTGCTAGGGGTTATCATAGACAATAATCTCAAATTTGACCTACAGGTCAACAAAACCATACAGACCATCAATAAGAAGCTTGGATCACTGTATAGAAACAAAGACATTTTTAACCCCACTGGCTAGGACTACAATCGCCCGATTACACCTACTCTCTACTCTTTTATATGTCTCACCTGTACTCTCAAACCTCAACAAATCCGAACTAGGTAAGCTGTCCCATAGCTACAATCATATTGCCAGATTCGACACTGGCTCCACCTATAGAACCCACCACTGGCAGAACCTTAAGCAACTAGAGTGGCTAGAACTGCCCAGCTTAATTCAATTCAAGCAACTCTTAATAGCGCACAACATTTTGTACCACCCTGAGGATACCCCCTCACTTAAAAATATTATTAAGCCATATAGCAACCTAAGATCCCTACAGTCAGCTGTTAAACTACTGGTCCAAACCCACAAAGCTAATAACTCTGCTGGTGAATCCCTGTTTGCCAACTTCATTGGCAAAATCTGGAATTCGTTGCCAAACTGTATAACCCTACAATCCTCCAAAAGTCTCTTCAAAAAAAACCCTCAAACAGTATCTCAAAGTGAACTGGCTATGCCCATGTATCATCCCTGATTAAGTTATAAACTAAAAGCATATTCTGCAATTATCATAGCTTGTAACTACATCACCAAGCTCTGCTTCCAATCTGATGTCTCTTACTTTTAATTGTCTGTCCATGAGAATTGAGTCCCTACTAGGGAACACTACTAACCCATTGTATATAATCACTTTGTTTTTATAATTGTTTGCTAACTTCTGTGTAATCTATGTAAGTTTGTCTATGTGGAGCTTTTCTCTCCGGGCCTCTGCTGAAAATGGGCACGTATCCAGTCGGACTATCCCGGTTAACAAATGTAAAATAAATAAATAGTTATACATTAACAAGTAAAACTGAGCATTGTAGATTGGTTTGTCCCATCAACTCCCCCTCCCCTCCACTGGCATGCATTCAAAGCAGCTTCTCCAATTAGAAGATTTGAGAATATTAAATGGATCTCAAATTAAGTTAGTAACTCAAATTGCATGACAGTACACTAAGGCGTACATCAAATAAAAAAGATTTGGAGTGACACATTATTAATTTCTTAAACCCTTTTAATTATTAAATCATAACCGTAAGGCAAAAGTCTTTACTTGCATTTGAATTTTGAATTGTAAGTCTTATGTTTTAACCTGATCAACCTTTTAATAAAACTGTACCCTGATGTTCTTCGTGTTTTACTGTTGCAGTCCTCACATTTGGGTTATCTGCCTGCAGGTAGCCCTCAGTCGGCCTGAATACCAGAGTCTTGGATTCCTGCATCAGATGCTGTCTCTTCTTCCATGATGTCAGGTCGTCAGGGGTATAAAACAGACAGCCGACGCCATTACATCAGTCTTTCTTGCTGCACGGTGCCCGAAGCAGAAGCAGTTGGCAAGTGCCAATCGGCCGACTCCTGAAATTTTCATTTTCGAGTTTCAGAAATTAAGTCTTCAAAAAAGCTAAGTACCCCATTGGGGATTCCTTTTTCTTTCTCTTAATCGATGTCCGTAAAAGTTAATAATAGTCTTACCTGTGGAAAGCAAATACCTCATAAAGATTTTAATTTCTACTGCATTCCTTGCTTAGGCCCAGACCACGACATCCCTCGTTGTTGGTTTTGTGCCTTGTTCAACTTCCGAACTGTTCGTCGTCAGGCTATATTTGCAGCAAATTATTTTGGTACTCGGTATAACTATCCAGAAATGGCTTCGGTAAGCCATCCGACTACCGATATTCCGAAAAAACATAAGGATAAAGACAGAGACAGACCGCATAGGTCCAAAATTGCAGACAATGCTTCCGTTAAGCTAGTCGCCAGTCCGCCAGTACCCAGTGAAGCACTTTCGCAGCCCCTGATACCCACTACCACAGATTCGCAGGCCTCTACTGAGAACCCATTTGGAGTCTGGTATGCCGCGAGATGCTTCTTCGACTATGGAACCCATGGATGTCTCTACCTTGGATGGGTCCGGAGCCACTGTGCAGGCACTGGCTTCTGAGGGTGTATTCAGGCCTACAGACTTGCATTTTAAGCCAACGCCATCTTCTTCATCCAGGCCTAAAACTTGACCCACGCCTAGAAAAATTACATCCAAACCGCATGCTCAGGCCCATGTGCCTAAAAAACAAATGCTTAGAATGGCTGAAGACCTTATTACCTTAATTAGGGGAAGCCAGCCTTCCCTCTCTAAGAGACCTAGAACTGATTTTCCTTCTAATTCTTCTGATCAAGAATCTGATATTTCTGTTTCGTCTGATTACCAGGATTTGCCCTTATCTACCTATGAGGATTCTGATGCAGAGGATTCCATTCCCTCTGCTTCCCTTCCAGAAGACTTTTCTTTTGGTGAAAGCTTGCACACACTTAGGGAGCATTTCTGCTGGGAAAGCCAGGATTACTCTGACTCCAAAAAGAGGCGTAGGGAATTCTTACTGCTTGCTCCCTCTACACAGGCCTTTAGCTATCCCTCCTGTTCTGGACATTGTAGATGATGCTTTCTTGGAATCTAGCATTTCCCCAGACACTTTACCTCCAGCTCCCAGAAAACCTGACTGGTATTACAGAGTACCTGACTCTCACAAGTTCCTCTTCAAGAATCCTACTGCGGAACCAGAGACCATTTCCCAAGGACCAAAGGGCATTAATGCTACTGCTGCCAAAAACCCTACCCCTTCTGATAAAGATTCTAGAGCCTTGGACAGATGGAGGTAAGACTGTATATACTTCTGCTACTTTGGCCATTAGGGCTTTAAATTGCCAGTTTCATATGTTAAAGTACCAGCAGCATATTATGGGACTGTTTAAATAGAAAATGATGTTGATTCCTGACTGTGCTGAACACAAAGAATTACAGGATTTAATGCATTCTGCAGAACAAGTTGGTAAACATACTATGCAATGTGGTTTTGACTCTTTAAAAGCATCTTGCAGGGCTGCCGTCACTGGGTCTGTACTTAGAAGGCATGCTTGGCTTAAGGAGCAAAACTTGCCAGATCATGTTAAAGCTAAATTACTGGATGCTCCTTTAAACCAAGACCACCTGTTTGGCAACAAAGCAGAAGAAGTCCTTAGAAAGATGGAGGAAAAAGCTAAATCTATGCAAACTGTTAAAGATTTCCTGCAAGTACAGCCTCCTAGATTTAGTAGGCATTGACTTTCAAAGAAATGGTCCTTTCCAGCCTCTTCCAGGCCTTTTCAGTCCAAACCCAGGAACAGCAGACCCACCTAGCTTACAGTCTCAGGCTATGCACAGGCCTAAGCAGTGGGGGGCTCCCACTTCCAAAGCAGGGAGTAATAAGACACCCCCCTACAGAAAAATGGCACAATGACTTAACCTTAACCCTTCCAAGCCCTGCTCAGCTACCTGTTCCCCTAGGAGGAAAGCTCGCGCTGCATGCAAAAAAACCTAGAACTCATTACCCAGGAAAAATGGGTTTTGAATATAGTTTCCCAAGGATACAGATTCCACTTCCACACCCTACCAACCCCAAACGGTTGGCCAGACCTACCCCCAAATCAGTGGGCAGAGGCCCTACAGCAGGTTCTCTCTCTTCTAAGTATCAGGGCTATTCAGCCTATCCCAGCAGAAGAAAGAGGACAAGGTTTTTATTCAAGACTTTTCCTGGTACCTAGAAAAGACAGCTCCTGGCGTCCTATCCTGGACCTCTCTATTCTAAACACCTTTTTGGTAATCCCAAATTCAAAATGCTAACACTTCAACAGCTGCTTCCTATGCTAGGAAAAGATGCCTGGTTAGCAACCTTAGACTTAAAGGAAGCTTACCTGCACATTCCAATAAGGGAATCTTGCAGGAAATACCTACGCTTCAGGGTTGGCTGCATGTACTATCAGTTCTCTGCACTTCCCTTTGGCATATCTACTGCGCCCAGGGTATTCACAAAGTGTCTAGCTCCAGCCATTGCATTTTGCAGGCAGAGAAATATTCAGATATACCCATACTTGGACGATTGTCTGATTCAGGCAGAAAGCCAGGACTTGCTATTAAAATATCTGGCATTCGTAAAGAAACTTCTAACCTCACTGGGGTACACCATAAACGAAAATAAATCTCATCTAGTACCCTGCCAACAGATTGTATTCCTGGGTACAAGCTTGAACACAACTTCCCAGATGGCTTTCCTCACTCCGGAGAAACAAGTTTATTTGACAACCTACTTCAAACTACTGGCCACAAAGACCCAGCTATCTGCAAGGAAAATTCTGTAAGCCTTGGGGTTCATGGCTATTTGCATTCTACTAATTCCATATGCAAGACTGCATATGAGGAAACTACAATGGTATCTAAAAAGCCTATGGTGCCAACATTCTCAGGACCTGGAATCACTGATTCCTATCATTCTTTGTATAAAGACAGAGTTCCTTTGGTGGGCAGAGGCCTGCTACCACAACAAGGGGCTCCCTTTCACTCTACCCTATGCCGTCCAAACCCTAGCAACAGACGCATCAGACTATGCATAGGGGCTCACTTGGCAGGGCAGTGAATTCAGGGCAAATGGAACCCGCGACAGATGCACCTGCATATCAACGGAAAAGAAATGTTAGCTGTACAGAATTCCCTGACAGCCTTCAAAGATCACATTCTTCCAGGACAATTATTGGTAAAGACAGACAGCACCACAGTTATGTGGTACATAAACAAGCTGGGGGGAACTCACTCGTACCCTCTCTGCAGACTAGCCATGGCTCTGTGGAACACAGCCTTGAGCTACCAAGTGCACCTACAGGCTCAGTTCCTGCCAGGCAAGCTAAATTCTCTGGCAGACGACCTAAGCAGAAATCTCATGGACCCACATGAATGGAAACTGGAACCAAAGATATTCATACTTTTGAGGAACAAATGGGGGACTCCAGAGATAGACCTGTTTCCCTCCCCTCAGAACTACCAATTGGACAAATTCTGCACAAGGACTTCCCACAGTCAAGCTTGGAAAGTCGATGTCCTGTCCTTTACCTGGGAAAGCTTCTTGGATGTTCTTCATCTCACATTGCTGCAGTCCTTACACTTGGGTAGTCCGCTGTCCTCGGTCGGCCCGAATATCAAAGTATTAGGCTGACGTCGGTCAAGGCGCTTAAGACTGACATCAGGACGTCAGGGTACAAATGCGCATGACCGACGTCATATCCTCAGTCTTTTTTGCCGCATGGTCCGATGCAGAAGCAGCGTTGCAAGTGCCGTTCGGCGTTCTGAAATTTTTCGACTTCGGAGTTTCAGACCGAGTCAAAGTTGGCTAAGTACCCCGTTGGGGAATATTTTAGTTTTTTCTTGCCTCAGTGGTTTAACGGATGTCAGAAAAAGTGAATAACTGTATTTCTTGTGGGAAACAGATACCGCATAGGGACTATCATACTTTGTGTATTCCTTGTTTGGGGCCTGAGCACGACGTTGTTGGGTGTCGCTTTGTGCTAGGTTCAATAAGCGCACTATTAAGCGAAGGTTAGATTGTGCCAGGTTGGTCTTCGGGAAGCGGTGCAATTATAATATGCCGTCGGATGCTCCGGCGCCTTCTTCAAGAAGCGCAAAGACAAAGCAGCTAAACCCAGGCAAGAAGAGTCGTCCGCACGGACGCCGGTTCTTTAGAGGCGTCAGTGGAACCGGTGGTTCCGGAGGCTTCTCTGGAGTCCCAGGGGGAGACTTTGATATTGCAGGATGTGGCCTCTCAGGAGGCAGGCCAGGCTGAAGGGGCTTCTCAGGTTACTGTACTCCCCTCCCTTCCTAGGGTGGTTAGGCCCTCTCCTTCTGTTTCCAAGGCTTCTCCCAGAGGCAAGCCAGGTTTAGCTCCTGTTGGTGTCACTCCTAGTTCATCAGGATCTGTGCCCAAGAAGCACATGCTTAAAATGGCAGAAGATTTAATTACTTTGATTAGAGGTTCTTTGCCCCCTCCTGATAAGAGGCCTAGGGTGGAACCAGAGTTGGGGAGTTTTGAGCAGGCTTCGGATATTTCAGAGTCTTCGGCTGAAGACTTGCAGGAGTATTCTCCTTATTCTGATTCTGATGTAGATGATTCTACTCCTTCTGCTTCTCCTCCAGAGGATTTTTCTTTTTCGGAGACTCTTCATTCCATGAGGGAGCATTTTAAGTGGGAAGGTCAGGACTTCTCTGATTCCAGGAAAAGGCTTAGGGAATTTTGCTTTTACCCCAGCATAGGCCTTTGGCTATACCACCTGTTCTGGATGTTGTGGAAGATGTGTTTGCAGAGGCTTCACTTAATCCTGATTCTTTGCCTCCTGCTCCTGTTAAACCGGACAGGTATTACAGGGTGCCTGAGGCTCATAAATATCTTTATAAGAGTCCTAGGGCGGACCCAGAAACTGTTAGTCAGGGACCTAAGGGTGTCAAGGCCTCTGTGGTAAAAAATCCGGTTCCTCCAGATAAAGAGGCCAGAGCTTTGGATAGATGGGGAAAGAAAGTCTATACTTCTTCCACCTTAGCTATGAGGGCTTTGAATTGCCAGTTTCACATGTTGAAATATCAAAACTATCTTCTTTCTCAGTTGAAGTCTAAGGTAGATGCTCTGGCGGAAGGCATTGAGTGTAAAGAATTACAAGATTTGGTACATGTCTCTGAACAGGTGGGTAAGCATTCTTTACAATGTGGTTTTGATGCTGTACAGGCCTCATCTAGGGTTGCTGCCACTGGGTCAGTTCTTCGCAGGCACGCCTGGCTGAGGGATCAGAATTTATCTGACCATGTTAAGACAAGGATTTTGGATGCTCCTTTACAGTCTGATGTGTTGTTTGGTCCACCTGTGGAGTCAGTCTTGAAGAAAATGGAAGACAAGGCTAAGTCTATGCAGGCTGTTAAAGATTTTTTGCAAGTTCAGCCTCCGAAGTTTAGTAGGAATTGGCCTGCTAAGGGGTGGACGTACCCTGCTTATGATTCACAGTCTAGGGGTAGATCTAGGCGTGGTAGGGGCAGAGCTCAGAGCTCCTTCAGACCTAGAACAGGGAGTTCACCTGCACAATCTTCGGGTGAGGGCAGGGGCCAGTCCTTTCGTAAACAGGCCCAATGACCTACCTTTTCAGCTGCCAGATCCTTCTTGCCTGGCAGCACCTTTGGGGGGAAGGTTGGCACTCTTCAAGGAAAATTGGAGTCTGATTACCCAAGACAGATGGGTATTGGATATCATACACCAAGGTTACAGGTTTTATTTCCATACCTTGCCTCCTTTCAAAGGCATGCCGGACGTTCCTCCTCAGCAAAGACTAGTGGCTCACAAACAAATTTCTATGCTGCTTCAAATAGGGGCCATACAATCGGTCCCTCTGCCAGAAGTGGGCCTAGGATTTTATTCTCGCCTGTTCCTAGTACCAAAGAAGGGGAACACGTGGAGACCAATTTTGGATTTATCTATCCTCAACACTTATCTGGACATTCCCAAGTTCAAAATGTTAACGTTACAACAGCTTTTACCTCTGCTGGGCAAAGATCATTGGATGGTGACTCTGGATCTCAAGGAGGCTTACCTACATGTTCCTATCAGGCTAAGTTGCAGGAAGTATCTGCGTTTTCGGGCTGGGACTTCTCATTATCAGTTCTCTGCATTGCCCTTTGGCTTATCTACTGCACCCAGGGTGTTCACGAAGGTTCTGGCTCCAGTGATAGCTTTCTTCAGGCTAAGAGGAATACAGATCTATCCTTATTTGGGCGATTGCCTGATTCTGGCCCAAGGAAGGGACGAACTTCTTCATCATTTACAATATGTGATAGCAGTGCTAAGATGCCTGGGGTATTCTGTGAACGAAATAAAGTCCAGTCCAGTACCCTCTCAGGACATGTGCTTTCTGGGTGTGAGACTGAATACAGCATCCCAGATGGCCTTTTTGACCCCGGACAAACAAAAGAATCTTTCTCTTTACTTCCATCAATTGTCTCATCAGTCCAGGCTGACTGCAAGGACAGTCCTTCAAGCCTTGGGGTTCATGGCATCTTGTATTCTGGTGCTTCCCAATGCCAAACTGCATATGAGGAAGCTACAATGGTATCTCAAAAATGTATGGATACAGCACTGCCAAGATATGGACACTGTCATTCAGATAATACCTTGCATTCAAAAGGAATTTTTGTGGTGGGCTCAGGAATGTCACCTAAACAAGGGACTCTCTGTGACCCGGCCAGAGGCGTGTCAGATTCTAACGACGGATGCCTCAGACAAAGCTTGGGGAGCTCATCTAAATGGAAAGTGGGTACAAGACACATGGCCTGCCAGACTTCAACATCTACATATCAACTTGAAGGAGATGTTAGCAGTCCAATTCGCATTAATAGCTTTGAAGGATTTACTTCTTCCAGGGCAGGTGTTGGTTCTAACAGACAACACAACTGTCATGTGGTACATCAACAAGCAAGGGGGAACACATTCTTATCCTCTATGCTGACAAGCAATGATTTTGTGGGAGACTGCTCTCAGTTTACAGCTGAATCTTCAGGCAAGGTTTCTGCCGGGAGCACAGAACTCCTTAGCAGATGTGTTGAGCAGACGAATTATGGATCCCCACGAATGGAAATTGGATCCTCATGTATTTCGGAAATTGACAGTGTTATGGGGAACTCCAGACATAGATCTGTTCGCTTCTCCACTGAACTACCAGCTGCCAAAGTTTTGCACAAAAAGGTTTCATCCCACAGCTTGGAAAGTGGATGCTCTTTCATTCAATTGGAGCAATCTTCATGTGTATGCCTTTCCACCTCTGCCTCTCCTCCCAAAGGTACTCCTAAAGGTCAGACAGGACAAGCCAAAGATGATTTTGATAGCTCCAGATTGGCCTCGGCAGCACTGGTACCCATTACTGAGAAGTCTGGTACGGGAGCCTCCATTGCCTTTGCCTTCGATTCCACACCTACTGTCTCAGGAGAACAGTCATTTACTCAATGTCAAACTTCACTCTCTTCACCTAACAGCCTGGCATATTCTGTTTTAAGCCCTGGAGGGTCTCAGCTTCCACAGCAAGGTTTGAATGTTATTTTGGAGGCCAGAAGGCCTAGTACAAGGAAAGTGTACGCAGATAAATGGAAGAGATTTTTATTTTGGAGTACAGCGAAGGAATTTGATGTTTCTAAGCCTAATTTAAGTGTGGCTCTTCAATATCTTGCTGAGTTACTGGACAAAGGTTTGTCCTTCTCTTCTATTAAGGTTCATGCTGCAGCAATTTCTGCTCACTATGACTGTGACCCACCATTGTTTTCTCATCCTTTGTTTAAACAATTCCTTAGAGGGGCAAAGAATTTAAGACCCCCACGTAGAGCTCCTACTCCTGCTTTGGATCTCAATTTTGTGTTGGAGAAACTTACTCTACAACCTTTTGAGCCTGCAGCTACGGCTGAGTTGAAATATTTATCATGGAAGACTGCTTTTTTGTTGGCCATTACCTCTGCGAGAAGGGTTTCTGAATTACAGGTCCTTATGGCGGTTGAGCCTTTCTTAATTTTCCATAAGGATAGGGTATCCTTACGTACTAATCCTTCCTTTATGCCTAAAGTGGTTTCTAGTGTGGCTTTAAACCAAGCTATTCATTTGCCTACTTTTTATGCAAACCCCCAAAATAAAGGGGAACAGATTTTGCACACTTTGGATATACACAGGCAATTGCGATATTATTTGAGCAGAACTAAAGGGTTCAGGCAGTCTCAGCAGTTATTTGTTTCTTTTGCTTTGGGTTCTCAGGGCAAGCCTGTGTCAAAACAAACCATTTCTAAGTGGATTGGGTTTTGTATTGCTTTCTGTTATTCCCATCATGGTAAGGAGATTCCAGCTGGGATTAGGCCTCATTCCACTAGGGCTACTGCCACTTCTACAGCTTTTTCAAGGGGGGTGGCAACTAAAGATATTTTGGAGGCAGCTACTTGGAGTTCAGTGCATACTTTCTCTAAGCATTACCACCTTCCACTTTACTCTAAATCTAGGGCTGGTTTTGCCACTGCTATTTTACAGGGCATTTTGGCAGCTCCTACTGCTTTATAGTTTTGCCATCCTCCCTTACCTCTGCTTTGGGATTCTACCCAAGTGTAAGGACTGCAGCAATGTGAGATGAAGAACATAGTACAGTTTTGTACCTACCATAAATGTAGATGTTCGAAGATCTACATTGCTGCAGTCCAATTTACCCTCCCTCCTTCCCCTCTGTAGTTAGAGGCGGCTGTGTGGTTTGGGTTGTGAATATTGTGGATATTGTATATATTGTACATATGATTAGTGCAAGGGTGGTTGGTTGTTTTTTGCTGTCTTTTGGTTTTGACCTTTCTTTTTAGGGTCTTCTGACATCTGGGGCAAGAAAAGACTGAGGATATGACGTCGGTCATGCGCATTTGTACCCTGACGTCCTGATGTCAGTCTTAAGCGCCTTGACCGACGTCAGCCTAATACTTTGATATTCGGGCCGACCGAGGACAGCGGACTACCCAAGTGTAAGGACTGCAGCAATGTAGATCTTCGAACATCTACATTTATGGTAGGTGCAAAACTGTACTTTTATGCCTTTCCCCCTCTGCCTCTCCTCTCAAAAGTTCTGCTACAGATCAAACGGGATAAGCCAAGGACAATACTGATTGCACCAGACTGGCCACGCCAGCACTGGTACCCCCTCTTGCATAGTATGACACTGCTGGAACCATGGCACCTGCCTCAGACCCCTTCCCTGCTGTCCCAGCAGGGGGGGCCAGATTTGGCACCCTCAGCTTCAAACCCTGAACCTTGCAGTCTGGCTCATTCCTTGAGCTCTCCAGTAGCATCCCTCAGTAAGCAGGTTCTAGATGTCATTCTGGAGGCAAGGAGGCGTACTACTAGAAAACCCTATGCTGAAAAGTGGAAGAGATACCGTTCCTGGAGCCAGACTCGGGGGATGGGCACAACGGTGCCCAGCTTACCTCATATACTTTAGTACTTAACAGAAATGCTCCACAAGGGCCTATCCTTCTCATCAATTAAATTTCATGCCTCTGCCATTTCAGCACATTATAATACTGAACCACCCCTCTTCTCTCACCCATTGCTAAAGCAATTCCTCAAAGGGGACAAGAATTGAAGACCCCCCCACAGGAGAGCCCCTACTCCAGCCTGGGACCCTAACTTTGTATCGGAAAAGCTTACTCTCCCTCCTTTTGAGCCAGCTGCAACTGCAGAGGTGAAATTAATTTCTTGGAAAACAGCCTTCCTTCTAGCCATCACTTCAGCAAGAAGAGTGTCTGAATTACAGGCCCTCATGGCAGTGGAGCTCTTCATTATCTTCCATGCAGACAGGGTTTCCCTTAGGACTAATCCTTTCTTTATGCCCAAGGTGGTGTCTCGTGTGACCCTAAATCAGTCCATTCATTTGCCTACCTTTTTCCTGAATCCACAAAACAAATGAGAACGAGTACTGCACTCTTTGGATGTGCGCAGACAACTTGATTCTTTTTGGACAGGACTAAGCCTCTCAGAAAATCTGAACAGCTGCTAGTTGGCTTTGCTGCAGGGGCAGAGGGGAAGGCCATTTCAAAGCAAGCCATTTCTAAATGGATAGCCCATTGCATTCATTTCTGCTATAAGCACAATGGAAAGCCTACCTCACAGGGGATAAGATCACATTCCACCAGGGCTGCATCTACCTCTACAGCCTTTCTCAGAGGAGTCCCTACCAGGGACATCCCAGAAGCTGCTACTTGGAGCTCTGTACATGCCTTTACCAAGCATTACCACATGCCTATTTTTCTAAATTCAGGGCTGGTTTTGCCACTGCAGTCTTGCAGGGCTTAATAGCTGGCCCTAATGCTCTCTAACTTCCTCCTCCCTTCCTTAGCTTTGGGAATCAACCCAAATGTGATGACTGCAACAGTGAAAGACGAAGAACATAGTAATGTTGTGTACACTTACCATAAATGTAGATGTTCGAGTGTATTCACTGTTGCAGTCCTGGTTACCCTCCTTCCAGCCCCCTGACTTCATTTGGCTCTACCTTTCCTTCTTGTTTGGTGTATTTAAGCTTTCTGGTGTATTTGCTTTTTGATGGAGGTGTAGCATAACATATAATTGCTTCCCATTGTGGGGGCACCTGACATCTGGGGCAAGAAAAACTGATGTAATGGTGTCAGCTGCATGTTTTATACCCCTGACGTCATGGAAGAAGAGACAGCATCCAACGCAGGAATCCAAGACTCTGGTATTCAGGTCGGCTGAGGGCTACCTGCAGGCAGATAACCCAAATGTGATGACTGCAGCAGTGAATACACTCTAACAAATACATTTATGGTAAGTGTACACAATGTACTTTTGCCGTGGCTCCAGTGCTTTTTATTCTTGGATTGTTTGAATTACTGGAGACTACCGAATTTATTGTTCAGCACTGTTTTTATTAAAGCATAATGTTATCATAAAGATAAAATTAACATGTCTAAATCAATAATCTAACAACCAAGTGCATTTCACACTTGCACAGCCCAAGGCTGCTGTTTCTGTAAATGTCAAGCATTTCCTTGAAACACAAATCATACTTACGTTGCCTTTCATTACAGTCATTCAGTTATGCTTCCTCAAATTTTCAAAAGATACAGACAGTAGCATAAAAAATAATTCCATCCGTCCTTTCCCATCTTCTTCCCTTAATGATGTACAGGCTTAGCCAATAAATGTGCCAATTTTTTTTTCTAATCACCACTGAGTAAAATAAAACTTAAAAGTAAAAATTAGTCCAAACTCCATTCACTTACCCTGATGCTTGTCTTAATACAGTGAGATTTCATGATACACATGACTAAATGGTTAGTTAGCCAAATTTACTTATTATAACGTAGTCCATTTACGAGGTGAACAGTTCCTAGCTGTATGCATTGTCACAGTCTTATGATTGAGTGATAAGAGGGGGGAAAGGAGGAAGAATTAGATTAATTATCCCCTTTCAAAATTTATTTTCAGGCATTGGTTTCCCTACTTATCCAAAGTCTTATGAAATTAAAACTGCTAAAAACACTCAGAAAACAGTACCTTTGTAAGTTGAGGTAACACCCCCTGCTAATGTTAACTCCCATTCAGATATTGCTTTTACTGCCTATTTCAATGACAAGGACTACAATGTATTATTTGAACCCTGTTACTAAATAAGAAGATCCTTGTAATGGTGGGCCCTTTACTGAGCAGCAGTCAGATCAAGTGATTCCATCATTCTCATTCACAATTCTGCTGCCTTCCTTTTAAGACATTTTTAAATATCGGAAGTGTGCTTCCTGAGCCAGCTGTTGATCTGCAGCAGCCGCTTCAACACCTGATGATCCTCTGTGACTCTTCGGGCTGCCCTCTATAATTCAGAAAAATGCCACCACTTCTGCAGCATCTAGAAAAGTCTTAATACCCAATGGAAACAGAAATACGCTGGATGCACTAGTTTGAACTTAATTCATCTGGCCATACAGTCACAGAGATAAAAGGAAGTGGTGAGACAGACTGGCAGAGAAGCCATCATCCAACTGAGTGGGGATTTTTTTTTTATTTTATTTGGCTTACTATCCCTGCCCCCCTCAGTGTTGACAGGCAGTCCTTGTAGTGTGGTCAGGCAATGAAATGGTTGTACATCAAGTGCAACATATCAATTGCATGGTCCAGCTCCCAGCCGTAGGGCAGACCCTGCAACCCTCTAATGTGGCATCAGTCCCATGAGTCTCTGCCAGAGTCCTGAGATGCTTATTTTCTTTCTGAAGCACTTCCATGGCACTGCAATATAGTATTTTATTTTATTAGCTTACTGAGTTAGTACACTAATCACAATAGACAATACACAAGCACAGCCTGGGTGAAGAAATTCACAAAAGATAAAACAGAATAAACTCATAATCATAGAGTAATTGTAGAAGATAAACAGTCCCGTAGACAATTGAAACAATACAGATGCATTATTAACAGAGCAGAAAAACAAATGTGAAATAATTTCAGTAATAAATATGAGGGGGAAGCAGCAGGTGAGAATGGAGGGTCAAAGTAGAAGTGATGCAGGTGAGGAGGAAGTTAGGTTATGGCAAATATTTGGTAGTGGTGTTTTTTGAGCTGTGCTGTGAATGTGGCAAAGGGGGACACTTTTTTTAGATGGGGAGAAATTGCCAGAGTGCTGGTGCAGGAATGGCGAAGGTATAGTCAATACATTGCAGTTTGGTTTGGGGTGTCTAGATTGAGGAAGTTAATTGGGTGAGGTTGCGGAGGTTGTGGGGGGAGGTTGTATTATGGAGCTTGGTTGCAAGAGATGGCAAGACACCTAGTTGACGTAGTTTGAAAAGAAGAGACAATTGGAGTAGCTCATCTCTGTAGTAGACTGGTAGCCATTTGGCTTTGGAGAGGGCAGTGGTAATCAGGGGGATTGGAAATGAATTTGCAGATTTTGTTTTCAATGGACTGTAGAGTGGCCGTGGCTATAATGGTGAGCCTGTATTCAAGTTGAGAAAGGAGGACTTCTTTGCTTGTGCACATCTAGTTGGTTTGGATAAAAAGGGAGATATTTTCCAGTGCCAAAATAAAAGACAACTAAAATATATTAAGATAGTTTTAAAACAGGCAGAAAGTGTTGAGTCCACTTCTGCTTGTTTGAGGAGTGATTTGGACATATCATCATCATCATCCAATTTAGAATTAACCTTTTGGAGCTGGACCAGTGTCATGTTTTCCTAGGGATTCAGTAAGTTAAGCAGCACACCAGCCCTTTG
Source organism: Protopterus annectens (assembly GCF_019279795.1). Lineage (NCBI taxonomy): Eukaryota > Metazoa > Chordata > Ceratodontiformes > Protopteridae > Protopterus > Protopterus annectens. Next base: position 333,396,660 of record NC_056730.1, read on the forward strand.
TTCATTAATGATAACATTCATTGCAGTACCATGAGAATTGGCAGTGATTGCCATGTGATCAATCAGCACAGCATTGTTTACTTCTTAAAAGGTTAGCATTCCTGACCCTTTGTTAGAATAAGACATCCAGGGTGTGAAGAACAAAGTCTTTAAATAACAATTACTTCTCTGTGTTAGTCAAAGTTTTGTATCAAACATCATAACCAGTAGTCTTGCAGTTAGCTTATTGTACAGGAAGTCATCTGTAGATAACTGACTGTGAGTGTTTGTGTGTTCACCAGGTCTGTTTTATTATTTTTTATTTAGGTGCTTAAACCTAAACACCTTACAATAAAAAACTTTAAACCAAATAAATAGCTAATTAAATTAAGGACCACAGTAGCAGTAATTGCCAGTACTGAATAATTTCTTAAAATGATGGGTTTGTGATTCTGTTTTTGATAATTGCAATGAAGCATATTATTTAAACCACCATAGCAGAGAATTCCACAAGTCAGGTACCATGTATGTAAAAGGTTAACTTGCCAACAAAATTAATTTGTACACTGACAGTATTTAATAAACATGCACCATTAAATTACTGTTGCAGTAGCCTAAGTTATATGAGCTTTATCTTGCCATGAATATGACAGATGGATAGCTTCCAAAGATTTAGGCAACTCCTGTGTGCCCTAATTGCTGTATAGCTCGAGGAGAGTTGCATAAAGTCATTGGTTCAGAAGCCAAGCCATCTGAGCTTTCTTGCCTTTGAAGTGTCGTCTTCCTTGTGGACTTTGACTGATAGGTTGTTTAGAGCTTCTACATACATACTCTGTTTGGGGGATACTTCCACTTCTATCAAATTTTTGTGTAGAAAAGTTTGCCGTTTTTGTCAGAAATTATTACTTAACCACCACGACTCACAGTCCTAGCTGTATCACTAAAGATGTTTATATGAAAACTTATTTCTTAATAGGGAAGCGTGCTTAAAAATTTTCTTTTCAATATATCACTTTTTATTTTTATTTTTCTATCAGGAAAGTATAGCTAGGGGCTATCATTAAAAATTTTACTTCAACACTTACATTTTCCAGTCGACTCTCCAAGGCTTTGCTTACCTGCTTGTCAGGTCCTTTTTCAGTAGAGCATAGACCAGGCTTTGGGATCTCTGGGTCTTCCCTTCCCAAGCTGGAAAAAGAAGAAATTTACATGATGGTCGTTTTTATTGAAACCAGCTTCCTCTACTCAGCCTCAGATGAATAGTACTGCTATGGCCAGTCCTGGTATCTCTAATCACTCTTCAGTCTCACTCAGTCCCTCTGGTATTGCTCATTGAGATGCTGCTAAGTACCAGGAAATAGGCGTGTCCTCTGCAGCTGTTGAGCTGTCCTCTTCAGGCAAGGGAGAACCACTTTTTTATTGGTATTAGAGGAGGGAGCAGGAAATGCTCTACCCAGAAGTCACCTGAGGAGCTTTATTCTTGGGGAGGCTACTGTCTTTATTGATGACCTTTTTCTGGTGAGTCTCCTAGGAAAATAAAACATAAAGTTACACATTTTTCTTCTCCTGTTTCACAGAAAACAGCCAGGAAACTTTGGCTGGTTTTGCTAAAGGTTTATTTCAAGCTTTTTAATCTTTAGATTCTGAGTCTTCTTTACACTTGAAAGGACACAATCTGATGATGTCATTTTCATTCATTCCTCAACAGATGGGTCTCTGTTCCAATCTGCGATCCATCTCAGCTGTATGTCTTCCAGACTATTGGATCCAACTGTCGAGCTCCTCCGCTTACCCATAATGCCCCTAACTCCTGCATTACTCTGATCTTGTTTGCCGCTCTTATGGTTTGGACGTGGATCATGCTGTCTCAATCTCTGGGTTTGTTTTATACACGTTTTTTTGTAAGAAAAGCAGATTTTATTGAATTCTCTATTATTGCTAGTTGTTTCTGTTTTCCTATAGCCCCATTCTCCCTTTATTTGCTTTTCTTTTCCAATAATTACTATTGCTTTCTACCTGTTGCCATTGGGTATCTCTACTTTACCACTGTAGGTAACCCTTTCCTAGTTTCTCTCTTACCTGCCTTTCCTGGTAGTTATTTAATTACCATTGTTGGGAATTTTCTATTTATTCCTTACTCCTTTGTAAAAAAAAAAAAAAAAAAAAGAGAGAGAGAGAGTCCTTCCTGTTTTCTTTCTGCTTTTATCATGGCTGAAAAGCTAACAGGTTTTAAAAAGTGCACTTCCTGTGAGCATACGATACCCAACTCTGATGCCCACAGGGAAGGGCATCTTTTGCTTTGGAGAGGGCCATCTAGATACCCCTTGTCAAATGTGTGTGCATCCAAATCTAGGGCCATAAGCGATAGACATAACAAGTTAGTATTGAAGGGTTTACTTCCAGCTTTGGCTCCTTCTTCAGCTTCTGTTTCAGGAGCTCAACCCCCCCCCCCCCCCCCCACCAAGAAGTCAAAAACTGCTTTGAAGCCTAGGGGGCATAGGAAACACTCACCTGCCTGGTCTCCTGAATCTGTCTCCTGAATCTGTCTCCTGAATCTGCTTCTGTATCAGAGCTGCCTGCCATGTTACCTAAGTGTTTGGATCCAACCTCCTCTGATCCAACATCTGGAATGACAGTCTCCTCGACCTCAAAGCCCTCTCTTCTCTCTGCAGCCAATTTCCCCTAGGCTCCGATCTCCCTTCTTACAGGAGATACCCAGGAGATTTTCTCACCCACCTACCACATAGTCTTCTATCAGGTCCTTCCAAAGTCTGTTCAAGGCAGATGTGGATAGGATGATGAGGAAATTCCTCAGAGCTCAGATCCAGATGGGGGGGTTTAACCAGCTCCATCTCCCATCAGATCTTTGAACCTTCAATCTGTTTCCCATTCCATTGTCACTTCTTCTCCAGCCCAACCAGTGATTTTGGAACTCTTGGATCAAGAATCGAAGTGTCAGATGCAAAGATAGCTTCTTCTTCGAGTCTGTGTCCCTGACTCATTCAGCACCAACCCCCCCCCCCGAGCAGGATGAGTCTCTGTGCTGACGCTTCAGCGCTGGATTGGGGGTGGGGGGTGCCTTTGACTCAGAGGGTTTTGGAGCCATCTCTTCCCCTACGCATTTCAGAGCTAGACAGCTTGGGTCTGACTCCTCCTTTGGGACAGCAGTTTGGTGAGGTTGGCTATGGCTTTTCCCAGTCCTTCCACTTTCAAGGTGGTGGAGAGGGTTTTCTCTTACCCAAGAGTTCTTTCAACTCTTATTTCTTCAGATCCTACCACCATATCCCCTTTGGATCTGACTTCTGAGACGCCTGTATCTATATCACAGGCACAGCCTGTGTGAGCTTCCAGGCATTTGCTACTAAGGAACTACCCATTTCTTCTGATACCTCTCCAGATCATCCAACTAAAGAGGTCCCCCGGAAGAGATGTGTAAGAGGAGGCACTTCGATTCCCTTCCGAAATCATTAACCAAAGAAACCAACTTCAATGAAGGGGAAGAATCTCTCAGATAACCACCAGATGATGTTGTCTTTGGAGACATCCTAGAGATCCTTAGCCAAAAAGGTGGATGGTCTTCCAGTCCCCCTTCCCAGGAGGAGTCAGTGTTGCTAGAAGCCTTTAGGTCCAGCCCATCTATCTCGTGGTTTACCCCTCCGGTGGATGACTTTATAGATTTTGTGACCTGCTGGGCATGGAAGGAGCCAGAAACCATAGAACCAATTCCCTGTTGCTCAGACAAGATTCTCACTCCACCCAAAGACAGGCCTTAATGGAGTAAGGGAGTTCAGATGCCATGGTTGTGGCAGCAGCCACAAAGGAGGAGCTGGCCGAACAAAGTTTCTCTGTTCATCCTCCTAATAGAGAGTTTAGGACAATGGACCAGTTTAGAATTTGTGTTTATGCCTCAGAGAACTTTGCCTTATGGTCAATCAACTACTTGGCACATGTTACCAGATTGCAGAGAGACTTGATTAAGGAACTCTAAGTCTAGTCCCTGGTCCATGTCGATGGAGAAACAGAAACAGTTTTCTTCACAGCTGGTCACCCTTCAGTGGATCTCTAATGCATGTATGAGGTTAATCTCTCATACAGAGGAAGGTTACTCATGGGTGGCGGGTTCAGGCACAGCCATCAGGAGACATGCTTGGATACACTTGTGAGACTTTGTGGAACCCTTTAAGTCTTCCTTCATCAATGCTCCTTTTGATGGATCTTCTTTGTTTGGGCCCCATAGTAAAAGAAACACTTTGCTGTAGCGAACAAGATGGAAAGACCTTGTCTATCATGAGAATCTATTTTTCTGCAGAGATCCTTTTCTAGGAATCAGAGCTTTGGTAAGAACATATGGTTCTGAAAATCACAAGGACCTTTTCAGGACTCACAAAGAGAAATTTCTTCCAGAGGTAGAGGGTGAACTTTAATGGAAGACGCCATCCTCACAGCAGAGGGGGGTCAGCAAAACAAAGGATTTAGAAATTCATTTTTGGATAGACCCTTTCATTGCTTTTGAAAGGTTACCTAATTGTTCTTCTATGGAGGTAGCCAGGGGCTTATCTTTGCACCCAAAAGCCTGGACATCCATCACAAAAAGACACTTGGGTGCAAAGAATTATATCCAGAAGATGTTTCATTCCCCTTTGGTAAACTCTCCCACCCAAATGGAAAAATCTCCCCGATGTTCCGCCAAATCAGTGGGAGTTACCAGCTCTAGAAGTTCAAAATCTTCAAGACAAAATGATCATTTAGGAGGTCCCACCAGACCAGAGAGTATTTGGAACTTTACTGAAGGTTCTTTTTAGTGCCAAAGAAAACAGGGGACCTAAGGCCCATTTTGGATCTCAGCAGTCTAAATCAGTTTGTGAAGAACTCCAAGTTCCAGATGGCTACGGTTTAGTCCATTCTGCCTGTTCTGCAGAAGGATGATTTAATGTGCTCCATAGATCTCCAGGATACGTACTATCACATCAAGATGAACAGGTTCTCCTGGAGATATCCGTGCTTTCAGCTGGGGACCAGTCATTATCAGTTCAGAGCCCTGTCCGTTGGGCTCAACAACCCCAGAGTGTTTATAAAATGTACGACAGCGGTAGCAGCTTATCTCAGACTACTTGGATTCAGAGTATTTCCTTATGTAGACGACTGGCTCCTCACTGTGCCAACCAGACATCTCCTCAAAAAAGCCAGGGACTACTTAATCCAGTTGTGCCAGTCTTTAGGGATCACAGTCAATTATTCCAAGTCCAATGTTCAGCTGGTTCAAGTCTATAGGAGCTCGCCTGGTCACAACCAGTCAGTTGACCTTTCTTCCACCAAACAGATTACAGACCTTAAAATTGCATGTCAAGTCAGATTCTTTCATGTCGTACTCCTCCAGCAAAGTTGGTTCTTCAATCCTTAGGGTCAATGGCTGCGGCGATTACCCTGCTATAAAACAGCTCTTTTTCACATGTGGATTCTTCAATGGACTCTAGCAATTCAATGGTCGATTCTTCAACAGCCTCTGAACCATCCTATAAAACTTTCTTGGGTCTGCAGAGACTCCTTTCTTTGATGCATTCAGTTCAACAAAGTTTGTCAGGGACATCATTTTGTATTCCCACCCCCAACGGCTATGATGACCATGGATACCTCCCAACTGAGATGGTGGGGTCATTTCTTAGATGGACTGTTCAAGGTACATGTTTCCCAGAAGAGATCAATTTGCATATCAATGTCCTAGAGATGAGAGTGGTCCCTTTAGTTTTGCAAGCCTGTTGGCACTTCCTTCCTCTAAGGACAATTGCTATCCAAATGAACAACACGTCGGTAGTCTGGTACATCCAGGAAACATGAGAAACAAGGTTCTACCCCCCTTGTCTTGAAGCAGTGAGAGTGTGACAGTGGGTGATCTCCTCCAACTGATTTGCTCTAATAATGCACATACTGGGGAAATCCAGCATTCTAACTGACAAGCTCAGCAGGACAATTCTGATGCCTCTCGAGTGGTCTCTCAACCATGTGGTGGTGGAGAGAATCTTCTGTTAATGGGGGTCAACCTTGCTTCGATCTCTTTGCCCTTCCCCTCAACAAGTGCAGTGGACTTTGTGCCCTAATCCCCTCTCAGGGGGAGTCACTGAGAGATGGTCTAGTCCACGTTTGGCCCTCTGGTCTCCTGTATGCTCACTCCCTCTTATCTATAATCTCAGTAAAAATTGATAAGTGGAAGGAGTTACCAACGGAGCACTACAGCACTAAATCAAGAAAGAATTTACTAAAGGTAAGTGCTTTCGGCAAAATCTACTAGACTTCATCAGAACATTCAAGTAACCAAGGTTACATGATTAAATACCCTAACCCTCTTAACCATTGGATAACAATAAAACATAATTTCCTATAAATTAATTAATTTATTTAAAATGACATTATCAAAAAACTGCAGGAAACAGCAACAATACCATAAATCCCAACCAATCAAATAAAATACAGCATGGTTTAAAAATATCCTATTAAAATTACATAAAGAAAGCTGATTTTAGTTTCAATACAGAACTAATGTAAGTCTTGTCATTGAGCCCAGGTGGTTGACATGCATTTAGTTTAGTCTGCCACTTGAGCTCTAAAACTTCCAAGAAGTCATCATCCGGACCACCCAGTGGACCCAAGTCTGTTTGAACTAATACAAAAAATTTTGAACGAATGTGTCGGATGTACCTTAATGTGCTTATATAAAGCATTAGTGTCTTTGTGGTTCTGAATATCATAGTTGTGTTGGTATATTCTTTGTCTAAGGGCTCTGATTGTCTTCCCCAATAATAACCATCACATACCATACAGTCTTCCCCAATAATAACCATCACATACCATACAGATTGCGATGTAGACCACGCCATTAGTATAACAATAATGCTTTTTGTTAGTAATAATTTTACCATAGTTCGTAACTTTGAATCAGTGTCCAGTATGAAAGGGCATTGTCCACACCTCCCACATTTAAAAGTTCCACCTGGTCCTGATGTTACTTTTTTCCTCTCCACCAGACCTTTCAATGAAGTACCCTTTCTGTATACCACAAGAGGTTTTTCTCCCAACCTTTTGTTGATCTTATCGTCCATACAAAACATGGTCCAGAAATCATAAATGGTACTTCTAAAATTGAAAAAAATTTCTGGTGAAAGGGAGGACACATGCCCTACTAAAACTCAGTTTTTACCAACTCAGGGGCCCTAGTCAAACTTCCAGGATTTTCTAAAAGTGTAGTATAAGTGCCCCCAGCTCTTTCTAGTTTTACTTCTTCAGCTATGTCATTGACAAATTTAAAGGGGTAACCTCTTTTCCGTAACATCCCCATAAGGACATCACATTCTCTAATAAAAATCATCCTGATCAGAAACCATTTTGGCCAATCTCACATATTGACCCTTGACAACGGACTTCTTCTGGTGCAGAGGGTGGCAACTCTCAAAATGTAACAGAGAGTTAGAGTAGGTGGTTTCCTGAAAAGATGTGAGGTAAACTTGCCCTTAGATTGGTCCTTCTTGATGGTATCATCCAAATAATTCAAAGTGTCAAGATCCTTGGTCATGGTAAATTTCAAAAAGGTTGTAGTATTGTTTATATAAGTGAAGAACCTGTTCAGGTCATCCTCACTCCCGTGCCAAAATAGGATCAAATCATCCGGGTACCGTCCGTATAGTACGCACATGTCTGCAAATTCAGAGTTCACTATATAAAGGTCTTCCCACTGGGCTAATACAGTGTTGGCAAATAACGACACACAGCATGCGCCCATTGCCACCCCCTGCACCTGCTTAAATAAATGTACTTCAAAGGTGATGAAATTGTTGTCCAGGACCATCTCCATACAGGACCTGATTGAAAAGGATAGTGTCATGTTTCAACGAACCATTCAATAGTGTTGACAACGAACTGGTGAACTTGCAAAAAAGAAAAGAAAGAAAACTTATTAGGGATAAAACTGATTATGAGGGGGGAGGGCATACCCTGACCCACCCCATTGCCAACAAGCTAGGTGGTCTGAGAGATTTGAGGAAGTGAATGGAATTAATGAAGAGGATGATGTAGTTGATTCTGAGGGTGACAGTGCCCCTTTAGAACCACCTCCTCTGAGGAGATCCCAGCGATTAATGAATCGGGGGGGGGGGGAGACAAGGGAATGGGGGCTTATGGACAAGTGTACTGTCAGAATCAATGGAGAAGGGGGAGACAACAACAACAACAACATTGGAGGTGACCAATGATGGGCATGAAGGGACTGGGATGAATGTATGTAATATTGTCAAAAAATTTGACCATGATTTCAGCATTTACAATTACAGTAGGGCAGCTGTGAGTACTGATTGGGCAGAATTGTTCTCTAAAGGGCTTAACTTTGTGCCCACAACTGGAAGTGATTTAGTTAACACTGTTTTGGAGTTTAAATTATTCACCAGGAAGTTGAACTTGGCACTTTTTTTCTCACAGTCGGGGAATGGTGCCTTTAATTTGCAGGGTAATCTAGGCCAATTAAATAGAGCAAGTACTTTCATTCCCCCCATGCACTCGATAGTACAGTTGTATGAGACCCTTTGTGAAAAAGAATTTAGGAAAGAAAGTGGTTTCTAACAACAAACATTTCTTTGACAAAGATGGGGCAAGCAATTTAACAAGTCAAGAAAGTTCATTGCTCTGTGATATTTTAGACAATGAGGAAATTAGGATCATGAAACCAGATAAGGGGGGAGGAATTGTTATCATGGACGTATGTGATTACAACAGTAAAATGACTGATTTAATGTATAGTGGCACCTACACAGAGGATTCAAAAAATTAGCTGAATACAGCTTATAGACGTATTGATTTAGATATTGAACAACTATTCTTGAATAAACAAATCACTTTGGAAACTTAAAGATTTTTAGAGACAAAACATCCTAGAATTCCTACTATGTTTGGAACGCCAAAGTCCATAAAAGTATTTCCGATCCTCCCTTACGACCGATTGTTGATGCAAAAGCATCTAAAACCTTCAGTCTGGCCAAGTACATTGACAGTACAGTTAAACATACCCTGGAGAATAGAGACCTGGTGATTAAGGATTCCTGGGACTTTCTTTCTAAAATTAAGAACAGAATGTACCACGAGGGCTTGATATTGGTCACCATTGACATTTGTGACCTCTTTTCTGTAATACCCCATGATATTGGACTAGAATCGTTCTATGACTATTTATGTTTGAATGGTTCATTGAACCATGACACTATCCTTACAATCAGGTCCTGTATGGAGATGGTCCTGGACAACAGTTTCATCCCCATTGAAGGCATTTATTTAAGCAGGTTGAGGGAGTGGCAATGGGTGCATGTTGTGCGCCGTTATGTGCTAACATTGTATTAGCCCAGAGGGAAGACCTCTATATAGTGAGCTCTGAATTTAAGGACATGTGGGTACTATATGGATGGTACCTGGATGATATGGTCCTATTTTGGCATGGGAGTGAGGATGGCCTGAATAGGTTCTTCACTTATATAAACAATACTACAACCTTTTTGAAATTTACCATGACCAAGGACCTTGACACTTTGAATTATTTGGATGTTGCCATCAAGAAAGACCATTCTAAGGGCAAGTTTACCTCACATCTTTTCAGGAAACCCACCTACTGTAACTCACTGTTACATTTTGAGAGTTGCCACCCTCTGCACCAGAGGTCCCTTGTCAAGGGTCGGTATGTGAGATTGGCCAGAATGGTTTCTGATCAGGATGATTTTATTAGAGAATGTGATGTCCTTATGGGGATGTTGCGGAAAAGAGGTTACCCCTTTAAATTTGTCAATGACATAGCTGAAGAAGTAAAACTAAAAAGAGCTGGGGGCACTTATACTGCATTTTTAGAAAATCCTGGAGGTTTGACTAGAGCCCCTGGGTTGGTAAAAACTGACAGTTTTAGTAGGGCATGTGTCCTCCCTTTCACTAGAAATGCTTCCAATTTTAGCAGTATCATTTATGATTTTTGGACCATGTTTTGTATGGACAATAAGATCAACAAAAGGTTGGGGGGAAAACCTCTTGTGGTATACAAAATGGGTATTTCATTGAAAGGTCTGGTGGAGAGGAAAAAGGTAACGTCAGGACCAGGTGGAACTTTTAAATGTGGGAGGTGTGGACAATGCCCTTTCATATTGGACACTGATTCAATCAAAGTTAGGAACTATGGTAAAATTATTACTAACACAAAGCATTATTGTTATATTAAGGGCGTGGTCTACATCGCAATCTGTATGGTATGTGATGGTTATTATGTGGGGAAGACAATCAGAGCCCTTAGACAAAGAATATACCAACACAACTATGATATTCAGAACCACAAAGACACTAATGCTTTATATAAGCACATTAAGGTACATCCGACACATTCCTTCAAATTTTTTGTATTAGAACAAGTAGACTTGGGTCCACGAGGTGGTCCGGATGATGACTTCTTGGAAGGTTTAGAGCTCAAGTGGCAGATTAAACTAAATGCATGTCAACCACCTGGACTCAATGATAAGACCTCTGTTAGTTCTGTATTGAAACTAAAATCAGCTTTCTTTATGTGATTTTAATAGGATATTTTTTAACCATGCTGTATTTTTATTTGACTGGTTGGGGTTTATGGTATTGTTGCTGTTTCCTGCTGTTTTTTGATAATGTAATTTTAAATAACTTAATTAATTTATAGGCAATGATGTTTTATGGTTATCCAACAGTTAAGCGGGTTAGGGTATTTAATCATGTAACCTTGGTTATTTGAATTAGTAGATTTTGACAAAAGTGCTCCGTTGGTGACTCCTTCCATTTATCAATTTTTACTTGGTTTTGGTTCGTGTTTTTTCCTGAGCTTATCTATAATCTCCAAATTTTTTCAGAAGGCACTTTGGCTGTAGAGCAAGGTTATCCTCATTGTCCCCTATTGGTCTTGGCAAGTTTGGTTCCCTTTTCTGTGGTCTTACCTCATCTGTCCTCCTTGGACACTGAAGTTCTGTCCGGATCTGATATCTTATCCAACAAGGATGGCTCACCCAAACATTCCATGCCTCAAGTTGACCACATGGTTTTCCCAATTCCAATGGTTGCTAGACAGGCCAGGCTTTTTTCATCACTTCACTAAATTTAAATATCATCCCAGAAAGCCTGAACTAGAAAAATATATAAGAGTAAATGGAAAAGATTTTCTTATTGAGTGCATCAGAGAAAATAGATTCTTTTGCTGCTCCTATTCCAGCAGTTTTAGATTTCCTTACTTCAGTTTTTCAAGGAGGTACTAGTTTTTCCGCCATCCAGATTCAGCTAGCAGCCATCTCCAATTATCATACTGGAGATAATGCTTTCCCTCTAGCTTCATGCAGGTTATGCAAAGCTTTCCTTTAAGGTATCTTCTTACTTAGACCTCCGATTAAAGACCCTACCCCACCATGGAACTTTGCACTTATGTTGCAGAGCTTAGCTCAACCTCCTTTTGAGCCCCTCAGCCAAGTCTGATCTCATATTTCTCTCTTAGAAGACTATCTTTCTAATGGCTATAACTTCAGCTAGGTGAGTTGCAGAACTCCAAGCACTGTCTTCAAAACCGCCTTATTTGATTTTTCATAAAGATAGTCATCTTACGTACCAATTTGTCTTTTCTGCTAAAAGTAGCCTCTGAGACCAACAACAGCCAAGTAATCAACTTACCCTTCTTCTTTCCAAAAATTCCCAGTAAAGGAGAATACATTCTTCATCTTTTGTTTGTATATAGATAGCTTCATTTTTGGATTTTAGGAAGACTAACCAACTTTTAGTTTCCTTTGACCTTAAATTGGTAAAACCAGTTTCTGAAGTCACCTTAGCAAAATGGTTAATGGGTGGTATTTCATATGTCTCTTCTGTAAGAGGTCTGCCTTTACTGAAACCTAAAGCTCACTCCACTAGATCTATAGCTACATCATCTGCATTCTCGGCTAGAGCCTCTGTTTATGCTGTTTGTGCTGCAGCTGCTTGGTCCACTGCCTGCCTTTATTGGTCATTACAAGTTGAATCTCATTTATAGAAGCAGTGCTGCCTTTGGCTCTGCCCCACTCAGGAACATCCTTCTTTGAGGCTAGAAAAGACTGAAAAAAAGAACTGAAGATCACTTTACAAAGAAACAGTGGGAGAAATATCTGTGGCTCCAAAGTATGCAAATAAGTCTAGAAGGCTTAGAATTTTTTGCACGGAAGAGTTTGCATGGATATTTTATACCCCAAGCAGACTTCAGATAATTTTCCCTCGGGTAGGTAGCGAATGATGGAACTGTGAAGGGAAAGAGAAAGATAATTGCTTTTTTATTGGGGAGGGGGATAATAAGTTGGCAGATTTTAAGTATTCCTTACAGAGTACGTTTTCAGAAATATTGTGGGAACAAATAGTTATAACTAGTGAAATTATTCTATTAAACTGGGGTACATGATCTAATTGAATAGGCATAGTAAGTAAGGCCTTGAATGTTGTAAAGGATATAAAAGTTGGATGTGGGATTTTTAGGAAAGGAGGAAATCACATACAAACAATGGCAGAGTAATTTTCCAGGTGGAGGAGTGAGATTTGAGGAAGGGCAGGATTTGAGCAATTTATGTAATATTGGAGTCAATGAAAATTGTTAAAACAAAAACATGTGTACTGCTTGACCGGTTGTTTTGTTTTCAGTGTTTACTTGTGTCATTATTTAAAATATGACAATTTAATAAAATGTTTAAAAAAAAGACTTGCAGATCCTGAGATAATCACTGGCCTCCTTATGTAATAAGAAACTGGGCTCTAAAGTCTCTAATACTACTTGGTCCAGATGGTTGACTGCTTGCATTAAATTTTGTGTGAGAAGTTAGAAAAGCTCTATGTAGACATTTCCAGGTAAAAATATGCCAGAACTGAGACCATGAGGTATATTTAATAGAAGATAACAATTGTGATTTATTATGGGAATTAAATTGTGATGCATGACACAAAGTAATATGGTTCCAAAATTTTACATTTAAATTTGTTTTGTATTCAATGAATATTTTATAAAGTTTAGAAATGTAATTGTCCGTTCTTTAATTATTATATAAAATTTCATATAGTAAGTAAAAAACCTTAGGTCCTCTTTATAACAAGAATTTAACATGAATATGCATAAATCATTTGTATAAGTTTTCAAATTATGTAGAAGTAACCAATCTAATAGAATTGTTAAAACAAATGGAAATGACACTCGTGTTGGAGATCTTGACAAAATTGTAAAGTTGACTGGATTCATATATTTTATGAATGTTTACCCTTCTCTTTATTTTGGTTTAAGATAGAAGAATTTTTGCAAGCATTATTTTCTGATAATTTTTCTTTAATGAAGTTTCTAATATTTAATATAATAGATAAAAATGATTTGATGAATGCAAATTATAATATTCTTTGGTCTATCATGGCTGTTGCAAGAAAAAGTATTCCAATAATTTGGAAATTTTCTCTTGTTTTTAAAGAAAATGACAGTCAAAGAGCCCAAAGTAAAAGAACTAAGAACTTATCCTAATACATTCTCTAGCAGTTCTTGGATTAAAGTGATTTCACTTATTGATCTATATTTGAAGAACAATGGTATTAATGACTGAATTAGCTAATGAAAATTGAGAAAAATGTTAAGCTGTAATTTTAATATCCAGTATCAGGCCTCTGTAAGTATTGTACATAATTCACGTTTGTTATTGTTAAGAACTTGTTATAATATTTATAATTTAAGTCTATTGTATTTGATTACTTATTTATTTATTTAGTGAAAAATAAAAAATCCATGGGGGAAAAATTGTGTGAGAAACACTGTAAACCTTTCTCTTCCTTGCCAAGTGCTCATTCACAGGAACAAAGTGGCTGCAATGTATCCCTAGGTCTAGACTTCCTTTAGAGCCACAATTTTAAGACTATATTCCCATGAAAGGGACTACCCAGGAGGTTAAGCCTGGAATTCTGTGCTGCTGTTGATGAGGATAGACCTCGCCATACCTTATGCAAGTTATATACTTACCCTACAGTTAGATATGGATGAGAAAGTATACCCTTATTTACCTGCCCTCTTTCATTTCCCCCTGCCATAGTGCAGATGTGGTTTAAAGGGATTTTACTGATCACATATGTTTTTCTGATTCATCTTAGCTTGACATAATAGAAATCTAGAGTAGAAAATAGTTTGCAGGTCATTATGGATAAAAACAGAAGGTGCTAGTAGTCTTGGAAAGTTTCCGATGCCGGACGTACTAAAGGTCTGACTTATTCCTATTGATGATCATGGTAGACCTGCACATTCAGATGTGATGTTATGGTAAGTACGCAACTTTCGTATAGGGTGTATAAATTAACATTAAATAATCTGGAGTTGTATAATGCCCACAAGGCTGGTTCTGCAAATTTCTGTCTCTGCCAATCTATCCAGAGTGGTAAAAATACTCCTATTAGTATTCCCATTTGATAGAGATTTTGGATTACTACATGAATGTGGTTAAAAAAGAATTATACATCTAGTGTCGTAGGAATTAGATCATTAAACTGTTTTGCTTACATGGTTTCTTATCAGAATTCCATCTTAAAACTAATTTGAGAATGTCTATTCCTATCAGGTAGTGCAACACACAGAACAGAAAAGCTGACTGCTACAGTAAACAAGATAGGAGTGTATGATATGAAATGTGCTTATGATGCTGTGGATTTTACATTAGCTACTTTGATGAAGTTCTTTTGAAAAGTCTGACTTTGCTTGTAAAGGTCTTATAATGAAGATGTGAGATTAATTAAAATATGATGCTTCCCTGCTATATAGTAGTTGACCATACACCACAAATAAAATGGCTGTACCTTGCCATCTCAAGGGAATATTTTTCAAAGTGTGTCTATTTTCAGTAGATTCAATTTTTTTCTCTTAGGCCTATAATTTTCCCTTTGCCAAATAGATTTGCTGGCTTAGGATGGGTGTTAACTATAGTGGCATATTTGACTAGAATTTTGGTTATTGGAATTATGTCATACTGCTGGAAAGAAATTCATGAAAACTGTTGGGGTGTTATAAATGCTAACTGCTGTTCATAGTAGTTTTGTGTTTCTAGGTGTGGCAAGTTTTTAGGTATGATTAAGTTCTGGAAATGTATATGAACTACTTTTAAGATCCTTAAGGTTTAAGGACTGCTACATTTTTTGCCATGACAGTACTTCAACAAATAATTTGCTTATGAATGATAATGGATTATTTGTGGCATGTGACATGACTAGCAACATCTAACTTAACAGTGAGCATAACACTGCACTACCTTCATATGTTCAGATGTTGACCATTAGATCGTTGTTGCAGTAGGTTAAGATGTATAGGTTATATCCTGCCCAGAATATGACAACTGACCAGCATCTAAAGCTTTAGGGCACCTTCCATACACTTTAAAAGTTGAAGGACTCAAGGAGTCCCTTTACTGGAAAAGCTCACCCAGGCACTGCCACAGTTTGCTGTGAGGGGAAAGGTTAGCTTGCTTTTGATTTATTGCACTTTGTATTACTTTATTGCCTTTTTCTATTTTGTATACTGTGATTTGTTTTCTTTACACTGTTTTACTTGTATTCTGCTGTTGATTGCTTATTAAAACCTGAAAATAGACCACAGTTGTGTCTCTTGTGAGTCAGATTTTTCCCACTCTCCCACCCTGTTGTGTTCTTAAATTTCACTGTCTTTCTAGTTGCCTGCCCCTTATGTTAATTTGACCATATATCTACTTCCCTCACTCCTTTCATTGGCTGGTGTGCATAAGCATAAAATTATCATTTTGTGAAGTCACTCCCTTTCAACTATTTAAATTTATTGACCATCCCATCCCACTGTACTCCATAGTACCAGAATACAAAAGTGCCCACCCCCTTCCAGTCTATCTTGCTCTTTTAAAAATAGTGGTTTTCCACTGAGACAGCTAAAACTTAAGCTATCCACTTTGCGTATTCAATCATATAATAGGAACCCCATGAAATCTGACCTGTCATGGACTCTGGAATTACTGTTTAACTGTAGCCTC
The DNA here is from genome assembly GCF_019279795.1 of Protopterus annectens. Taxonomy (NCBI): domain Eukaryota; kingdom Metazoa; phylum Chordata; order Ceratodontiformes; family Protopteridae; genus Protopterus; species Protopterus annectens. The sequence goes on from NC_056730.1 coordinate 333,412,688, forward strand.
CAAACAGGCTTCATGCCTCATGAATGGAGAATAGGCAGCACTCATCCCTCTGCACAAAGTTGGGCCATCTGCAGACCTTGGAAACTACAGACCTACAGGTCTCGCTAGTCTTATATGCAAATCCATGGAAAGAATTGTCATGGAGATGATCAGTAGAGATATAGTGTATCTTCAGACACTGGACCCAACCCAGTTTGGTTTCATCAAGGGCAGATCATGCCTACTCAACCTGGTGGACTTTTTTGAGAAGTTCACCAAAGCAATGGATGAGGGCAAAAGCGTTCACACTGCCTATCCTGACCTGGCTAAGGCATTTGACACAATACCCCACTCAGGCATTGTTGACAAACTTATGAGTTTGGGTACAAACCCATATGTCACCCGCTGGATATCAGATGGTTCACAGACAGGACCCAGGAAGTTAGAATTGGGGGAGTCCACCTCTACAAAGAGGTCAGTCACAAGTGGAGTCCCTCAGGGATCAGTCCTTGGACCTCTCCTTAGAATTTACTTCTCTGAAGTCAAGGCCAATGACAGTTGTCTCTGGCTGAATAAATGTGCAAATGATCGCAAATTAGGAGCTGTCATTGAATCTCACACTGACATAAATGTTCTCCAGGAGGGGCTGACACAGACAAACAACTGGTGTCAGAGCCATGGACTAAAACTATATGCCACGAAATGCATAATAGTATCCTTTGGGAAGTTAGTTACCCATCCCTGGTAACTGTCATATTGACAACACACCTCTTAGTGTTGACCTAGTAGTCAGGGACTTAGGGACACGCATAGTAATCTAGCCTTTGACCATCATGTGCCTATAGTGGTGATAAACTCATTCTATGTTGCACAACTTATAAACAAAGGCATGACATCGAAGTCCAAGGAAGTCATTGTTCCACTGTTTTCAGCATTCATCAGACCTATCATTGAGTACAGATCCCCCTTTGGTATGTATCGAACCAGGCATATCTAACAATTGGAACGTCCACAGAGGTTCCTCACTAAAAGAATACAGGGCATAAGTAAAATGCCCTTTGCAGACTGCCTCAAGGCCCTTTCCCTGTATTCTGTCTCCTACAGGCTTTTGAGAGGAGATATATGCCTGGCATACAGGGCATTGTCAGACCCCACTCTGATGGACCTTCTGCATATCCACAAAGCAGACAACACCAGAATTACCCGATGTTCTTCGTGTTTCACTGTTGCAGTCATTACATTTGGGCTATTTGCTTTGCAGTAGCCCTCAGTCGGCCTGATTAACAAAGTCTTGGGTCCTGCGTCGGTTGCTGTCCCTTCTTCCATGACGTCAGGTCGTCAGGGGTATAAAACATGCAGCCGACACCATTACATCAGTCTTTCTTGCTGTGCAGTGCCTGAAGCAGAAGCAGAAGCAGTTCGCAAGTACTGGTCGGCCGTCTCCTGAAATTTTCATTTGCGAGTTTCACAACAGAAGTCTTCAACTAAAGCCAAGTACCCCGTTGGGGAAACTTTTTCTTGCTCCTTACCGATGTCAGTAAAAGTTAATAATTGCATTACTTGTGGAAAGCAAATACCTCATAAAGATTTTCATTCGTACTGTATTCCTTGCCTAGGCCCTGACCACTACGTACCTTGCTGTCAATTTTGTGCTTTATTTAATCAGCGCACTATCCGTCGTCGGTATATTTTCGCTCTAAATATTTTGGTTCTTGGTTTAATTATCCAGAAATGTCATCGGTTAGCCATCCAACTAACAGGATTCCAAAATACCACAAAGATAAAGACAGAGACAGGCCGCCGAGGTCCAAAACTGTTGACGCTTCTGCTAAGCCAGTCGCCAGTTCGCCGGTACTCAGTGAGGCGCTTTCGCAGCCCCTAATACCCGCTATTTCTGATTCGCAGGCCTCTACTGAGACCCATTCAGAGTCCGGTATGCCGCGAGATGCTTCAACTTTGAAACCAGCAGATGTCTTTACCTTGGATGGGTCCGGAGCCGCTGTGCAGGCACCGGCTTCTGAGGGTGTATTCAGGCCTGCGGACTTGCATATAAAACCGACACCTCCTTCTTCACTTAGGCCTAAATCTCGAACCGTACCTAAAAAAATGACACCCAGACCACATGCACAGGCCTCTATGCCTAAAAAACAAATGATAATAATGTCTGACGATCTAATAACTCTAATCAGGGGAAGCAAACCCCCCCCCCCCCCCTCTAAGAGGCCTAGGACTGAAATTGTTTATGAATCTTCTGACCAGGATTCTGTTTTTTCTGATGATCTGGATTTGTCCTTATCTACTTATGAGGATTCTGATGCAGAGGACTCTATTCCCTCTGCTTCCCCATCCAGAGGATTTTTCTTTTGGTGAAACCTTACATACTCTAAGGGAGCATTTCCACTGAGAAAGCCAGGATTTTTCTGGTTCAAAAAAGAGGCTTAGGGATTTCTTACTCCTGCCTCGGCATAGGTCTTTAGCTACTCCGGTACTAGACATTGCTGATGCTTTTTCGGAATCTAGTTTGGCCCCTGATTTCTTGCCTCCTGCTACCAGAAAACCTGACAGATATTACAGGGTCCCTGAGTCACACAAGTTCCTTTTTAAAAATCCTGTTGCAGGTCCAGAGACTATTTCACAGGGGTCCAAGGGCATTAAGGCTTCTACTGCTAAAAATCCTACCTCTTCTGATAGAGACTCCAGGGCGCTGGACAGATGGGGTAGGAAGGTTTACACTTCTGCAACCTTGACCATTAGGGCTTTAAACTGCCAGTTTCCTATGTTAAAGTATCAGCAACATGTTATTGGATTGCTTAAACAGAAAATGATGTTGATTCCTGACTGTGTGGAAAAATAAAGAATTACAGGATTTAATGCTTTCTGCTCAACAGGTTGGAAAACATACTTTGCAATGTGGATTTGATTCATTAGAGGCCTCTTGCAGGTCTGCTGTTACTGGGTCTGTGCTCAGAAAGTAAGCTTGTCTTAAGGAGCAATTTTTGCCTGATCATGTTAAAGCTAAATTGCTGGATGCTCCCTTAAATCAGGACGGCCTGTTTGGCAATAAGATGGAAGATAAAGCTAAATCTATGCAAACTGTTAAAGATTTCTTACAAGTTCAGCCTCCTAGATTTAGTAGGCACTGGCCCTCTAAGAATTGGTCCTTTCCAGCCCCTTCCAGGTCTTCTCAAGCCAAACCCAGACACAGCAGAAACCCCAGGTTTCAGCCCCAGGGGACACACAAGACTAAACAATGGGGGGTTTCCACACCCAAATCAGGGAGTAGTAAGACTCCCACTGTGTGTCCCAAGGATACAGATTTCACTTCCACACCTTACCAACACCAAGCGGGTGGCCAGATCTACCCCCAAATCAGTGGGCAGAGGCCCAAAATCAAGTACTCTCTCTTTTAAGCATGTGGGCTATTCAGCTGGTACCAGAAGAGGAAAAGGGACAAGATTTTTATTCAAGACTTTTACTGGTACCCAGAAAAGGCAATACATGGCATCCTATCCTGGACCTTTCTACTCTAAATACCTTTCTGGTGATTCCAAAATTCAAGATGCTGACTCTTCACCAGCTGCTTCCTATGTTAGGCAAAGATGCATGGCTGGCAACACTAGACTTAAAAGAAGCATACCTGCACATCCCTATCAGGGAGTCTTGCAGAAGATACCTATGCTTCAAAGCAGGCTACATGCATTATGAGTTCTCTGCACTGCCCTTTGGCTTATCTACTGCGCACAGGGTATTCACAAAGTGCCTAGCTCCAGTTATTGCATTTTGCAGACAAAGAAATATTCAAATATACCCATACCTGGACAATTGTCTAATTCAGGCAGAAAGCCAGGACATACTTTTGAATCATCTGTTTTTTGTTCAGAGGGTACTGACTTGTCTGGGGTACACCATAAATGAAAAGAAATCACACCTGGTACCCTGTCAACAAATTATATTCCTGGGAGCAAGCTTGAATACAACTTCCCAGATGGCTTTCCTCACGCCAGAGAAACGGATTCTTTTGACAACCTACTTCAAACAAGTGGCCACAAAAGCCCAGTTATCTGCAAGGCAAATACTGCAAGCCTTGGGGTTCATGGCCTCCTGCATTCTTCTAATTCCATATGCAAGATTGCATATGAGGAAACTGCAATGGTATCTCAAAAGCCTATGGTATCAACATTCACAGGATCTAGAAGCAATGATTCCTATCATACCTTGCCTACGCCAGAGTTCCTTTGGTGGGCAGAGGCCTGCCACCAAAACAAGGGACTACCATTCACACTACCCCCTGCCGCCCAAACCTTGACAACAGACGCATCAGACTATGCATGGGGGGCACACCTTGCAGGGAAGTGCATTCAGGGCAAATGGAACCCAAGTCAAATGTACCTACACATAAATCAAAAGGAAATGTTAGCTGTACCGAATGCTCTGACAGCCTTCAAGGACCACATTCGTCCAGGACAACTAATGGTAAAGACGGACAACACCATGGTCATGTGGTACATAAGCAGGGGGGTACCCATTCTTACCCCCTCTGCAGACTAGCTATGGCATTGTGGAACACAGCCTTGAGCTACCATGTGAATCTACAAGCTCAGTTCCTGCCAGGAAAACTAAATACATTGGCAGATGGTCTAAGCAGAAACCTTATGGACCCACACGAGTGGAAACTGGAACCAAGGAATTTCAACATGTTGACATGCAAATGGGGGAGCCCAGATATAGACCTGTTTGTCTCCCCCCCAGAATCATCAATTGGACAAGTTTTGCACAAGGATTCCCCACAAAATAGCTTGTAAAGTGGATGCTCTATCCTTCAGCTGGAAAAACCTATCAGTTTATGCCTTTCCTCCTCTGACTCTGCTCTCCAAAGTACTACTGAAGATCAAACAGGACAAGCCAAGGATGATCTTAATTGCACCAGACTAGCTACGACAACACTGCTACCCCCTCCGCAATGTGCCACGCTTGGCCCCATGGCACCTGCCTCAGACTCCTTCCCTGTTGTCTCAGCAGGTGAAACAGATTCTGCACCCTCAGCTGCAAACCCTGAACCTAGCAGCCTGACTAATTACCTAATCTCTCCTTTACCACCCCTCAGCAAATCAATGGTGGATATCATTTTACAGGCTAGGAGGCCTAGTATTAGAAAATCTTATGCTGCAAAATGGAAAAGATTTTGTACCTGGAACCAATCTGAAGGGATGAGTGCAGCAGTGCCCAATTTACCTCCGATTCTCCAATATTTGACTAAGATGCTTCATAAGGGCTTGTCCTTTTCAGCCATCAAAATCCATGCCTCAGCCATTTCAGCTCATTATAACACAGAGCCTCCCCTCTTCTCTCACCCACTGCTCAAGCAGTTCCTCAGAGGGGCCAAAAATTTAAGGCCATCCAGGAGAGTGCCAACTTCTGCCTGGGACCTTAACTTTGTCTTGGAGAAACTTACTCTTCCTCCTTTCGAGCCAGCTGCTACTGCAGATTTAAAATTCCTTTCCTGGAAAACAGCTTTCCTTTTAGCAATCACTTCTGCAAGATGGGTATCTGAATTACAGGCCCTTATGGCAGTGGAGCCTTTCATCATCTTTCATGCGGGCAGGGTGTCCCTCAGAACCAATCCCTCCTTCATACCCAAGATGGTATCCAGTGTGGCTCTTAATCAGTCCATTCATTTGACAACCTTTTTTCCTAACCCACAGAACAAAGGGGAACGGATACTGCACTCCTTTTAGATGTGCACAGACAACTTAGATTCTACTTGGACAGGACTAAACCTCAAAGGAAATCTGAACAGCTGCTGGTGGCATTTGCTGCAGGGACAGACGGGAAAGCTATTTCAAAGCAAACCATTTCAAAATGGATAGGCCACTGCATTCATTTTTGCTGTAAGCACCATGGCAAACCTGTCCCACAGGGCATCAGACTCCATTCAACCAGGGCTGCATCTACCTCTACAGCCTTTCTCAGGGGCGTCCCTACAAGGGACATCTAGAAGCTGCTACCTGGAGTTCTGTACATACTTTCACCAAGCATTATCATTTGCCAATTTTCTCTAAATCCAGAGCTGGTTTTGCCTCTACAGTCTTGCAGGGCCTTATAGCTGGTCCTAATTCTATTTAAATTCCTCCACCCAACCTTAGCTTTGGGAATCTACCCAAATAAAATGACTGCAACAGTGAAACATGAAGAACATAGTACAGTTGTGTACACTTACCATACATGTAGATGTCTGAGTGTATTCACTGTTGCAGTCCTGGTTACCCTCCCGCCAGCCCCCTTTCTTCTTTTGGCTACACCTCTACTCTCACTTACTATGCTCAAAAAGCTTTTTGGTGTATTTGCTTTTTTGTTGGAGGTATATCCTTGTATTATAGATTTAATTGCTTCCCATTAGGTGGCACCTGACATCTGGGGCAAGAAAAACCTGATGTAATGTCATCGGCTGCATGTTTTATACCCCTGACGTCATGGAAGACGGGTCAGCAACTGGCGCAGGACCCAAGACTTTGTTAATCAGGCCAGCTGAGGGCTACTGCAAAGCAGATAACCCAAATGTAATGAATGCAACAGTGAATAGACTCGAACATCTACATTTATGGTAAGTGTACACAACTGTACTTTCTAAAGGCTTAAACCATGCTTGTGATATGAATAGGACCTGCTGGAGAGATAGGTATCTGTTCCAGAGTGTACCCCCTCTGTGGAATAAGCTCACCATCCATTTGAAGCAGAGTTCCTCCCTAACCCAATTCAAGTGCAATTTGGACAATTGGATGGAAAACCGGAAATGGTTTGGCACCTTTGTCCCTAATGGATACAAGTAACCTGTAAATGTTTCATCTCCCAGGCTCATGCCTACACTTATAAAGAGTATCAGAACTTGTCAGAGATTTGGGATGTATGGCTAGATTTAAAAAAAGCTCTTGTGGTTGTTAGCCTAGTACACACCTATGAACCTATGAGAGATGTATAAAATCAGTGGTTAGGGTGCCAAACCTTCAAAACTTTCTTGCTGTCAAGGTGCAATCTCCTTGTGGGCTTGGTGTGATTGTAGTTGCTAGTGCCTCAGCAAAGCTGGTCAAACGAGTTCCCCTCTGGGAAACACCTTCCACTTTACTAACATTTCTGTGAAAAAGTTATTTTTTCTGTAAAGAAATGTAATATAAAGCTTGAAATTGTATTTTTAGAGGTTGTCTTCTAAAATTGCTTAAAAATATTTTTTTGTCCGGAATACCTGTCTGGAAGAAAACTTTTAAAGTCTCTCTTTTGTAAAATGTTTATTTTGTGATAGGAACTTAGCTCCACTACCTGCTTATCAGGCATGTTTTTCAGCTAAGCCATGGAGCAGACTTCTGACTCCTGTTAGCAAGAAGAATACATTTTTACGGCATTCAGCAGTAGTCAAGCTGGCTTCATTAATGCTTCAGCTGCTAATGAGTGACTGCCATGGCCAAGTTAGGTACCTAGGGCTGCTCATTGTCTTCCCCATCCCACTGGCATTGTTCCTGGAGAAGCCACTATGGACTGGGGGTTTGACACATCCTCTCTGACTGTTGGGTTGTTTCTGTAATGCAAGCGAGAGCCATTCTTGTTGGCCTAAGAATAGGGAATGGATGATGCTTTACCACGAAGCCAATCTAAGGTGCCTAATTCCAAGGAAATAGCTCTTTCTTTGAGTTGGTCTTTTCCTAGAGTGCCTCTTAGGAAAAGAAGACAATACGTAAGGCACATGTCATCAGCTGCTTCGCATATAATGGACAGGGAAGATTGCCTTGGTCTTGCTAAGTGCTTATTTAAAAAAAAATTCTCATTCTTCAAGAAATTTTAAAAGGAGGAGAATTTCTTCCTCTTCATATTCTGAGCCTCATTTTGAGGAAGAAAAGTTGGACTGGGATTATTTTTGTCTCGTGCCTATATCACAAGAAGACGACTCTGATTCTGAAAATTGTTTTTCTTCAGATTCTCCACCTGTAACAAAATCTTTGAAATTGTAGCTAGACTAAAAGAATTGTTTTATGGGAACAGATTGACATTTCAGTATCTGAGAAAAAAATATAACTTATTGCAATGGGATTTTTTCAACAAACAGCTGTACCTCCTGTTTACCAGCATTAGGTGATATTTTCTTGACAACATACAGTATGTCTAACAGTTAACCTCTTGTCCCTAAAAAGACTGACAGATGTTATCTAACCTTCCCCAGACCCATAAATATTTATTTTCTAATACCAAATCAGATCCTGCAGTTATATTTATTTGAAATTTGTTTACCGGGAAAGTCTGGGCCAAAAAGTGCCCATTTTCATTGAAGGCCTGGTGTGAAAAGATCCACAGTCACACACTTTCAAAATCAATTACAGCTATTTTAAATCACAAAGTATCATGTAACACTACAAAACATAAGATTGAAAAAATGTTGTAATGAGAAAAACACAGAATATATGTTTCATAGTAGAGTAGAATGAAAAACAATAACATAAGTTGGAGAAAATATGCAAGGAACAACTCATTAGTCGTATTATTTGTTACACAGATAAGTCCAATAAGGTGTTTAAAAAGAGATATTACAGATTACATGATTAGAGACAGTGAAGGGAAATTGAGTTATGTCTTAGTATGAGACGGTGTTCATATGAGGATTATAGAAGGAAGGATGGAGAGAAAAGGAAATTACAAGAAGACTGAAGAGTAAGGTGTCTTCAGGTAGCGTAGTTGAGTAGGTAGGCAAGAGAAAGAAATAGAGGAAAAGTCTGCAGAGACAGAGAGAAAGTGAATAATGTAAAGCAGTAGGAAAGCAAAAAAAAGAAGGGGAGTAGGTGGTTGGAGAGAGTGGTGAAGGGGGGGTGAGTGACATATAGTAAGTAAGTTCAGCCAGGACTGGAACAAGAGCAGGTACATCATTTTGTAAAGTATTCTTTTAGGAAGTATTAAAAGGTGGGTTAGAAATAGTTCTGGTTTTTAAAGGTAGGGAGTTCCATTTTTTTGCTACTGAGTATGAGTATAGGCTTTGTCCAGGGGATTTATTTGGTTTATTTGTGGTGAAAAGTTGTTTCTTCTGATTTGAGAGCTCTTTTAGGGAAATGTATGTTGATTAAAGGGATAAGAGCTTGGTAGGCTAAAAGTTTGTGTATAATTTTATTTACTGTTATTAGCTGAATGTAGAAGAGGTCGGGGGGGGGGGTTCTAGTCAGCTAAGGCAATGCAGAGCTTTGCAATGACAGGAGAAGGAAGATTAATTAGTAGCAAACCTGGCAATGTTGTAGCAACTGTCATGTTTTTTTTTTGTTGTGGATGATTGTGAATTGGTTAGAACTGGGGCTCCATAAAGTAGGGAGGGCAGAAGGTAGGTTTTGGCTAGAGTTAATTTTTGTGGGTGTGCCCAGAAAATGTTTGTATGTAGCGTGCCTAGTTTTTGATGGGTTTTCTTGATATTGATATTTTTTTTTAATTGATTTGTTTGGAAGTCAAATTTAAGATTATCATCTATTATGACGTCTTATAGTTTGTTATGGTGAACTAAGTCAATTTCAGTGCCATTTGCTAAAAAGATTTTGAAAGATGCTTTGTTAGAGGTGTGGTTTTGGGGGGGTAAAGAGGATGAGTTTGTTTTTGGTGGGGGTTGAGTTAAGAGCTGGGCTTTTGTAAGCCATGTTTCAATGGAGATAACAGCTTGTTGAGTGATTTATTGGAGGTGAGTAAAGGTGTTTGAAGAACAGATGATTGTAGAGTTATCTGCATATTGAGTCAGGATGCATTCACAAGAAGATGAATATAGGTTATTGATAACAATATTGAATAGTAGAGGGCCAAGGATGAATTATAGTGGGACTCCTGTGGAAGTGGGAAGGTATGCAGAGATCATGGACCATTGCCATTTTACAGTTTGTTTTCTGTTGGCAAGGTAGATAGAGAACCATTGAATAGACAGACATGGTAGACCCAGGATGTAAAGTTGAGGAGTTTAGTGTGAAAGAACATGGTGAAGATTTTTGATAGAGCTAGAAATACTGCAGTTACAGTTTTATTAGAGTTGCGAGCTTTATTGACAGTGTCTGTAAAAGATAGTATTGCAGTGGAAGTGCTGTAGTCTAGCTGAAATCCATGTTGCGTATTGGTAATTAGCTTATTTCATAAGCGGTGATGGAGAAGTTTTTGATGTGTAAAGCTTTCAAGGATTTCAGAGAGTGGAGACAGGATGGCAGTGGAATTACCCCTTTTATGTAAGGGGATAATACATGCAATTTTCCATACATTAGGGATACAGGATTCTGTAATTGATCTAGTAATAATAATTAATTAATTCATAAGAATGAAGATTAGGTGTGCTATTGCATCTGTAGCTGGATTTGGGTATTCCAGGGGAAGGTTGTCAGTTGAGGAGGAACAAGGTTTTAGCTTATGTAAAAGCTTTTTATGAGAATTATAGAAACTGGTTGAAAGGTAAAGTGGAAGGAGTTATCTATGTGTATAGAAGTTTCAGTTAGGTGAGTTTGGTGAAGGAAGTTTGCTATGATCTAAGGAAGGTGAAGTTAGCTGCGTGGAAGTGTCTGCGTCAAGTGAGTGTGAGGTTACGTTGGCTATGCATTCTATGAAGTATGCATTGAAATAGGTAGCTGTTTGAAGAGGGGGAAAGTCTAGGTATGGGCTTGGATCATTTTTTTGTACCTTGGTTGATGAGAGAGGATATGGAGGACCAGACTCTCTTAGGGTTGTTTTTACGGATATCTTGTAGGCGAGTATAAGACTTTTTATGTCTATTAACTTGTTTTTTGACTTGGTTTCTTAGCTGTCTGAATAGTTCTTTGGCAAAATCATCTACTGCCAGAAACATTCTGAATGCAAACTCCATTCCTTCTGACAAACATGGGGAAGTCTGAGATGGATCACAAAATATCTTGATTGACTAATAGCTTGTTGTAGGCAATAAGGCATTCACATCTTTCCGTATTTAGATAATTGTCTTATATTTGCAGAATATTTTTCAAAATGTCAAGATTCTCTGCCCTGGATAAAAGACCTACTCATCAGTTTGGGATTTCAAGTAAGCCTACCGAAATCTTCTCTAAATCCTTCTCACAGGATAGTGTTTCTGGGAAGACTTCTGGCTGCATCCCTTATGAAGATTTGCTCCCTCAGGACAAAGTAAAACTTTACAAAGAACAGTTTCTAATTTTCTTCAGTCAGCCCCTGACTTCAGCCTGCGAATATTTCAGGAGTCTGGGTTTTATGGCTTCTACAATTCTCATGATTGTTGTAGCCAGACTTCATATGAGGGAAAAATCAGTGGTTCCTCACTTGAATTTGAACCCAACACCAGCATCCTCTTTCTTTTAGAATTCCAATATTGAGTTTTGTCAAAAAGGAATTAGTTTGGTGGGTGGATCAGTTTTCTGTCATCATGGGACTCCCCTAAATATATTCCATCTCCAACTTGGTCTGAAAATGTGGATGCTCCAGACATTGCTTGGGAAGCTGTTTCTAAGGTGGTTAACATTCATACTCTGTGGAACAAACATGACAGACCAAAACATGTAAATGTCAAACAGATATTGGCAGTAATAAATGCCCTCAGATCTCTAAACCATCTTTGGTCTCCACATCCTCTTAATACTTAACAGGCAAAACCACAGTGATGTGGTACATAAATAAACAAGGGGTAACCGGATCATACCCTCTTTGCAGACTAGCTATGGTAGCCTGGGATGTAGCAACTGAGCTCTGCCTTTCAGTTTAGGCTATCTGTATTCCATTAGAGCAAAACATTACTGCAGAATACAGACCCTCACAATTGAAAACTGAACTTTGGGGTCTTCCAGGAATCAATCCAGCTGTGGGTTACTATTGAAATAAATCTGTTTGCTGCCATTCACAGTAGACAGTTAAACAAATTCTGTACCAGGATTCCTTGCAGACAGGTCTAGAAGACGCATGCCTTCTCATTGTCATGGTTGGGAATGTTCCTTACACCTTATCATCCTTTCTGCTAATAACCAGGGTCAGTCTAAAGATTTTAAAGGGCTTCCCAAGGATAATTGTGGTGACCCCCGTTTGGCCCAGGCAAACGTGGTTCTCCCTTCTTTCAAAGATGGCCAAGATTATATGAGTGAGTTTTAACACCTTTTAGACACCTATTTTTGAGGATATGTAGCAATTGTTAAAGGAGGCTAAGAAACCTGCTACTTGAAAAAGTTCTAAAGACGTGCGTCTGGAGCATTTCTCCCCGGGCCTCCGCTGAAAACAGGATCTGTGGAACCTAGTCGGACTTTCCCGGTCAAAAAATGTTAAATAAATAAAATAAAAATAAAAATTTACAAATAAGTGGAAAAATGTTCTAGTTGGTGCCCAGATAAGAATCAGGACCCTTTTAAGATCCATATGCCTCTGTCTCTTTAATATGTGTATGAGCTGTTATCCTATGGTCTTTACCATTCTTCTGTCAAGATTCATCTTTTGGCCATCACTAATTATCTGCCCACAGATCTCCCTTTCTACCTGGCCTCAAGTGAAACAATTTTTGAAAGGGGGTTCTCCATATCTGTCTGCCTAGAATGCAGGTGGCCATTCCTTGGGACCACCTTTATGCTCTGCAGAAACATGCACGTTTTCCATTTTAATCAGCTTATTAGGCTGAACTGAAGTTCTTAAACTGGAAAACAGTTTAGCTCTGTAACCTCTGCAGTAAGGGTATCTGAGTTACAAGTTGTTACGGTGAGTCAGTCTTATCGCGTTTTTCAAAAGGATAGAGTGACTTTGAGAACAAATCCTTCATTTATGCCTAAAGTAATTTCACAGTTTACCCTTAGTCAAGTTATTCACCTCCCTGTCTTTATTCCAGATCCAAAAAACAAAGGAGAAAAGATTTTGCACACTCTGGATGTCGACAGACAATTCCATTACTGCGTTGACAGAATAAAAAAAAAACAAACTTGTATTCATTCGATTATTTTCTATGAATATAAAAAAGGGGACAGCCTGGGTCAAAACAGACTATTTTCAAATGAGTGTCTCATGCTATTGTCTTTTATTGTTTTCAGCATAACATTCCATTTACAGGCAAGGTCAGGGCCCCGTCTACCAGGGCTGTAGCAGATTCTATGGCTTCTTGAAAGGAGTGGATTCTAGCAACTTGATCCTCTGTGCATACTTTTGCAAAGCATTGCAATCTTCTTCATCAACTTGCCTTTTCTCCCCATTTTGTCTACCTGGGATTGGGGTGCCATTTCAACTGTTGCCACCTCTGTCTTGATTCTGTGCTAGTCTTTTATCTTCTTCGACAGTAGTGCCTGACTGTCACAGGTCTTCTCTCACACACAATCAATCCATCTCTTTGTTGGATGCTATCCTTTCCTCTTGGATTCTTCTTATGTGTCTCATATCTTCTGATTTCCTGCACATGTGCCTGAATCACTATAATCTGTTCTCTCTGATCTTCTCTACAGTTGGAGCTACTTGGGTTTTTGCTCTGACGTTTTCATTTCTTTGTCTGTCCAGCAATGTGCATCCTACTAGCTGTCCCAGCTACTTCATCTCCTCACCTGTTCTGTCTTCACTGCCAGGTTTCTGTACCATACAGTAGTACTAGTTACACCACTGTTTTGTACACCTTACTTTTCAGCTTCTTTAGCATTGTTCTGTCACACCTTGACACCCTGAGCCATTTGGCTGCAGCCCCTCTGATTCTAGCAATGACTTCCTCATTGAGACTTCCCTTCTCCTCAACCACTTTTTCCATGTACTTAAAACTGTTAACCTGTTCCACTATTTCCCTTCAGTCTTAGTTTTCAGCTTCTGATTCTCCCATTTGCTGCCATTACAACTGTCTTACCTGTACTCAGTTTCATCCCATGTGCCTTCACTTTGCATTTTGTACCCCAGTCATTTGCTGAAGTTCTTGCTCAGCATCTGCCTGTAATGGCATATCTTCTGCATACAGCAACTTTGTTGATCTGTCCCTTCTGATCTGTTTGATAAATGTAGTCCATCACCAGTATGAGCAGTAGCGGGCTCAGAGATGAATCCTGGTGCACACCCACTACCACTGGAAACCTCTCTGTATGTATGAACACTGTTCATACTTGAGTTATTGTTCATAGCCTGCACTAATTCAACCAGTGTTTCCAGGACTTCGACCATTGCAGCACTGTACAAATCAGTTTCCTTAGCATGCTGTCATATGTTTTCTCCAAATCTACGAATGCCCAGTTGGACTCTTTCCTCATTTATATGTTCTTTTCAACTATATGTCTCACTACAAACATCAGTTCAGTAGTGCTGTATCCTTATCAGTATCTGAACAATTTGTCTCTCCCATTGTACTTTTTACTGCTCTGAATATTCTTCTGTCAGTCACATAACTTTCATGCCATGAGACAGGGCTTTGATACCTCTGTATTGCCCACAGTTGTGAATGTCCTCTTTGTTCTTGTGCAGTGACACTAGAATGCTTATTCTTCAGTCATTTGGGATACACCTTTTCCTTGCTGTTAAGGTGACTCCAGGAGCCATTGTCTCCCTTAACTTACCTAACGTCTTGATCATATGTGCTGTGACCTCATCTAAGCCTGCTGCTTTCCCGTACTTCATTTTCCTTTGTGCTATTCTTGCTTCTTCTTAGGAAGGCTCCTCCTTTTCTTTCATTGAAGGCTGTGTCTGGGGCAGTACAGCTTCTGTGGGGGTTTTCTTCATTCAGAAACTGACAAAAGTACTACTTCAATTTGCCTTTGAAGTGACTGATGATCAGGTTGTTGCTGGCATCCCTTATGAAGAGTGTCTCATGACGATCTCCTTCATTTTTCTGTCTTTGCCTTGTAACCTGATAGATTATTTTGTGCAACCTGCTTAGTTACCTTCCAGATTATTGTAGGGTGTCTTTGATGCTTTATTCTTTACTATTACCCTCTTTGCTAGTCAGCCAATATTCTTTCTTAACCGCGTCCAGATTTTCTATCTTCCCTTTGTAATTCATTCCACCTTTCTTTTAATGACTTCCTGGACGTCTGCATTACAACACCAGCTGTCTTATGTACCTTATTTCCATACCCGCATATTTATTGTATAGTCCTTATAAATGCTGTTTTGAGGCACTGCCATTCTTTTTCAACTCCACCTATTTCCTCTTTTTCCTGAGGTGCTGAAGCACTGAGTATTTACCTGAATTCTTGTGCTTTCACTGCATTAACTTCTAGATTTTCAGACTGGTGTTTGTTGAATGTTAGAGCCTTCTCTGACTGCTGCTTACAGTGGTTTTTGCTGTTGGCCGACTGTTTCACTGAGGATGACTTTGCAATTGTTAATTCTACCCCAGTACCCTTTCCTTATATAGAAGTTTACCTGAGTTGTGTGTTAGCCACTCTTGTGTGTGATCTTGTGACTGCCTCTAATGTTGAACTGTGTGTTGGCCACCACCAAGCCATTTGCCAGACAGAAGTCTAGAATGACCTCTCCTCCTTTATTCCTCATGTCCAACACATGCAGACCCTGGCAATCCTTGTATCCTGTTCTGTTTGTCCCGATATGTGCATTTAGGTCCCCATTATCAACACCATTCACACCTGTCTGCTTTATCTAGTAGGGGCTGCAGCTGCTGCCTGAATGCACTCTCTCTGTATCATAACCCTGCTGTGTGGCATAGGTGGAGATTATGAATACAGCCCTGTCCTTGCACTGGAGTATGATTGCCCCAAGTTTTTGAGTCTGCCACTAATTCTGATGG
The DNA here is from genome assembly GCF_019279795.1 of Protopterus annectens. Lineage (NCBI taxonomy): Eukaryota > Metazoa > Chordata > Ceratodontiformes > Protopteridae > Protopterus > Protopterus annectens. Next base: position 333,428,382 of record NC_056730.1, read on the forward strand.
CATCCATCACTGTGTTATGAAGCCTGTATCTTGCTGCAGTCCCCGCACCACTTATAGTCTGTCCTCCCCATGGGTAGTAGACTGGATGCCAACCAAGTGTCTTTGCAGCACTGCCTTTTCATCTTTTTTTCTTGGCTACAGAGGATGTTCAGCCTCCTCCTTACCAATGTACCATCCACTTCAAAGCTGCATCCTGTCAGTGAACCTGAATTGAATATAGTGATCTTTAGTTCATGTTTGGCAGGTTGATCAGTTTTACAACCAACTTTTGCTCAAAACAGCTATGTGAGGTAACTCAGTTTGGGCAGCTGAACACTATCCAGCCACTAGCTTATTGATCCATTGCTGCTGGGATTTATAGCTGGTACACACTGACCAGTAGGAGCACATAAACCTGTCCCGCCATTAACATGTGTATCTGACATAGGTCAGAATAAGCAGAGTCATCAATCCATTTATCATTGCCTGGATGTCATATCCTGGGTAGGCTATATACTGTACAACTTAGACTACTGCAGCAGTGATCTGTTAAAACATCTACTGTTATGGTAAGTTTACTTGTATGACTGCAAATTTTATGGTCATGTGTAAGTGTACAAGAGCCATGCAGCTAAACATAACAGCACAGTGCAGCTTTGTTTTCTGAAGCTGTATGGCTTCTAGACAGTTACACACATACATCAGTTACATTGCTGAAGCAGCTGTGTAGTGCCCTTCTCATTTAAAGTTATGGAAAGTTATAAAGTGAATGAAATGCCCTTTGTGCAATTTTACCAAAAGGCTATCGAGGATGCCATCGTAACCATTTTGCTGGAGTCTGTGTTGTTTGCAGTTCGCCGTTAAGTATATTTAGTGATCATTAGTTGTGGCATGGCGTGGAGGGATAAAGCCTTAACTATGGCCCAGGCAACCTGCGTTTGATTAGTGGCTTGGGCATCTGTGGTGCAGCAGTTGAAGGGTGGGTGCGACTGTGCTTGGGGAAGAGGGTGTGCACTTGCACACTCCTTGTGTTACATCCCTGAATGAGACTGAAGATGGGAATGGGCAGGGGACTTTGGCTGAGTTGCTGTAGAGGCAGGAAGATATGCCATATGGCCCATTACACATCTGCTTATGAGAATTACAGGTGTGTGCAAAGGAGAAATGGTGAGTTAGAACAAAAAATGAAAAAGCAGCAGCAATATGTCTTGATCTCTTAACCAGCCTTGAGTATGTGTCGGAGTATGTCAGGAGTGCCCAGTAGACTCAGTGGATGAGAGATAAGAGGGGGGGAATATATATATATATATATATCTATATATATATATCTATATGTAATCTGTGTGTGTGTAATGTATGTACACACACACACACACATATATATATATATATATATATATAAATGTGTGTATGTATCTATACATATATAGACATATGTATATATATATATATATATATATATATATATGTTTATGTATCTATACATATACAGACATACATATGTGTGTATGTATGTGTATATATATATATATATATATATATATATATATATATATATATATATATATATATATACACACACGCACACACACAAATATGTATATGGGAGCGCTACAGAATCCTGAAAGCCCGGAATCCTGAAAGTTCAGAATTCTGAAAACTCAAAATACTGAAAACACACAGGATACCAACATTCACTGTTTTCCAGCACAAGTCCATACAGAAACATATTACCCTTCAACTATATGCAGGGGGGGGCAAGCCCCACACCTCCTGCTACTTAAATATATCAACTCTGAGATTGCACTTCACTACACTAAGTGCAATCTTGGAGTTGATATATTTAAGTAGCAGGGGGTGTAGGGGTGCAGTGGGGCTTGCCCCCCTGCTTATACTTGGAGAACAGTAATATAGTTTGTGTTTTATTTGTTTCTGTATGTACTTGTGCTGGAATATAGTGAGTGTTGGTATCCTGTGTGGTTTCAGTATCTTGAATTTTCAGGATTTTGGGCTTTCAAGATTCTGTAGCATTCATATATATAAAATGCGTGTCTTTGTGTATGTATCTATATAGGTATATATAATAGGTTTACTGTCATTATTTCGAATGGCAAAACATTTGCCGTTTGAAATAAAAAGTTAAACCGAAACTAAACATTTTGACTGTACAGAATGTCGCCCCAAATGATTGACACATTTGAGTCGACATTGTCACAGAAAATGTGACATGATGTAAGTCAAACTCCTATACGACATCACGTTTTTGTCATCCCCCCCCTGGGGGGATGACTGCACCCCCACACCCCCTGTTACTAATTTATTCCAACTCCTAGATTGCCCTACAGTGGGGATATGGATGAATTTTCTATCCCCACTGTACATCAATCTAGTACATATAGTCAAACACACTTATGCGAATGCAGTACTGCATTCGCATAAGTGTGTTCGACTATCCAGCTCACTTTTCCTTTTGCGAACAACATTCTGATTTTCAGCAGCATAACTGCTGACGGCATGTCATTCGCAAAAATGATAGTAAACCATATATATATATATATATATATATATATATATATATATAAAGGTATACATATGTATGTTTATATTTATGGGGGAACTGAATGTGGTCGAGACGCCCTTGGTCAACATTTGTTTAGTCGAAAAATGTTAGTTGACTATACAGATATTTGACAGGTGTGCAGGATTGCACAGTTTTCAGGGTAGAGAAATATGCCCTTTCCCCAGCATTATGCAGGTGGTGTGGCAGGCTTACCCATCTGCCAAAAAAAAAAAAAAAAAAGGTTTGTCTGTTTTTGAAAAGTTTGATGTGATGTTGTCTTATCTTGCCTTCATTCTTCACTGGTTTGTTTCGGAACCAATCCTCTGTTCCGACTCGGGCTATACAAAAGGTCGAGGACTTCCACTAGATTATGGCTGTAACCCTATCCCATCATGCTTCAGGAAAGCTCCCCAGATCTTGTTTGCTGCTAAACAAGATCGGATGCTTCCATTCTGGCTCTGGCTAAGTGGAAATTTTCTTTCATTATTTTTGAAGTACTGTGCTTTATAAATAATTATAAAGATTTATAGTGTTTAGTACGTTGGTTTGAGCTTAGCATGTTTGCTGTGTTGGTTGTTGTTGCTATTGGCCATCTTTTCTTTCTCTAGGCCTTTTCCTCTTCCATATTCCAGCTAGATTTAGTTACAATTATCTAAGCTCGTTTAAGTTAGAGAGCTTGGTAAATTAAAATATTTTGTTAACTCTGTTGATGTTCATCGTGTTTCACTGTTGCAGTCATTACACTTGGGTTATCCTGCTGGCAGGCTACCCGCAGTCGGCCAGAATTCCAAAGTCTAGGTCCGGCATCGGTTGCTGTCGCCTCTTCCCTGACGTCATTGTGCCAGGGGTATAAAAGATGCAGCCGACGCCATTTTCTTCAGTCTTTCTTGCCGTGCGGTGCCCGAAGCAAAAGCAGTTCGCAAGTGCCGATTGGCCGACTCCTGAAATTTTCGAAATCGAATTTCAGAACCGAAGTCTTCAATAAAGCTAAGTACCACGTTGGGGAAACTTTTTCTTGCTCCAAACCGATGTCAGTAAAAGTTAACAATTGTATTTCTTGTGGGAAGCAAATACCTTGTAAGGACTTTCACTCTTACTGTATTCCTTGCCTAGGCCCTGACCACGACGTTAGTAGTTGTCAGTTTTGTGCTAGATTCAACAAACGCACTATTAAGCGTCGGTTTGATTTTGCTTTACATTACTTTGGCCGAAGGTTTAACTACATAATGCCATCGGAACAACCGACAACCGAAATTCATAAAAAATGCAAAGACAAGGAAAAGGACAGGCATCCAAGATCCAAAACCGACGACGAAGCCTCTTCTAGGCAAGTCGCCGGTTCTCAGTGAGGCGCTTTCGCAGCCCCTGACACCCGCTACCTCAGAGCCACAGGCCGTATATGACTCCCATGTGGAGACACCTAGGCCTCTGGAAACTCAAGGTATTGGGCCAGCAGAAACTTTTCCCTCAGATGGGTCTGGAGCCGCTGAGCAGGGGTCGGCTCCTGAGGGTGTTTTCAGACCTTCACAGCTTACTATTAAGTCCACTACAGCAGCCAAGACAAAGACAAAAACACCATTAAAGACAAGGAAACAAGTACAGCATTCTCCTGGACAGTCATCTATGCCAAATAAACAGATGCTTAAAATGGCCGAGGACCTAATTACTTTGATCAGGGGTTCCCATCCCCCTCCTGATAAAAGGCCTAGGCAAGACACTGACTATGACTCCTCTGACCAGGTTTCTATTTTCTATGATTCCTCTTCAGATCAGGGATATTCTCTCCCTCCCTATGAGGACTCTGATGCAGAAGAATCTATACCTTCAGCCTCTCCGCCTGAGGATTATTCTTTTGGGGAAACCTTGCACACCATGAGGGAGCATTTCCATTGGGAGAGCCAGGATTATTCAGAATCCAAGAAAAGGCTCAGAGACTTTCTTTTATTGCCTCAGCACAGGCCCCTGGCTATCCCCCCTGTGCTTGATATTGTTGATGATGTTTTGTCTGAATCCAGTCTGTCTCCTGATTCTTTACCCCCTGCACCAGTCAAGCCAGACAGGTACTACAGGTTCCCAGACTTTCATACATTTCTTTATAAAAACCCTGCTCCTGACCCAGAAACAATTTCTCAGGGTCCCAAAGGGGTTAAGGCTTCCACTGCAAAAAACCCTGTCCCCTCTGATAGGGATTCTAGAGCTCTGGATAGATGGGGGGAAAAAGTTTACACTTCTGCTACTTTAGCTGTAAGGGCGTTAAACTGCCAGTTTCACATGCTTAAATATCAACAGTACCTCATGTCTGTGTTAAAACAGAAAATGTTTACAAACTCAGAAAGTCCTGCCAATAAGGAAATGCAGGATTTATTGCATGCAGCTGAACAAGTGGGAAAGCATACTCTGCAATGTGGTTTTGATTCATTAGAGGCTTCTTGTAGAGCCGCAGTTACAGGCTCTGTCATTCGAAGGCATGCTTGGTTGAAAGAACAAAATTTACCTGAACATGTTAAAGTAAAATTATTGGATGCACCACTACAGCATGATACTTTGTTTGGTGTTAAGGCAGAAGAGGTGTTAAAGAAAATGGAGGATAAAGCAAAATCAATGCAGACAGTAAATGATTTCTTACAGGTTGAACCACCCAGGTTTAGCAGAAACTGGCCTTCAAAAAATTGGTCCTTTCCCGTGTCAGACAGGCCACAAAGAGGCAGATACAGATGCCCAAGAGGCAGATCTCAGCCCCAAGGCTCCTACAGACCTAAACAATGGGGTGCTTCAGTCCCCAAAGGAGGAGAAGACAAATCACAACCTTATAGGAAACAGTCCCAATGACTTCCCTCTACAAATGCCAAGCACTTACCTTTTGGCAGCACCCTTAGGGGGAAAGCTAGCACTTTTCTCACAAAATTGGCACATGATCACCCAGGACAAACGGGTACTGAATATTGATTCTCAGGGTTACAGGTTCCACTTTCACACCCTTCCAAAATCAAAAGGTATGCCGAACCTGCCACAAAACCAATGGGCAGAGGCACAAAAACAAATTTCTGCTCTCATGGACATGAGAGCTATTCATAGAGTACCACAGCAAGAACAGGGACAAGGATTTTACTCAAGACTTTTCCTGGCACTCAGAAAGGACAAAGCCTGGAGACCAATACTGGACCTGTCAATCCTAAATACTTTCCTGGATGTTTCAAAATTCAAAATGTTAATACTGCAGCAACTTCTACCCATGCTGGGCAAGAAGGCTTGGCTAGTTACTTTGGACCTCAAGACGGCATACCTGCATGTCCCAATCAGACAATCTTGCAGAAGATACCTCAGATTCATAGCTGGCTCAATGCATTACCAATTCTCTGCACTGCCCTTTGGCTTATCTACTGCACCCAGGGTTTTCACAAAATGCCTGGCACCAGTGATTGCATTTTGCAGACAAAAAGGAATTCAGATATATCCCTACTTGAACGACTGCCTTATTCAAGCAGACAGCAAGGACATTCTACTAAAGCATCTGGCGTTTGTAAAAAGATTACTAACTTGTCTAGGGTACACAGTAAACGAAAATAAATCAAAACTAGTGCCCTCTCAAGAGATAATATTCCTGGGTGCAAGCTTAAATACAACTGCCCAGATGGCTTATCTCACGCAAGACAAGCAAAGGCAACTGACTCATTACTTTCAAATGATGGCAACAAAGACCCAACTCCCTGCAAGAAAAATTCTGCAGGCCCTGGTCTTCATGGCATCCTGCATTCTACTAATTCCATATACAGACTGCATATGAGGAAACTACAATGGTATCTAAAAAGTGTTTGGACTCAACATTGCCACAGGTTGGAAACAATAACTCTAATTCCCTGCCTGCAACAGGAGTTCCGATGGTGGGCACTGGCCTGTCACCACAACAAGGGACAGCCTTTCACCTTACCCACAGCCAGGCAGACAATAACAACAGATGCATCAGATTATGCCTGGGGGGCACACATGGCAGGAAAATGTATTCAGAGCACATGGCCCAAGGAGCAAATGCATCTTCACATCAATCAAAAAGAGATGCTAGCTGTACAGAATGCCCTGACAGCCTTCAAGGATCTACTGCATCCAGGACAACTATTACTTAAGACGGACAACACCACAGTTATGTGGTACATAAACAAGCAAGGGGGCACACATTCATACTCCCTCTGCAGGTAGGCCATGACTTTGTGGAACACAGCACTGACCTATCAAGTACATCTGCAGGCACAATTCCTGCCAGGAACGAAAAATACACTGGCAGACGAACTAAGCAGAAATCTCAAGGTGCTCCTAAAAGTCAGACAAGAGAAACCAAAAATAATCCTGATTGCCCCAGACTGGCCACGCCAGCACTGGTACCCAATCCTAAAGAGCTTGTCTCAAGGCCCAGCCTGGACTTTACCTCTAATTCCTCATCTTCTGACTCAACAAAACAATCAGATTCTGCACAGTCAACTCAGAACCTTAAATCTGGCTGATGGCAGATAATATAGCCACTCAGACCACACCTCTCTCTAAAGCTGTTATGGATATTATTTTAGAAGCCAGGAGGCCCAGCACTAGGAAATCTTATGCAGAAAAATGGAAGAGATTCTGTGCTTGGAACCAGGCACAAGGACTCGAATCACTAGTTCCAAATATACCTCAGATTTTACAATACCTAACTGAGATGCTGGACAAAGGCCTATCCTTCCCATCAATTAAGATACATGCCTCTGCCATTTCGGCTCATTACAGTACAGAACCTCCTATTTTCTCTCATCCACTTCCAAGACAGTACCTCAGAGGGGCAAAAAACATAAGACCCCCAAGGAGAGCACCAATACCTACTTGGGACCTCAATTTTGTTTTAGAAAAGCTCACACTGCCTCCTTTTGAGTCCGCCAATACAGCTGATATAAAATTTTTATCATGGAAAACTGCACTGCTCCTAGCAATAACTTCAGCAAGAAGAGTCTCAGAGTTACAGGCATTAATGGCAGTGGAACCTTTCATCATTTTTCATCAGGACAGGGTCTCTCTAAGGACAAACCCAACATTTATGCCAAAGGTGGTATCCAGTGTAGCTCTTAACCAAACCATTAATTTGCCAACATTGTATCCAAATCCCCAGAATAAAGGGGAGAGAATTTTACATGCTTTGGACATACACAGACAGCTACGATTCTACTTGGACAAAACAAAAGCTTTCAGAAAAACTGAGCAACTGTTTGTAGCTTATGCTGCAGGATCACAAGGAAAGCCTATCTCAAAGCAGACTATTTCAAAATGGATAGGACACTGCATTCGCTTCTGCTATTCACAACATGGCAAAGCAGTGCCTAAGGGCATTAGGGCACATTCTACCAGAGCAGCAGCCTTCCTCAGAGGAGTACCAACCAAAGACATTTTAGAAGCTGCAACCTGGAGTTCAGTGCACACTTTCACCGAGCACTACCACTTACCTCTCTACTCAAAATCCAGAGCAGGCTTTGCCGCTGCAGTTCTGCAGGGCCTGGTAGCCTCTCCTAATCCTATTTAGGCCCAGCCACCCAACCTCAGCTTTGGGATTCAACCCAAATGTAATGACTGCAACAGTGAAACACGATGAACATAGTACAGTTGTGTACCTACCATAAATATAGATGTTCGAGTGTATTCACTGTTGCAGTCCAGGTTACCCACCCTCCATCCCCCTTTTCTTTGCTGGGACTTTTCTGTACTTCTCAATTCTATACAACCTATGTGGTGTATTTGCTTGTAGATGAAGGAAATGTTTATTTTAGTACATGCATGCTTTTTGGCATAAATTTTTCCAGCCTTCCTATTTGGGGGCACCTGACATCTGGGGCAAGAAAAACTGAAGAAAATGGCGTCGGCTGCATCTTTTATACCCCTGGCGCACTGACGTCAGGGAAGAGGCAACAGCAACCGACGCCGGACCTAGACTTTGGAATTCTGGCCGACTGCGGGTAGCCTGCCAGCAGGATAACCCAAGTGTAATGACTGCAACAGCGAATACACTTGAACATCTACATTCATGGTAGGTACACAACTGTACTTTTTTCTTCTCTGTTAAGCTCGTTTAAGTTAGAGGGCTACTGCTGGCCCATTTAACTTAGAGGGCCTTATCCCCCTTCCTGTATTTTCTCTTCATAAGGCAGATTCGTTTAGTTTAGCCTCAATTATTGGACTATGTATTTTTGTAATGCCTATAACCTAAGTGCACTGTTCCTAGTATTTGTAATATGTATATGTAGCTTGGAGCTTTTCTCCCGGGACTCCGCTGAAAATGGACATGTATCCAGTCGGACCATCCCGGTTAGCAAATGTAAAATAAATAAAAATAAAGTAAATAATTTAGATAACTGCCTTCCTTTCTGTAGTTAAATTGCATTGCTGTGGTGTTTGTTGTGATTTAAAAAAAAAGTTTGCTAGTATCATTTTTTCTTAGTTGAGCAGACTGTCATCGTTGTTGTTTATTGCTGTTGATATTCTAACAGAATGTGCAAGGATCCTAAAGAATCCAAACCCTCTGGGTTTAAGAAGTGTGACAAATGTAACCGAAAAAATATCGTTGACAGATGGTCCCACAATTGTGTGTACTGTCTTGGCGCAGTCTGTCTTCATGAATCATGTGCTATTTGCAATGCATTTAGTCACACAGTATTGCTTGAAAGAAAACAACAAGCTAATTTTGAGAAGTTTACTAAAGATCCTCTTTACAGAGGAAATCGAAGAAGGTCAGAGTACGTCAAAATCACTAAAATCCCTGTCTTCCAGATCAGAGAAGTCGGGGGAAAATATCATCTTCTACTACTACTGTTCATTCGGAGCCGACAAAGAAACTAGCTAAAGAGTCGTCCCCGGACGCGAAGGCCGTTGGACCCGAAAAACCTTCCTCCTTGACTCCTGCTGTGGTTTCAGGGCTGATGGAGTTTCACACGCAGAGCCAGTCCCCAGAACTGGAGCCGGTTTCTCCAACTCTGACCTCCATTGCTTCAACCTGTAAGATCTCCTACTCCTTCCTCTCGATCCTCCAGGAGCCTCTCCAATCATGATGTGGATTGTGTGGTGCGGAGAATTTTAAGGACATTGGCGCTGGCCAAACTATTGTCAACTCCAACCCAGATGGATTTGGAGCCGAAAAAGACTACCCCTTCTCCATTGATTCCTCCTTAGATCCAATCTGGGACCTCAGAGCTGGAGTGTCTGGAACTGATTGTAGTGGAACCGTCGGACCCAAGACCTACACCAGGGTCTTCGGGCCCGACTGCTGCTCCGACATCCTCTGTTCCATCTGAACTCGTGGGGTCTAGGAGTCGACATTCTCCAGTCAGGTCTGGGGAGGAGAGTCAGATTGGACAGTTGTCTGATCCAAACTTGCCTCTCGGGGCTTCGGTGTGGGTGAGCTCGGCTCCTACATCGGCCTTGGAGCCAACCCCCTTGGTTCCGGGGATGCCTTCTAGTTCTTTGGAGCCAGGAGCTTCCTTGGATCAGGGACGAGGACCTTCGAGGTGATTAGGAGATGCTGTCACCACAGATGGCTCCACTCTCCAGTGCAGGCATTCTTCCCCCAAAGGTGCCATTGTCTGTCTCAGTACCATTGCATCCACACAGATGTGGAGACCCAAAGCCTCAGGATGCCCCATTGGGTGAAGCCCTCTTTTCCAAAACCTCTCCGGAATGCCCTTCCGAAGAGATCCCTCAAAAGAGATTATGCAAGAGGAAGCATTTAGACTCCCCAGAGGAGTCCATCACTTCCGATACAGACCTTGATGAGTAGGAAGGTTCCCCACAGTCACCCTCTGAGGTTGTCTCCTTCACAGACATCCTAGAAATACTAAAACAGAGAGGTGGCTAGAAGCCCATCAACCCTTCTGAGGAGGGGGTCTGTATACCTGAAGGCTTTCGGGTCTCACTCTTCCACCATTTGGGTGTCTACCCCCTTTGAGTTCATGAATGTAGTTAGTCGAAAGGTGTGGGAGTGTCCAGATTCAGTGTTCCTTGGAGGCCAAACAAATTTATTACTGCACCTTTGGACAAGGAGTTTCTTACTAAGGATGTCCCAGTAGATGCTATGATGGTGGTGGCAGCCACCACAAAGGAACTTTCAGAGTCATCCTTGTCTGTCCAGCCACCAAACAAAGAGTCCCGTACAATGGACAGATATGGAAAGTGCATAGTTTCTTCAGCGACATTTGCACTCATATCGCTGAATTACCTGACTTATTTTACTAGGCTTTAGAGAGACCTCCTGAAAAAGCTAGGCCGATACCCTCCAAGGTTATGTAGCTGCGGGGGTTTCAGAAAAAGTTTCCTGTGAGCTCTCCACCTTAACTTCAGTGGTCAACTCCTCCATGAAATTCATTTCTTATACAGAAGATGGAACGAGTAGGGCAGCTGGTACAGGAATTTCCCCTAAGGAGACATTCCTGTATGCGCTTGTGTGATTTTGCATAACCTTTTAAATCTTCTTCTTTTCTTAATAGCTCTTTCGATGGCTCATCCTTGTTCAGACCAAAAGTCAAAGACACACTAACCAGGTGTGAACAAGAAGGAAAGACTCCCTCATCTGTTGGAGTCCATTTCTCCCCACCTACCAGACCTTATTCGAAAGGTCAGAATGGGGGAAAATGTGGTTTTCGAAAATCCCAGAGAGCTTTCCAGAACACCCTGGGTGAGAGGGGGAAGTACCAATGGAAGATGCCAACCTCACAGCAGGGGTGTCCGCAAAACCAGGGTGACAGGGAATCCTTCCTTGGTAAGCCCTTTCAGCACTCCTGAAAGGAGGCCCATCAGTCCATCTCTGGAGGCAGTCAGGGGTCGCTTATCTTTGTACTCAAAAGCCTGGCTAAAAACTACAAAAGACAAGTGGGTACAAACGATCATATCCAGAGGCTACTCCATACCCTTTTCCTTCCATGCCCCAAACACCAAAAACATCCGAGACGTTCCACCCAGTCAGCGGGATCAGGCAATTCTAGAAATATAAAAGTTGCTAGACAAAGGAGTCACCCAAGCAGTCCCCCAGACCAAATTAGGTCCGAAATTTAATCAAGGTTCTTTTTAGTTCCAAAGAAAACAAGGGACTGGAGACGCATCTTGGATCCCAGCAAATTAAATAAGCCCGTAAAAAAAATCAAAGTTCTGCATGGTAACACTGCAGTCGATACTCCCCTTTCTGGAACAAGACGATTGGATGTGCTTGATAGACCTCCAGGATGCATACTACCACATAAAAATAGACAGGCAATTCAGTCATTTGCACTTTTGGCTGGGAGCCAGTCACTACCAGTTTCAAGCTCTGCCCTTTGGTCTCACAGTAGCCCCCAGAGTGTTCAAGTGCATGGCAGTAGTCATGGCTCACTTGAGGCGCCTAGGATTCCAAGTGTTTCCTCACCTAGATGACTGGCTCCTAACTGCCACCACCGAGCATTTACTAACAAAAGCGAGAGACACCACCATACAGTTTTGCTGTCACGTAGGGATCACAGTAAATTACAAAAAATCTGCCTTGTTGCCATCTCAGCATATCTATTTTATAGAAGCAGGTCTAGATGCAAAACAAATGATGGCAAAGCTTCCCCCAGACAGAGCTCAAGTCCTACGACACCAAGTCAAAAATCTACTTTCCAAGAAAAAAGTACAAGCAGGAACTGTCCTGAAGGTCTTGGGTACCATGGCAGCAACAATAAGCTTGATACTATTGGTGCGCCAGCATATGAGAATTTTGCAGTGGCTGCTGTTCATTCAGTGGTCCATGCAGGAGGTACCCATGTATCACCAAATTATAATAGAATCTTGCAGGAAAGACCTTCATTGGTGGCTTCATTCCACTCATGTGACTCTAGTTTGACCCTTTGTTCTTCCACAACAGCTAGCCACAGTGACCACGGATGCTTCCCAGATAGGGGGGGGGGGCATTATCTGGGAAGGACAGTCCAAGGTACTTGGTGGGATCACGAGGCCCACTTGCACATCAATGTCTTAGAGATGAAGGCTGTGCTTCTAGCATTGCAAGCATTCCAAGACTCTCTTCTGGTAGGAACTACTGCAATACAGACAGACAACATGTCAGTTGTGTGGTACATAAACAAACAAGGAGGATCCTAGTCTTACCCCTCTGTTGGGTGGCCCTGAGAGTATGGCAGTGGGCAACCTCTTCCCAACATTTTCTGACAGCAATGCACACCCCAGAGAAATCCAGTGTGATAGCAGACAAACTCAGCAGAACAATTCTGATGCCTCGCAAGTGGTCCCTAAAACAGGAAGTGGCCGAAGAGATTTTCCGCAAGTGGGGTCAGCCTTGCTATGACTTTTTTGCCATGTCTATGAATGCCAAATGCAGCAGCTACTTTGCCCTGATAGTCACCAAGGGATGCACTTGTACACGATTAACTCCCGGGTCTCCTCTACGATTTTCCCCCCTTTTCATTGATATCCAAAGTCCTTCAAAAAGCCAGCTCATTGAGAAGGAGTTTAATACTAGTCGCCCCATACTGGCCTTGTCAAATATGGTTCTCCTTTCTTTGGCCTCATCTCCAGGAGGAGCCGTGGATTCTGGACTCAGTTCCAGACCTCCTGACTCATATCTCTAGGATACTCCACCCATCAGTTTGAACCCTCAAGTTGGCAGCTTGGCTGTTCCAATTCCACATATAGCCAGGCTCCCTGACATTTTCCCTTCAATGAAACATATCTTGATCTCATCTCATAAGGCTTCATCCAGGAAATGATACATGAGCAAATGGAAGAGATTTTTCCTTTGGGCCTTGAATAATCGCATTGACCCTTTCTCTGCCGCTATATCCTCTATATTAGAATTCTTGACAAAGCTTTTTACTGAAGGCGCAGCTGCAGCTACTATTCAAGTTCAACTAGTAGCTATATCAGACTTCCATATAGGTGAATGGGGGCTGAATGTAATGTCCCACAGACTTTGCAAAGCTTTCCTGAGGGGTACTGTGTTACTGAGACCACCCATCAAAGATCCTCCAGTGCCATGGGACCTAAACTTCCCCCCTTTTGAACCTGCATCATTCTGTGATCTAAATTTTTTAACGTGGAAGACCATCTTTCTGGTAGCTATCACTTCTGTTAGAAGAGTGTTAGAGCTACAAGCATTGACGATAATGCCCCCCTACATGCTTTTCCACAAATACAAAGTATCTCTACGAACAAACCCATCTTTTCTACCCAAAGTATGCTCAGAATCTAATTTGAATCTATCCATAACCTTACCAGTTTTAGCCCCAACTATGGCAACATGGTAGAGTATATGCTACACCAGCTAGATGTACATAGGCAATTACGCTTCTATTTATATAGAACAGAGGATTACAGAAAATCTGATCAGTTATTTATATCATTTTCAGATAACAAGAATGGTGCTCTTGTGTCAAGTCACACTTTTAAAATGGCTTTCAGATTGTATTACCTTAACTTGCAAATCTCAAAACAGAGAACTCCCTGGAAAAGTAAAATGTCATTCTACAAGGGCTATAGCATCCTCGTCTGCTTTTCAAGCGAGACTACCAATTGATACAATTTGTGTTGTAGCAACATGGGTAAGGCCTCATACCTTTATCACTCATTACAAAGTGGATTTGGCCTCCAGGAACAGAGCTTCCTTTGGGTCCACTATTCTGAAGAATATTCTCCTGTGAGCCACCCAAGAAATATGGTGCTAGGGACGCTGTCCCAACCAGAGAAGAATGAAGGCGAGATAGGACAGCATCACATAAATAAGTTATGTACTCACCATAATGTTCCATGTGGGTGGTCCATCTAGCCTTCATTCTGACGTCCCAACCTCCTTCCCCCAGCGTTTCGCTCCTGGTGGACTGAATGGTTACAATTGCCAAATTATGCTCTGACCTTTCTTCATTGATCTAATTGGGATGAAAATAGTTCTTTTGGTATCTGTTATATCAGCAAACAAGATCTGGGGAGCTTTCCTGAAGCATGATGGGATATGGTTACAGCCACGAGCTAGTGGAAGTCCTCGAGCTTTTGTATAGGCCGAGTCGGAACCGAGGAAGAATGACGGCAAGATGGACAACACACATGGAACGTTATGGTGATTACATAACTTCTTTTTTTGCATACCCTGAGGTTTTTGCTCAGCGCATATACAGTAGATTGTCTATGATTGCACAGATTCAATCTTTTGTGGTTGACCTTACAAACATCGATATTTGGGTCATTCTTTTTCAGTATTTCCATATAGATGTGAATATGTATATCTATATCTATCTGTGTGTGTGTGTGTGTGTGTGTGTGTGTGTGTGTGTGTGTGTATATATATATATATATATATATATATATATACATACATACACATATATGTATAAAACATCTATTGTGTGTGTGTGTGTGTGTGTATGTATGTATATATATATATATATATATATATATATATATATATACATATATATATATGCACACACACAGAGAGAGAGATACATGCATGTATGTCTCTCCAGGCTCTGAGAGATGTGAGAGACAAGCTTTTTGGCAAAAGGGTGGAAAAAAGCTTTTATTTAAATTCGATTTAAATAAAATTTAAATTAAGTAAAAACTTAATTTTACCTATAAATACTCTGATAGAATGATTGAATTACTTGATGTGAGAGTTCGTAAGAATGCCCCCATTTGGTCTCTACAACTCTATATAGGAAACCTGTCAGGAAGAATAATGTTCTACATAATGGTAGTATGCATCCCAGACATACTAAATTGAATGTATTGAAAGGCCAGATATTTCGTATCATGCATTTGCACAATGATGATACTAATTTACATGGGGTATTGCCATCCCTTAAACGAGAGTTTATGGATAAGAGGGTACAAAGAGAATGAGATAGACAAATAGGTATAGCTTGGAGAGAAAGAGAAGGCAGATGTAGACCGTACTATAATAAAGAAGGTGTAGAGGGAACAAGATCCCATAACAATAGTGGGATAAGTACATCAAGTGGGAATGTAACCGGAGGTGAAGTACTGAGGATGCCTCTTACTTTTGCTAGCAACATACACATGGTGTGTGATGTTGTAAAGAACAACTGGGACATTCTGTCTAGTGTCAAGGAATTGAGTGGATTGGTGGGAGAAGGACCATGCTTTACATTCAAAAATAATAGATCTTTGAAAAGATAGTTTTGTTATAAGGCTGTAGGTCCCCCTAAACACGTCCAATCAGATAGACTTGGTACTTATAGCTGTCGGAGATGTACAGCTTGTTCCAGCATGCACACTGGGAGACAATTTACACATCCGCATGAGGGATTTGTGATAGAAGCAGATTTTTATGCTGATTGCCATACCAAGAATGTGGTCTACTTTAGCTACTGCACCTATTGTTTTGCCTTCTATGTAGGCAAGACTAATCGACCTCTTAAAGATAGGATATTAGAACATATGAGGAATATTCAAAATGTGAAAGAGAGCAACACATTAGTTATGCATGTAGAGAGAGAAGGCCCTACCCATAAGTTTAAGTTCTTGGTGTTGGAAATTGTCTCTGTTAACAAGGGGGGGGGTGGTAACTTGAATAACAGTACTGAAGCCTTAGAGCAGAATTGGATATTGCGATTACAAGCTGATAGACCACCTGGCTTGAATAGTAGAGTATCTCTGAAACCCTATTTAAGAGCTAGGGCCCTTAAGCATTAGAATACAGGCTATTCCACATTATGTAGAATAGTTGTCTTTTTTTACATATGTATGTATATTTTTTATGCACGGTTTTCATATTGGCATTTTATGGCTATCTGCATATGTATGTGTTTTATACCTTTTGCTGCTTTATATGGTTTTTAATGTTGTATCAGACATAAATATGGCGTTTTTATTGTACTGTTGCTTTAATGTATGGTACATTCTGCTGATTGGTTACACTTGTAACTGGGAGGCTTTTTAAATGTCATACTGTCTAGATGGATGGCTAGTCTGATGAAGCGGAAGGAGTCTGTGAAAGCGCATACTACTATTTTATTTATTTTTTCTATTAAATATACCTACTGTGTGTGACCTACGTGTGTTTTTGTTGCACTTTTATTTAAATTCTGCTTAAATAGTTCATGTTGTACTTATAGTGACCTGAGTGGTGATGACTTTTTCGTACTTCTCTTGTTTTTGTCCATGGCTTAGCCAAAAAAAAGTTACCTGTTTGTACTTTTTTAATTTGTTCTGGGACTGTAGTTTTATAGTTGTTTAAAGATGGTGTATTACTTCAAGATTTTAGAATTGTTTATACATTATACTGCACTTCTATTTCCAGAAGTAGAATTACCTCATTTAGTCATTTATTTCAGTGTTACTGGCAAATTTCTGCATAGTCTGGTGCCTTAGTCTGTGGTAGGATTGCAGTAGTGGCACTATTGTGAATTCTGCTCCAGGATTTGTGCTTCAGTACTTTTTATATATGTATATACTTAGTTAAAGTTACATTCCAGTGTTTTTCTGTTTACCTTGATGCTGGTTTCCTCCTGTTCTTTAAGTCTGCCCCACCCCTACACTCTGATATTAAGCTAAAATTTTCTGAAATTCTAACCATAGGACTAGAGCTCCAGTACTGGCTTTATTTGGTTGCATCATTCTCTAGCAAGTCTGCCATATTTAGCACAAAGCTGTATCTACCCTGGCTCTTTTGTTCAAGCCTCTGAGAGGTGGAAGATACAAGATTTTCATCAGAAGGGAAGAATAAAAGCTTGCATTTAAATTCTGCTTAAGTATTTCAAGTTGCACTTGTAATGACCTGTGTGATTATACTGTTTTGTACGTCTCTGCTTTTTGTCCATGGTTTAGCCAAGAGAGTTATCTGTTTGCATTGTTTTTCATTTGTTCTCTGACCTTATACTCATAGTTGTGTGAAGACTGTGTATTACTGCAAGATTTTAACATTGCATATACATTATTCTGCTGGGATTTATAGCTGGTACACACTGACAATTAGGGGCATATAGACCTACCCCATCATTAGCATGTGCATCTGGCATATGTCAGAATAAGCAGGGTCATCAATCCACTTATCACTGCCTGATTGTCATATCCTGGGTAGGATATAACCCATTCAACTGAGGCTACTGCATTAACACTGAATTACCTCAGTGAGTCATTTATTACATCATTACTGGTGAATTTCTGCATAGCCTGGTGCCTTATTCTGTGTGTTAGGTTTGCAGTAGTTGCAGTATTGTGAATTCTGCTTCAGGATTTGTGCTTTAGGACTTTTTGTAGCCATGTATACCTGCTTAAAGTTGCATTCCAGAGCCTTTCTGTTTATCTTGATACTTCTTTTCCCCATGTCCTTCTAGTCTGCTGCACCCCCAACTCAGACATTAAGATGAGCGTTTCTGAAGTTATAACTATAGAACGAAACATTCAGTTTTAATTTTTTCATCAACCATCCTACCCTTCTGTTGTGGTTTTAAAATGCTCTGTCTCTGTCTTCCACCCCTTATGGTAATTTTACTTACAAAGTCCCTCCTTTTCTCTCCTCTTTCATTGCTCTAGTTGGTTGTGTAACCTATTTAAATACTTTCCCACCCATTATTTTCCATATAGCCATAATAGTAAGTTCCTACGCAGCAAGCCAGTATCGCGCATGAGTAAACTTCCTTTACTGCAAATTGTCTTCAGCGCATTAAGCAGCGTTGCTGCCACATCTTAGCACAATCTAGCCTTGTGTAGTGCCAAACCTGAAAGACCACCCAAGGAGACATTTGTGTAATCCAGTCCATGATCCTTAGTAGCCCAACCAAGTACAAATCCAGACAACGTGGGTATGCAGTTTCCAAATATCTCCATAGCCAGGTTGGTAGAGATGGGCACACTGAGACAGTGTAGCCATTGTCTCATGTTCACAGTCAGCCATTTAATTCTTAAAGCAACAAACACAGTGTAAGAGACACACACATAAATGTCACTGGAAGCAAAAATCTTGCATACAAATAAGGTTGCCAGAAACGCACACTACATCCACCACACACAGTGTCCACCACACATAGCTAACCTATGCTAAGACAATAAAAAGCAATCTTCCCAAAACTCAGTGACCTCCTAAGCCTGTAAACGGCAACACCTATCCATAGAAATCTCTAAAGCACTCACCAAAAGCAACACCAAACATGACACTTATGGCTACACCCAGAGAAGCCTCAAGATAAAAGCCAATAAGGCAAGCCAACACATTACTCAGGACTCTTGTTATAGTGGACTCCATTGCATGACACACACATGCACCACTCTCCAGACTGAGGGAAGAGAAGGTAATGATTAGTTGCTTGTCCGGAGCCAGGATCTGCCAAGTTATGCACACACTCAAGTCACTACACCACAGGTTCCAGTATGATTCTGTCTTAATCCATCTGGGTGTTATGAAGAGAGACATTGTTGATCTTTCTGAATATGTAGGGGTGGGTTTGGCATACCGGTTAAAATATTGCCTCATAGACACACAGTGCATTTTTTGATTTTGACCTCTGGTTATTGCCTATGCTTAAAATGATCCTTCTGGGCAGTTAGCCTAGTATTGAGGGGACAAAAAGATTGGAAAAGTCCTTTGGGTTGAGGTTGGTGTAATGGTTAAGATGTTTACCTAACAGACACAAGGTGCAGGGTTTGATTCCCAGGTGGGATAATTGACCAGGTTTAAAATAACCCAAATAGGCAGTTAGCCTAGTACTAACTTATGAATCAGGCAAGTATGTGCCTTGCATCGGGCAGCATTCTACCTTCACCAAGGATGATGCCACAGGACAAACAAATGCTGATTGACTTCAATAATCTGCTTAGTTTCTTGCGTCTTTCCAGGGGGATTCAGTATTTGTCTGCATGGGAAGACTTAGTTAGCAAACCACATTGCTTTACAAAGGTTGATCTGCACCTGTCTCCCTAAGGCTTCCAGATAGTGGCTAAAACTTTATCCACCCTCTTAGAGCCTTTTTTAGGCAATGCCAAATTTTCTAACCTACCAATATAGCAAATCAGCCCAAAGAAATCTATTAGTGTTACTGCTCAGTGCTAGGAGCCTAAACAAGAAACTCAGTACCTTATAAGCTCATTTCACTGTGGAGAATTTAGAAATTTGGGCGGCTACCAAGACATAGTTTAAATTCACTTAAAGTACTCTGGCAGTGCAAGCTGTCATTGCCTTCCATACTTTTAGACCATCAGCTCCACAGACGGGGACAAAAGGTGGAGGAGTCTCCGCCTGTGTTAGCAACAGCCATAACTTTACATTGATTAAATAGAATGATGACCTGGAATTTATCCACATGCAAATGGAAGCAAATGGTACAATGTGCTTGTCTTTAATGGATTAGGAGCTCACGGAGCAACTAATGTGCTATATACCTGTTTAAATGAAAGTGTAAGTGCTTTAAGTCGGAGTACAGCTGAATTGTGAATATGAGCTCGCTAATGTGCTATATACCTGTTTAAATGAAAGTGTAGGTGCTTTAAGTCGGAGTACAGCTGAATTGTGATTTAACTTTGGAAAAGTAAAAGGAACAGTGTACTGGCCTTTAGATATGTGCTCGCCGAGCATCACGTGCAAAAGTTAGTTGATCAATTTAAATGTACGGGTCTCTGTTAAAACAGCAGCTGATTGTGTCTTACCCTGTAACAGCATATGGAAAAACAGTGCACCTTGGCGACAGTACAGTAACAGTGAACAAAATCACCAGCTGCTCTTTTTGTTTGCGATTTCGTTTGGTAACAAGCTGAACTGTATTTCACCTTTGAAACTGCTAAGGGAATAATTTTGCTCCCAGGCGGGAATGTAGTAGCGGTGAAGAAACAATCAGCTGCTCTTTTGGGTTCGCTCTAGGGGATCATTTTTTTCTGTTTACACTACTGTTCATCTCTTTCTATCTTTTCACTTTTAATGGAAATAATTGTACAAACGGTACAAAGTCAAGTAGTGCAGACCATAGGGAGTCGCATACACAGGAGTTGTCTTACTGAAACGGGCTCCCTAGGGGAACGAATATGAGCTGGCTATTGATGTTATTTTAACTTCTTGACTTTAGCGGGAAAGACTGTACTAGTTAAATAGCAAAGGGCGCTACCTACTAGGCGTCATACTTGCCTGATTTGTCTCTCCTAAAGGGGCTGGGAAGGTGGCCTAATGGTTAAGGTGTTTGCCTTACAAACACAAGGTGCAGGGTTTGAGTCTCACAAGGGATAATTGGCTAGGCTTAAAATGGCTCGCAAGGGCAGTTAGCTTAGTACTAATCTATTAGGGTTGGGAGGGTGGTCTAATGGTTAAGGCATTTGCTTTACAAACACAAGGTACAGGGTTTGAGTCTCCCAAGGGATAATTGGCTAGGCTTAAAATGACTTGCAAGAGCAGTTAGCCTAGTACTAATCTATGAACCTATGAATCTATGAATACCTGAAGTGTTAAACACATCCAAGTCGACAGCCAAATCATAATATTGATTTAATTGCGAATAGACACACTTGCAGTACTGGTAAGGCATACATAACGCCTGACCTATTTGTTAAGATAATGCAATAGTGTTTTCTTTCCAAATGATACAGTTGCTTGGGGCACCAATATTTTCGCTGAGCTGTAGAGTGAATGTTATTTTACTAGTAATGTATTACTCCATATAGAGAGTGTTTATTTAACTTGAGTGTTATACTGTATCAAACTGTTTGAATGAGTGCTTCTTACTAATGTTTATAAAGCCATACTTGCATTTGTTTTCTGAAGGTTGGACTGCGGAGTGACTAAATTGTTGTTAACTGAGTCTGTAATATTGCTTGCCTCTGTGTTGCACTTTAAATATATCTACTGCTATCCAGTCCTCCTGAACCTACTCTCCCAACTATTTCTGCCACTCACCTACCTTCTATCCCTTGTGTTTCATTACTTACTGAATGCTAACAGACTATCCTCCTCCTCTGACTATTTGCCTACATCTCCCTCCTTGCCCCATTATTCTCATTACAAGTTGCTCTTACTTAACTTAACCCACTGTGTCTCTCCCTCTTTTTTACAGTAATTCACCTCGGGTGCTCCCTCCCTGCCAATATATACAAAGGGAATACCTCCTGCCTAAACCCAGAAGACTCCCTGATTTTGCCTGCTAGCCTGGGTCACCTAATAAGCAATCTCCTGTGGGGATTCCCAAAGATAAAGTTTCTGTGAATGTATGTAGCCAAATGTAATTACCTATAACCTATCCAATTAAGCTACTTTTTATCCATTTATGTGTTTGTCTGCCCTCCCAAGTGTGCGTTCTTTCAGTAGCCTACCGCAGACCGCATACTACTCTTCCCCCCAAGTCTTTAAACACTGTAAATCAAATACTACAGATTAGTCATATTTAACTATTCTGACTGCTATCCTTCTTATACCAGTAGGTGGTAGCACCTACAAACAAATTAGCTAGTACTACAATATATCTCCTGAGGCTTTGGTACCAAACCTGGTGTTTTTTTTTATCTATTTTCTACCCCCTACCTCCTTTAATTTTTATACATCCACTCCATTCCTTGCTAAACTCGCACATTTCATTTTGTTAATCTAGCTTTTTTCTTCCCTTACAGGTATCATTGAAATACCCACTTACCTTAGTTGTAGTGCTACCATTGCTGATACTTTTTCTGCTTCACTCTCCTCATTTGCTCCAACCCGCTCCGTTCACCCTACGGGCTCACTCCGCTCCCCTACCCTACCCCCAATTCCCACCCACACCCATATCAACTACATTTATACTTCTCTAGCCCCTCCCTTTAATCATCCAGCATCCAATCCACATCCCTCCCACCCCCTTACAGATCCAACAACCACTCCAGTCCCTTCCAACCCTAATACATATTTCTACTAACTCCATAGAATTAACAGTACTCCTTAACTATGAAGGCTTTCTTCCTGCACATGACCCTACTACTCTTTTTAACATGTACCTAACACATCACTTCATACAACTGCCCTACACAAAATATCCTCCCCCTGACCCTCAGCTCCACTGCCATTATCACTCCCATCCCAGCCAGTTACTCCCTAATAATAAACCCCACCCTATTCAACACTACTACCACAAGCTATACCCAACTCAAGCCCATCACCACCTAACCCAAATCAACAGCAACCCATAAATACCTAACAATACTACAAAAACTAGTTAAATTATTGCAAAACAATCAACAACAACTCCTAAATGCTGGAGATATCCACCCAAACCCAGGACCTTATGATATAAATCCTCTGGCTAGACCACAACATCTTCCCAATCTAACCCAAATTAACATCAGGCCATTAAATAGTCTTTGTTTGTGTCTTTCGGCTTTTCCCGGTTAGGGGTCGCCACAGCTGAACTCCGGTCCGCTAATGATTGGTAGTGGATTTGTACGTACCGGGTTACCAGCCCTGACGCACAACCTTCAACGAAGGCACACCCCATTCACGTATGCATCCACACAGAAGACGCTCTAGCTGAGAATCGAACGGGTCAACGTCTTATATGAGGCGACAACACTACCACAGCACCTTAAATAGTCTACTCCTCCTAAATCTAAATATTAGGAGCATAAACAATAAAATACATGAGCTTCATACTCTAATCTCACAATATAACCCAGCTATAGTCAGTTTAGCAGAAACTTGGCTTAAACCATCTACCAAGGATACAGAGATCCTTCCACCTGGATACAGTATCCTTAGGCAAGATAGACTAAAGGAAAAGGGTGGTGGCATTGCCCTGCTTTACAAAAGTACTCTGACCATAACTAAATTTTGAGATATCCACACCCCCTTTGGATAATGCAGAAATACTCTTAACTAGGCTCAAAATATGTAACAAAAAAAAACATCAACCTAGTAACAGATTATATCCCCCCAGGCAACAATATCCATGCTATGGAAGCATTACTTCAACGGCTATCACTATCCATGCCACAAGAGACCATAGTATTAGGAGACTTTAATATAGACTGGCTCACATGCTCCTCCTAAGCACTCACTAACCATATCAACCTGTTCTCTCATGTAATCAAACAGCCACAAGAATATCCAAGAATACTAATAAAGAAACACTATTAGACTGGATACTACTAAATAAAATACCTTGTTCCTACTTAGCAGGCAACTAAATAAAATACCTTGTTCCTACTTAGCAGGCACCCTTCCTGACTCATTAATTGACCATCAAACTAGCTTCCTACTTAAATATAATTCCCACCACCCCCAAACCCTAATACTTCAAGCAATCAGGAACAAAAAGCGCTTTAACCCAACTAACTTCACACAAGAGCTAAAGCAATATAACTGGTCTGAATTGTATTACCTACCCCTAAATGAAGCCACCGAACACTTCAACACCATCTTCTTAGAAATACTGAATAGGCATGCCCCCATAAGAACTACAAGAGTTAAAGCTAATACAGTTCCATGGTTACCAAGGGAAAGTAGGCAAAAAAATAACAGAAAGGAATACAGCCTGGACAACCTGGAGGTCCAGCAAAACCCCCAAAACACAACTAGAATACCAACAACTTAGAAATCCCACCAAGAAACTAGTCATGCAAGATATAAGAAATTACTTTAGTACCCATCAAAAACAACACATGAATAACCCTAGGAAATTCTGGGCAGGTCTAAACAAATTACTACACCCTGCAAACGTCATTACCTCACCCCCAACTACAGGTCTAACAAAAGAAAATATAGCTGAATCATTCAATATATTCTTTACTGAAACTGTACTTGCCCTAGCACAAAAGCAACTCAAAGCCAATACAAGTGACCACCCTGCATCCAGCAACACTTTTAAGCTATAATCCACCCCAACCTCCTACATAAGAAAACTACTCTCCCAATTAAAACCAACAACACTAGGAGCTGATTCTCTTCCCAATGTATTCTTAAAACTGGCAGCAGCTGAAATAGCTATACCAGTCTCTATACTAATTAACAGATCAATATCTGAAGCCACAGTACCCCTCATTTGGAAAACTGCCTACATTATACCCCTTCACAAAGGGGGAGGATCCTATGACATATCAAACTACAGACCAATTGCAATCCTATCCCCACTAGCTAAAATATTAGAAAATGTATTCACCATCAGTTAATGTCCCACCTTATCAATCAATAACTCATATCTCAAGCACAACATGGTTTTCGCCCAGGTCATAGCACAACTACAGCCCTGTTAGCATTCACAGATTTCATAAATCACAATAGGAACAACAGTAAACTTTCATCAGCCCTTTTCTTAGACCTATCAAAAGCATTTGATATGGTTAACCATGATAAACTCATCTCCCACCTTGTAACCCTAGGCTTAGACAACTAATTAGTCTCCTGGTTCAAAAACTACCTCAGCAATAGGCAAACAAGCAGTACTATGGCACAATAACTTGTCTCCACACTTACCTGTTACACTTGGGGTACCTCAGGGATCTATACTAGGCCCCTTGCTGTTCTCAATTATTACAAGTAATCTCCACTCAGTGGCTAATAGTTCTAGCCTTATCCAATACGCAGATGATTCAACTATTATATGTAGTGCCCCTACCCTGGCAGATTTACACAATAAACCCCAGGATAACTTCCACTCATTTGAAAACTGGCTTATTGAGAATGGCCTCATCCTTAACCCCAAAAAAACAAGCTTCTGCTATTCCATCCCTCACAAATTACCACTCCTACCTCCTCCTTCACCATTTACTCTAAAAATGGTACCCCTATTTCACCTGAATCCCGCACAAAATTACTCGGAGTTACCATTGATGATAAGTTAAAATTTGATATACACATTAACCTAGCTATTAAAAATACAAACAAAAAGCTAGGTAGTCCCTACAAACACAAATCCTTCCTGACCCATAACACTAGATCCACAATAGCTTGTACCCACCTTCTCTCAACACTACTGTATGCATCTCCAATCTTGACCAGCCTATCCAAAAAATAAACCAATAAAATGACCTCCTGCTACAATGAGATAGCCAAATTTGTTAATAACAGCTCTTTCAGAACCCATCACTGTCACAACCTAAAGGAATTGGGCTGGCTTGAACTGCCAAATTTACTAATCTATAATCAACTTATAGTCCACTCACAAGCTGCTCTCCCAACCACATAAAACGCCTTCAGTAAGTAACATAATCCAACAGTACTCCTGTCCTAGGCAACTCTGCTCTACAGACAAGTTACTGTTAACAGTTACTAGAACCCACAACCATGCTGGTGACTCCCTCTACTCTTTTTACATGTCCAAAATCTGGAACTCCGTCCCCACATCTATGACTCTTGAATCTTCCCTACCCAAATTTAAAAGGTCTATCAAAAGTCACCTAAACAACAAATGGCTTTGTCCCTGCTCCACACCAGACTAACTCCACTCCCACTCCTATACTAATGCAACTCTTGACTTAATAAATAATCTTTTGACTCAACTGCATAAACTTGTTCACCACAACAAAAGAATTAGAGTATATTTGTGTTAATTTGCTTGCTTTACTGCTGTTTACAAACCTACTGATAAATGTTCCTGTCTATAGCATGACACTGAATTTTTGTTCTCATCTATAAATTCTTAGTGGACCTAGTTGAAAAATGTTTTTAATCAATGTCTGTATGTCTTGTAAATTGTCACTTTGGAGCTTTTCTCCCCGGGCCTCCACTGAAAATGGACATGTATCCAGATAGACTATCCCAGTTAACAAATGTAAAATAACAAATGTAAAATAAATAAAAATAAATAAATCACCATAGACAAAGTCCCGTACCGTATCTTAGCAGGCTATAGGTCATCTTCCATGTACAAGCATAGCTTGTACATAGACCTATTGGAGACCCTCACCATTAAACCAAATACCCTATTCATGGAAGACTTTATCTCTATATGGACTGTGAAATATATACTGCCTCATACCCACAGGCACAATCATTCTTGGAGTTTATTAACAGAAATACTCTTGACCAGAATGTGTGCACACCCACCAGAGATTCAGACATACTGGACCTGTTATTTACCAATATGGGAGAGTGCTGCATCCCCCCAGTGTCATGTCCTCACTGGTGAGGTTGGACCATAATAAAAATTAACTTGGTTAACCCCAGCAACCCTGTAACTGTTAGGAACTATCCCAAAGTAAATTACATCCTATTAAGCAATAGCTTGTTAAAATTTTATGTTCCTTTCTACCTTGAGTTCACAGCAGTCTATGTGGAATTGTTCACAGAGACCCTGTACAACCATATAAATGGCTGTATAGAGCCTGCTATACCTACTAGAAGGAAGCCCAAAACATGCTTCAAGAACAATCCTTTCCTTAATAGGGTATATAACGGAAGGAAAAAAATCCTGGCTAAAATCAAGAAGAGCAAGTCCCATAATGATAGGAGTTCTGTAAAATAGACAGGAAACTAAGAGGAGTAATCAAGTCCAACAAGGCCACTTACGAGATCAAGATAGCCTCACAGGCTAAAAACAACCACAAGGACTTCTATGGCTATGTCTGAAACCTCAAAGGCAGCACACCACTTTAGCGACCTGGTGGTCATTAGTGCCACCTTCACTGAGAAGAGTGACATAGCGGCTGACAGATTCAGCTCAAACTTCAGCTCCCACTCCCCCTCTTGACATACCCATTAGCATAATGGGTCAATATTATCGGAACAAAAATTTCAAATCCGAATAAAACTAAGACAGGTAAACTGTTGTGTTTTATGCAGAGGGGGGCAAGCCCCCCCACACCCGCGCTACTTAAATATACCAATTCCGAGATTGCACTAGATTGAAGTAAAGGGAAAAATTCCCTACGGCGATCTCCGTTTTCTCTTGCGATGTTTGCGATATTCGCACATTTGGTGTTGCTCAAATGGGATTCACTCAGTGCAGTTTTCACTGTCCTAATATAGACCCAGCATAATCCCCCCCCCCCAACTATTATCAGGGAACAGTTCTTTGTAGCACTCACTGAGGCTAGAAACACAGCCTTGACGGGCCCAGAGAGTACCCTGCACTGCCTCTGAAATAGTTTGAAACATGGTCTATCAGGATCATTTGAGTCACTTTTCAGCTGTAGCCTCAGTACAGGCTTTGTACCATGAAAATGGAGGACTGCAGTGGTTATCACACTTCACAGGAGTGGACCATCAGACAAACCTGGAAACTACAGACCTCTGCAAAGCCATGGAACAAATTATCTTGGAAATGATCAACAAAGTCATAGGCAACCTTCAGACACTAGACCCAACCCAGTTTGGTTTTTGTCACGGGAAGGCCATGCCTACGAAACCTGGTGGACTTCTTTGAGAAGGTCACAAAGGCAATGGATGATAGGAAAATGGTGCATAGTGCCTTCCAGATCCTGGGTAAGGCACTCAATATATTACTGTACTGAGGAATAGTTGACAGATTCACCAAACTGGGCATAAACCCCCGACATAACTCAATGGATTGTCAGCTAGCTCACAGACAGGACCTAGTAAATCAGGATTGGTGATACCACCTCCACTAAGAGACTGGTCACATTGGGGTACCTCAGTACTGCATGCTGGGAATGCTCCTATTTGTCATCTACTTCTCAGAGGTAAAGACTAATATCAAGGGCCTTTGGTTGACCTTGTTTGATGACATCAGGTTAGGAGCTGTCATAGACACCCCCCCCCCCCCAATGATGCAAACATCTTTCAAGAGGGTTGAACACAGTCACATGACTGATGCCAAAGTCATGGACTAAAACTCAATGCCAGGAAATGCATTATAGTACCTTTTGGGAAAACTGCCACCCAAGCTAATTACTCCATCAATAAGACACCAGTAAGAGTTGATTCAGTAGTAGGGATCTAGGAACATATGTAGACAGTAATTTGGCCTTTGACCAACATGTGGCCAAAGTGGTAAGAAAATCATTCTATTTTGCCCAACTTATAACTAAAGACTTGGCATCCAGGTCCAAGGAAGCCATAGTACCACTTTATCTAGCTCTTATCAGACCTATCATTGAGTATAGTGCCCCCTTCAACATGTACTTAACTGGCCATATGCAACAGATGGAACGCCTACAGAGGTTTCTTATCAGAAGAATCGAGGGTGTAAACATATTGTCCTGTACGGATCACCTTAAAGCCTTATGCCGGTACTGTCTCATAGGTTACTGAGAGGTAATCAATGCCTGGCATACAAGGCATCCTCGGACCAAACTCTAATGGACCTCTTGCATTTCCACAAAGCAGACAGCATTAAAATCACTAGATCCCAGGATTTAAATTTTGCTTGTGGCATAAATAGGACATGTTGGTTAGACAGATGTGTCTCATTGAACCCAATATAGGTTCATAGGTTCATAGGTTGGTACTAGGCTATCGGCCCTAAGGTCTATGCAAGGCTAGCCATAACAATTCCCTGAAAATTTTTTCCCACAATATTTACTTCTCTGGGCCCCTGTCTAGCAGGGCGACTGACATGATCCCCGGGGTGAATTTCCTATCTCCCATCCAATCATCAAGGTTCCTTTTGAAGAGGGCCAATGAAGTGCTCTGCTTGACATGTTTGGGCAGTCTATTCCAGAGTATGGGGAGTCTCTGGGTCAGGAACCTATTCCTCCAGCATGTTTTGTTCATTGTGATGATAAGGTTTAGATCCCTGGAGCGTGTGGCTCTGAGGGATTGGGATTTCTTTAAGTGGAGCATGTCCAACAGCTCAGGGTTTGACATGGCCTTGTATATTAAGCAGATATTGCCTCTGAGTAGACGATATGCCACAGAGTATAGCTGGAGTTTTTTTAGACGGTCAGCATATGGCATCTGCTTTAGGCCTGTGATTCTTTTAGTGAGGTATTTCTGTGGCCTTTCCAGCTGTTTCAGATGTCTTGTGAGATACATACGAAATGGGGCATTATACTCTATAATGGGTCTAATGAGGAATGAGTACAGTGGGACAATGGCCTCCTTTTTCCTGGATGAAAAGCCCTTAGTGATGAGGTGTGCCACGTAGAATTCCTGACTGTTGTGACGATGTGGTTATTGAAAGTGAGACCACTGTCCACTTGTGTCCCTAAGTCTCTCATCACACTTTTGATGTTTAGTGTCCTGCCACCTATGTGGTAGTTCATGGGTACATGTTTTTTTTTCCAAAGGGGATGACTATACATTTCTTGGATGACTATACATTTCTTGGCATTAAGCTTGAGCCCATGGCTCTGGCACCAGGCATCTGTTTCTGTAAGGCCCTTTTGTAGAATATCCACATCATTTGGGGATTCAGTAATGGCTCCCAGTTTGCAGTCGTCTGCAAACTTTGTTAGCCAGAGTCCCTTAGTGTTGGCCTGTACTTCAGAGAAGTAGATGCCAAACAAGAGTGGTCCCAAGACTGAACCCTGAGGTACTCCACTTGTCACTTGTCTGGAGCTGGATTTGGAGTCAGCTACTTTTACAGTCTGGGTTCTGTCAGTAAGCCAGTTGGCAACCCATCGAGTGACGTAGGGATTTATGCCCAGCTTAGTAAGTTTATCTATGATTCCAGAGTGGGGGATGGTGTCAAAGGCCTTGGCGAGGTCCAGATAGGCTGTGTGGACCTCCTTACCCTCGTCCACAGCTCTGGAGACCGATTTGAAGAAGTCAGTCAGATTCAGGAGACAAGATCGTCCCTTCACAAACCCAAACTGGGTGGGGTCCAGTGTCTGGAGGTTGCCAATGTCTTTGTTTATAAGTTCCATGATAATGCGTTCCATGCCCTTGCAGATCAGGCTTGTCAGACTGATGGGACGGTAGTTCCTGGGATCCAAGGTGGATCCTTCCTTGTGGAACGGGATAACTGTAGCTGTGCACGACTCAGTGGGCACGAAGCCTGAGGTGAGGCTATGATTAAACATGACACTTAGGTGGGGTGCCAGTTCATTTTTTAGTTCATGTAGTACACAGCCTGGGATGTCATCTGGTCCCATGGATGCTGTATTAGCTTTGGAGAGTGCTGTTTCTACCTGTGTGGCTGTGATTATCAGAATTTGGCAATCTTTTGGTATTGAGATGGGCCCTTTAGGAGGTGAGAGGGGAGTGAAGCTGGCACTAAATCGATCTGCCAGGATATTGGCAATATCCTTAGGATCAGTATATTTAATGCCATTCTGTTGTAGCTCAGAGCAGATCTGAGCATTGCCATTTAGATTCTTGACATAACTATAGAGTGCCTTGTGGTTGTCTTTGGAATCTTTGGCAATTTTATTTTCGTAACTAGCTTTTGAGGATTTTATAAGGGATCTCAGCTTCTTACTGAGGCTGGTGAGGGAGTTTTTTGCATCCTGGTATTTTCCTCTTTTCTGCAACAGTTTCTTCCTTTTGTTGTATAGTTTGTTTATAACAGGGGACCACCAGATTGGCTTCCTTTTTTGGAGAAGAGCATCTTGGTTCTATTTGGGATGGCATGATTCATGCACGAGTGGATGTGCTCGTACAGTGCCTTAGTGTAGCATTCTGCAGTCGAACTTCCAGATCCTGTCTGCGTGGGTGTTGTGAAGTTTGTCACTTCTGACTTCAGTAGCATGAAGTTGGCTTTGGAGAAGTTTTTTAAGGAGGTTTCCTTACTGGGGGGTGGAGGTGGGATGTGGATGTCAAGGGTGATTAGCTTATGGTCATACCTGACCAATGAGGGGGTGACCACTGGTGTGGAGCATCTATCTCCCATGTTGGTAATGACCAGGTCTAGGATATTGGAGCCCCTGGTGGGACAATGGATTAGTTGATCCAGGGCGTTGGAATTTATGAAGTCCAAGAACCGTTGGGAAAAGGAGTTGGTACCCGAGTAGTTTTCCCAATTAATGGCAGGGTAGTTGAAATCACCTAGTATTAGCGTGTTTGGTTGTATCTTAATATTTTCCAGTATGTTTAGGAAGGTGTAGTGAAAATCTTGGGGTATGGTGGGGGATCTGTAGCAAGCTACAATTTGGATTGCAGTCTTACCTAGTGTTAGTTGCACCTGGAGAATTTCAGATGCATTGTGTTGGGCGACTAGCCTGGAGGTGTGAATATGGACACTCCTGCACCTTTAGTGTTTCGGTCTTGGTTTTGTGGCCGAAAAGTGTGGTAAGAATTGTAGCCTGGTATTGCAGGGGTGCTCTCTGGAGCCTTGAACCAGGTCTCAGTCACTGCACAGCTATCGATGTTCTCCATTTTTAGGAGTGCCTCGAGAGAGTGCATTTTGAGGTTTAGACTTCTAGCATTGCATTACCTTCAGATTTTGTATGCTTGTATCTGTTACAGTGGTGGTTTTATCCTTTGAACCTTGCCTAAAAAAGGCACTATAGGGGTGGCAAGAGCTTTAGCCAGTAACCTGAATCCCAAGGGCGACAGGTGCAGACCATCTCTGGCAAAGCATTGTGGTTTGTCGATCATGTCTTCCCATGCAGACAAATACTGGATCCTCTTTGAATGACACCAGAAGCTTAGCCAATTGTTGAAGTCAATCATTTTGTCCTTATACTGTGGTATCATTCTGGGCGAAGGCAGGATGCTACTCAGGGCTAGGATCATACCTGCCTAGGTCACATGATCCAAGAGCTCTTCCATGTCTATTTTCATGTAGTCCAGGGAGGTACGTCTCAAGTCATTCACTCCAGCATGGACAATGACAGAGTTGTATTTGTACTTGTTGTGGAGTGACTTCAGTGCATGCTTTATGTGGCGGATCCTGGCACCCGACAGGCAGCGGACTGTAATTTTCTCCTTGTTCAGCCTGCTGAGTGGGACATCAGTGTGCCTGACTATAGCGTCACCTATGACTAAAGTGTTGGGTACATTGTCTTGCCTTAGGGGCTGTTATTGGGTGGCACACTGGTGTTGTGAGCTATGTATCACTTTGGTTGTGACTGGTGTTTGTTTGCATTTCGGCTTCGGAGGTCCTTGTTGCTTGGACTGGTTAATGTTAAGGGCCTCCGCATATGTGGGTTTAGTGTTGCTATGTGTGGGAGTTGATGGTGTGGGTTTTGAAGGGCTATGAGTTGCTTGAGGTGTAATGCAGATGTTAGCCTTCTCCTCTTGACTGTCTAGCACAGTCCTGACCAGAGAGAGCTTTGCTTCCAGTTTGGCTATGTAAGTGCATCTCTCGCAGGTTGTAGTGTTGGCTGGTAGGAGGAGAGGATTGTCTGTGTACATGAGACAGTTGCCGCATTGCCCCAGTATACCCAGATTCACCAGGTGGACAGGAGTAACCACCGGAAGCTGACTCTTGGACATGCCTGTTTAGGTGCTTTTTTGTAAGGTTTAAGAGCTGTTTTCCCTTACCTTTGCAAGGTACTTTGCAATTGTAGGCTGTTTAGTGCCTATGATTAATTTCTCCTTATTGACAAGGAGAGCTGAGTGCTTGTATCAGTTTCAGGCTTCCTAGTGCTTTACAGCAGGTTCTAGAGCAAGTGCTAGTCACAGGGGTTCAGATTTTAGTGCTACTACTGAGAAACCAGCTAGTTTTAAGGGAAATTTTGAAGAGCAGACTTTCTGGCACCTGGAATAGTTTAACTGTAGCCTCGTAGTGCTGCACGATGTGTAAAATGTGCAAACACACGCGTTTTTAAGCCAGAAAGTTGAAAGGGATAGAAATCAGCCCAAAAAGGCTAATAAAATTACAATTTCTGAGCTGGAAACCACTCCTCTAGCGTTAGATAGGCAGTACAATGCTCACCAGTCCCACTGGTAGGCACTAGGATTTCCCTCTGCCACAGCAAGGTCTGGATAGCTCTGAGCACAGAAAATAAAGTCCTGAGACAAGCAAGGCCTGGGATATGGACTGGCTAGAAAAGGTGGGAAATGAGCAAACAAGCTAGTATATATATATATATATATATATATATATATATATATATATATATATATATATATATATATATATATATACATACATACATATATTGTTGAAACAGGCTAAACAATGCAATAATACAGTAAATAAACACAGAAAAGTCTAACACACTTAAGTGTTTAGTCCTAAACAGTAAATACAATTAAAACTCTACAAAATTAGCAATTTAAAACTTTTTAAATGAAGCAAGGCAAGTGCACAACTGAAAAACGATTTAAATAGCAGTAATACAGCAGAATAAGTAGCTAGTCTACATATACAGAGAAGTCTGTATATACAGAAAAGCAGCTAAAACACAAAAACACTTCAGATGCAGTGCAACCTAGAGCACTTGAGTTGTAGCAATATTAGGGCAATTACAGTTGTAATAAATGCTCTAAAATATACTCTATATTTCCAAAATGTTTGAGAAGCACAGTCAGAACATAAGGAAATTCAGGCAAAAAAACATTTTTTTTTTGAAAGGGAAAAAGGAGAAACAGAAGGCCTTTTCAAATGTTCTCTCTGTATTAGGTAGAACGAGCCAATGACACCAGACTGGGAGGAGTGTCCCAGTTTTATTGGCCACTAGGGGTCATTTCCATAACTCCTTCATCTTCCTCTCTTAAAACCTAGTTGCCTCGTGGTTTGAGCGTCTTTTCAGGCTTGTTGGCTGTTGGTGAAGCACCCTCCAAGAGGAAAAAACGCTGAGAGAAGAAGGGAGCCACTTTTGAGATTTTAAGTATTTTTTCTCTGTTTATTTGCTAAGTTTTTCTGCATAGCTGCCTAGCTTGAGCATTTTCTGGCTTGTTAAACTTGATTTCTGTATTAGTAGCTGTATTTAGAGCACAACCAAAAGCTGTTTGCTGAATTTCCTGTTTGCACTTAATTTTAAATCGTTTTTTCTTAAAACTTGCATATTTTCTGTCCTTGACCTAGCACTCTTGTGTGGGGTCATTTACTGCACTGTTATAACTTGATATTACTTGTGAACCTCTGCTATCTCTGTAAAAACAAAAACAAAAAAAAATATTGCTTTTTCCCACTTTTCTGAGAGTTAAAAAGTTCAGTTACAGGCTTGCTGTTCCTGAACTGTTTGAAAGTTTCTGTGAGGCCATTTTGCTTGGGCTGAAGGAGGGTCTCTGTGTTTATCAGTGGGAGTGACTAACATTGAGCAGCTTCCCTGCCCCCCGGAGAGGTGGTTACTGACTTGAAACTGTAGTTTTATTGGCCACTAGGGGTCATTTCCATAACTCCTTCATCTTCCTCTCTTAAAACCTAGTTGCCTCGTGGTTTGAGCGTCTTTTCAGGCTTGTTGGCTGTTGGTGAAGCACCCTCCAAGAGGAAAAGCGCTGAGAGAAGAAGGGAGCCACTTTTGAGATTTTAAGTATTTTTTCTCTGTTTATTTGCTAAGTTTTTCTGCATAGCTGCCTAGCTTGAGCATTTTCTGGCTTGTTAAACTTGATTTCTGTATTAGTAGCTGTATTTAGAGCACAACCAAAAGCTGTTTGCTGAATTTCCTGTTTGCACTTAATTTTAAATCGCTTTTTTCTTAAAACTTGCATATTTTCTGTCCTTGACCTAGCACTCTTGTGTGGGGTCATTTACTGCACTGTTATAACTTGATATTACTTGTGAACCTCTGCTATCTCTGTAAAAACAAAAACAAAAAAAAATCTTGCTTTTTTCCCACTTTTCTGAGAGTTAAAAAAGTTCAGTTACAGGCTTGCTGTTCCTGAACTGTTTGAAAGTTTCTGTGAGGCCATTTTTGCTTGGGCTGAAGGAGGGTCTCTGTGTTTATCAGTGGGAGTGACTAACATTGAGCAGCTTCCCTGCCCCCCGGAGAGGTGGTTACTGACTTGAAACTGTAGTTTTATTGGCCACTAGGGGTCATTTCCATAACTCCTTCATTTGTCCTCGGAGGAGTGGTTTAGGGCAGTGACTTGTGGTTTGTTGGCCAATTTGGGTCATTTCCTGTCTTTTCCAGCCCCCTGCTATAAAGCACGCTTTAGCACGATTTAGCCCGATTTAGCCCGATTTAGCGGAGTTGCTACTGTTGCACACTAGGGCAGCGCCGGTTAAGCAGGTTTAAACTATTCGGGCTACCTAAAGTCCACTCTTCAAATTTTCCCTTAAACTACCTTCCTCGAACTATACTACTGATCTAATCAGCGTATCCTATAATTAAAAAGATCATCTCTACTTGACTCCAAGTAGACTATTCTCTATCTGTTAAACGTAGCACTTGCTCCTACAGTACTTATTACCTTGATACGGCACTCTTGTCATAGATAGTACCCCAAAAAAGGCAACCCCCCATTTCTCGGTCACCCACGTCCCCGGAATCTTTTTAAAGTTTTTGTCTATTCCTTCTAGCATGTCGAGGATCAGTTGCTAGCGTCCTCTCCTGCTCAGCTGGTGAACCTGGGAATATTGAGGCAATGTTACAATTGCCTCATGTACACAGACAACCCTCTCCTCCTCCCACAAAACACAAATACATGCGAGAGATGCAACTACACGGCCAAACTGGAGGCTGAGCTCTCTCAACATAGGACTGGCAAGACCAGTCAGGAGGAGAAGGTTACCACACACACTATAGACCCAGTCTCACATATTACCATTACAACCTCAAATCATACACATAAACACACAAAGACATACTCGAGGCTCTGATCAAAAATCTACCAAAACAGCAGAGGCCACCAAAGCAGACACCCAAACAACCACCACCTCAGAACACAACACCTGCAACACATAGACCTCACAGTCAGAGTGTCAAACAGTCACAGCCCTTAAGGCCAAACACAATGCCAGACACACTAGTCATTGGTGACTCCATAGTCAGACACACTGACGTCCGCTCACCAGACTGAGTAAGGAGAAGGTCACAGTAAGCTGCCTGTCGGGCGCTAGAATCCGCCACATAACGCAAGCACTCAGGTCTCTCAACAGCAGGTACAAATATGATTCAGTCATTGTCCACGCTGGTGTAAACGACCTGAGACGTACCTCCTTGGACTACATGAAAAGAGACATTGAGGAGCTCTCTGATTATGTAGCCCAGACAGGTATGACCCTGACCTTGAGCAGTATCCTACCTTCACCAAGAATGATGCCACAATACAGAGATAAGATGATCAGCTTTAACAATTGGCTTAAACACTGGTGTCATTCAAAGGGGATCCAGTGTCTGTCTGCCTGGGATGACATGCTGGACAAGCCACGCTGCTTCGCAAGGGACGGCTTGCACCTGTCACCCTGGGATTCGGATATTGGCAAAGGCTCTTGCCACCCCCATAGTGCCTTTTTTAGGCAAGGCTCAAATTCTAAACCTACCACCCTAGAACACATAAAAGGAAAAAAACTAAGGGTAATGCTGCTCAATGCCAGAAGTCTAAATCTCAAAATGCACGCACTCGAGGCCCTTCTCAGTATGGAGAACAT
Organism: Protopterus annectens; assembly: GCF_019279795.1. Classification (NCBI taxonomy): domain Eukaryota; kingdom Metazoa; phylum Chordata; order Ceratodontiformes; family Protopteridae; genus Protopterus; species Protopterus annectens. The sequence continues at coordinate 333,465,165 of NC_056730.1, forward strand.
CGATGTCTGTGCTGTGACAGAAACCTGGTTCAAGGCTCCTGAGAGCACCCCGCGGTAGCTATCAGGTTTTACCTCATATCATGCGTTCCGCCCCAAAATCTGGACAATACCAAGAAAGGAGGGGGTATCCATATTCATCAAGGACACCCACACCTCAAGACTGGTGGCAACGCACGATGCATCGGAGACCATCCAGGTGCAATTAACCATAGGCAAGACTGCTCTGCAAATTGTAGCATGTTACAGGCCACCCTCACAAACTCAGGAACCTCACATGGCCTTCCTGAAAACACTAGAGGGATAAATGTATCACCAAACACCATCATACTAGGTGACTTCAATTACCCTAATATAGACTGGGAACACTACTCAAGCCCAAACACCCTAGCCCAAAAGTTCCTGGAATTCATAAACTCAAATGCCATGGAACAACTAGTCACCATCCCCACAAGAGGAGATAACATACTTGATCTCATCATCACGAACATGGGAGCACAATGTTCAACACCGGAGGTGTACCCCTCACTGGTGAGATCAGACCACAAACTAATCTCGCTGGAGGTCCTCATCCCACCCCCACCTGAAATAAAAGACCACAGTAAAGAACTTCTCAAAAGCCGACTTCACACTTCTAAAGACTAGTGTGGTCTCCTTTAAGCGCCCCGAGCCGGCGGAAAACAGTACTCAAGCCGCTGAATCACTTACAAATGCCTTCTACCAGCACCTGCAGGACTGCATGGATAAGGCAATCCCAAGCAAAACAAAGACTCTTTGTACCAAAGGCAAGCATCCAGTCTGGTGGACCCCAGCCATAAACAAACTCTACAACAAAAGGAGGAAGCTACTACAAGATAGAGCAAAATCCTTAAAAGGTAAGACACCCTTGATCACTATAAGTAAAACACTAAGAGCTCTCATAAAATCATCCAAAGCAAATTTCGAGAGAAAAATAGCTAAAGACTCAAAAGACAATCATAAGGCCTTCTTTAGCTATGTTAGAAACCTGGGAGGAAACTCCCAGATATGCTCAGAGCTAGTTCAAAATGATGTGAAGATTACTGATCCTACAGACACTGCCAACATACTGGCTGACAGGTTCAGTGCAAACTTCTCACCTCCCCAAAAGGAGAGATATCTATACCAAAGCGATTGCAGCCCCCAAACATCTCCAGCGCCCAAGTGAGAACTGCTCTCTCCAAAGCAAAAACACAGCATCCATGGGACCTGATGGTGTCCCCGGCTGTGTGCTCCATGAACTCAATGAGGAATTAAACCCACAGCTAGGACAGCTGTTTAATCAAAGTCTTACCTCTGGATACGTACCCAGGAGTGGCGCACTGCAACTGTGGTACCACTTCACAAAGGCGGTGCCTCCACCGACCCTGGAAATTACCGCCCATTAGCTTGACAAGCCTTATCTGCAAAGCCATGGAGAGGATCATAATGGACCTCATAAATAAAGACATAGGAATTTGCAGACTTTGGATCCAACCCAGTTTGGCTTTGTCAAAGGCAGATCATGCCTTTTAAACTTGGTTGACTTTTTGAAACAGTCACCAAAGCCATTGATGAGGGAAAGGCAGTCCATACAGCCTACCTCGATCTGGCTAAGGCCTTCGATACAATACCCCATTCGGGTATCATTGAAAAACTCATCAGCTTAAATGTCAACCCATACATCACAAGATGGGTTGCAAACTGGCTGAGTGACAGAACCCACAGGGTCAGAGCTGCTGGCGCCATGTCAGACTCAAAGCCTGTCACAAGTGGTGTCCCACAGGGCTCAGTCCTGGGCCCACTCTTGTTTGGCATCTACTTTTCCAAGTACAAGCAAACACAGGAGGGTTATGGCTGACAAAGTTTGCAGATGACTGCAAACTGGGCCATAGTAGAAAACACATCTGACACAGATATCCTTCAGAAGGGTCTCACAGAAGCGGATAACTGGTGCCAGAGCCACGGCCTAAAGTTAAATGCCAAAAATGCATAGTCATACCCTTCGGGAAAAACAAGGTTACCCCTAGCTACCAAATAGGTGGCAATCCACTGAGCACAGAAGAAGTTATCAGGGACCTGGGGACCCAGGTTGATAGTAGTCTGTCATTCGACACCCATGTAGCTAAAGTAGTTAGGAAGACCTTCTACATTGCCCACCTTATCATGAAGGGATTCTCATCTAGATCAAGGGAGGTCATAGTCTCCCTTTACTCATCACTCATCAGACCAATGATTGAGTACAATGCCCCATTCCGGATGTATCTGACCCGACACTTGCAGCAGCGGGAGAGGCCACAAAAGTTCCTCAGCAAAAGGATAAAGGGTCTCAAAATCTGTCCTATGCTGCCCGACTGAAAGAACTCCAGCTCTATTCAGTCGCTTACCGCTTGCTCAGAGGTGACCTTTGCCTAACATACAAGGCCATGTCAAACCCAGATCTGATGAATATGCTTCACCTCAAAAAATCTAGATCCATCAGAGCCACAAGGGACGGAGACTTAAACCTTGACACGGCTATTAATAGGACGTGCTGGAGGGATAGATTCATCACCCAAAGACTCCGTATGCTGTGGAACAAAATCCCGGTACATGTGAGGCAGAGCACCTCGCTGGCCCTGTTCAAGAGAAATCTTGACCAATGGATGGGAGATCGCAGATATACCCCAGGGATTACCTCAGTATCACTGCTCGACAGAGGCACAGAAAAATAATGGGTATAGTTCCCCATACTAAAGGGGTGGCCTAAGCCACAAAACGATGGGCTAGGCTTGTAAATGCCCTCGGGCAGATAGCCTAGTATGAACCTATGAACCTATGAACCTATGAACCAGATCCACAGCAGGGGCGGGCAACTGCAAAGCCACCAAGCACAACACAAGACACCAACAGGGAGGGTGGGCGGAGACACTAAAGCTATTAGCCTACAAAGCACTAGAGAAAGCCACAAAATGAAAGTTTTTAAACAGATAAAGATTTGTAAAGATACAGAATGCTTTAACTGCAAACAAATCAGTTACCCATACAGATTACAATAAAAGCGCTATATATAAATTGCTAGAAACAATAAACTGTATAAATAATTGAAAAAAAAACAGGATATTTATATATCTCAACTAAGAGTTGGAGTCAGCACCTCTCATCCGCTCTGCTCAGTGTGTATAGATAGAAACTCTCTCAAAGTTAGGGTTTAAATACCAGAAGAACAACTTTGTTTTTTTTTTTGTTTTGTTTTTTTTTTATTACAAAAACACAAAAGAACCAGTCCCCCCACTAGCCTGCAGCTATTAGTCTACAAAGCACTAGAGAAAACCACAAAATGAAAGTTTTTAAACAGATAAAGATTTGTAAAGATACAGAATGCTTTAACTGCAAACAGATCAGTTACCCGTGCAGATTACAATAAAAGTGCTATATATAAATTGTTAGAAACAATAAACTGTATAAATAATCAAAAAAAAAACAGGATACTTGTATATCTCAGCTAAGAGTTGGAGTCAACACCTCTCATCCACTCTGCTCAGTGTTCTGAAATAGGCACCCATTCTTGTGAAGCATAGTCCATCCCTAACCCTATTTAAGTGTAACCTTAACCAGTGTATGGGAAATTAGAAATTCACCCTGGAACTGGCCCCCATGTCTCTGATAGCAGCAGACAGTAGTGCCTAAACTATCATAACCCCCCAGCATAATCTCTAGAAACTTCCTAATGAACATAGCCCCTCCTAATAAATGACAGTTGTTCATAGGGACATAGGGTTGAGTACTTTGTCTAAAGTAATGAGTTTATTTAACTACACATTCAGTTTTATGTCAAATGAAGTGATTACATGCAAGTAATTCTTTGGCTGTTGTATCTCTTTTTGGTAGGAAATCCAAAGAAACACATAGCTGCTTTGAAGAAAGCTGTTGATACATCATGCACTGGGGAACCATCACTGTACAACTCGCTCAGTTTGGCAATGCAGACTCTAAAGTTGGTATTTTTTTTTTTATGTTTTATAAATGTGTCTAATTTTCAGAATACTAGCCTGAGATTAGAGCAGCCTTCTTTGATTCTGTAGAGCCTTTCTCATAGATCATATCAAATGTACTTTGCTTAACGTTTAGTAATTGTACATTTTTGCAGTTTAGATTTCTTTTGTTTATTGTTCAGTTCTAAGGCACTGACATGCAATGTATTGAAATGAACTGTATGTTTTACCTCTTTTCTCTTTGGGTAACAGTGTATTTTCACCTTGATTTTGAAGTGATGTCCATCATGTCTTCATATTGTTAAGATGAGTATCTGTGAAAATGTTTACTTTGACCTGACCAATAGGTTCATAGGTAATTACCAGGCTGTTGACTCCATGGGACCTTTTTAAGCATAGCCATGCTTCCCAAAGGTAAAAATTACACACTGTACTGTGTGTCTGCAAGGTAAGAATTAAATTGTATTTGCTGAACAGAGGGTGTAATTTGATGATTAAATCTGCGACTTAAAATATATTTGGCTAGGCAGTTTCTGTGGTTTAGCCAGATAAAGCCTGACATCTGCTCCAGTCAACCGTGGTTTAATTAGTGCCTCAGGCATTGAAGAAGCTAGCAAAGAGAAGGTGGTAGTTGAGTGGCAGATGTTAAGTTTGAGTTTGACCACCTTGTGTTTGTGGGGATTGGCCACTGTTGGTCTAAGAAGAGTACTCATGTCAGTTGTGTTTGCTGGTGCAGTTCAGTGCACAGCACTGAAACCCACGGGTTACATGTGCGAATCATGCATGGTTATAGCAGTGGAGTGTAGGTTCATAGGTGAATACAAAGCTAACTGTAGGTTCATAGGTGAATACAAAGCTAACTGTCTGAAGGGCCATTTTAAGCCTAACCAATGGCCGGAATTCAGAAACAACCCCTGTATCTTGTGTCTATGAGATGAATACCTTAACCTTTATACCAACCCCCTCGTAGGAATATATTTAAAAAAAAATCCTAAACCCCAGAAAAGATGGCAGCACCACTGTTGTTAGTGGATGCTTGCCCTGGGGGGGTGGTGCAAATTGATCTTGCATAGCTGCGATGGAGGAGTTTTTTCCTGTTGCAAAACAGTCTTTAGTGATCATTACCAAAAATTTCCACACTGAAGCTCCAAAACAGCCATACATCAGCAAACATTCACAGTTTCATAAAATCTTGTCTCCAAATCATAAACAATAAAAGCAATTTTTCATGGCAGTAAATTTTAAATGCTAAGCAGGTTTTACATAAACCATAAAAAGAACTATAGCATTCCACTAAATTCTGATCAACAATAAGCAATTTTTTTCTCTCTTAGGACATGCTCTCAGAATATAAATTCACTGCTTGCCATATAGGCTGTATCAGGTGCTGCACATATATTAAATATCATCATTAGATGTGCAGTTTAACTACCACGTTTAATGTAGTAATAATCATGAACATTTGGCACATGTTAACAGTAGTATTAACTTCATAGTCTAACATCACATAACTTCTTATGCATAAAGTCAGCAAAACATTATGTCTGTATGTTAGCCCATTTCAAAGATATGTTCTTCAAAAAATCATGACTTTTAGTAATTGCCACACCAGCATTACCATTGCCTATCAGTGCTTTAATTTTAAAGCATTCAGAAAATGCATTAAGTAACAGTTGGGTACTTGGATATGTAGCTTATTTGTTCCATAATATCTGTATTGCAACTCCTAAGCTTGCTTCTGTTGAGCAGTTCATGTTGTTCATTCCTGTGTAGTTGCACATTTAATCCAAACCATAAATTTGATGGAATATGCAGTCTCAGAAAAAAATAAAACATTGCTGTTCAAGCTTTTCAGTGCATAAGACACTTCAGAATAGGAGCCATCCCACATTAATATAGTGACTGAGAATGTAGTATCCCCAAAAATGTAAACAGCTAGAGGTGTATGCCACAAAAACTCTCAACAAATATTAACAGAATGTGTGTGTGTGTATATATATATATATATATATATATATATCACACAAAAATAAAAAAAAATGAGGCAGTGAAAAGGATCCCAGAAAATAGCAGTAAACATCAATAATAATTGAATGATCTAGCATGTCATCTTTGCTCACCCTCCGGCTCTCAGAGAAATAGGCACATGGTCCACTGCTGCAAAAAGAAACCTTTTAAAACTGCAACACTTTGCAGGATGTCTGTACAAAGCACTTTAAAGAATTTTTATGTTTGATCATATTAGTATGTTCATAAGTTCTGTTATGCAGTTTGCTATTAGTTTTTTTCCAGTATAAAAAAAATCACAGGACAAATGTGCAATTATTAAAAAACAAAAAAGTAGGCTCCAAGGAAAGTGCAAGATACATCCATAAAGTTTAATTCATTAGAACTTTCACCCACTACAAGTAAGGTGAACTTCATCAGACAGAAATCTCCTCCATAGATTGTCCTTTCAGAATCATTTAGTCCATTTTCTAATTTCATCTTATTTTGAACCTTTTTATGGTTTTATTACTTTATATATGTTATTTAATACTTCTACCACAAGATGGCACTGGACTTCATGGTTATAAAACAACATTATATGGGGAAGATTTTTGTCTGATGAAGTTCACCTTACTTGTGGACGAAAACACTATTAAATTTTTGGGTGTATGTTGCACTTTCCTTGGAGTCTGCTTATTTTTGTTTTTTTTTTTAAGTTTGTATAGTTGCAGACTGAATTGTTTGTGTAATCAAATTATTATAAATATAAATGGCAGGTTTCATTAGATGGTAATAGAAACTCAAGAATAAACTTGCATGACAGTTTCAAGTGCTGTTTTGAAAAGAAAGATTTTTCTGAAATAATGCTTTTGTTATTTAGTATATGGTCACATGAATTATATCAAGTGGATTTCTTTTTGCTACTTTAATGGCTTTGTTAACTGTGATACTTTCAGTCTGATGAAGTTTCGATTCCTTGTTAGTGAATTTGTAAGAGATGAAAGCAATTACTTTTGTTAAACATTTTTGGTGTTACGTAGAATTTTCAAGGTTCGTTTTTGCTGTATCAGTCTTATTTTTTTAAGTAAACTCTTGTAAAGTGTGCTTTTTTTTAATTATACATACATCAGTTAAAACATTTTCATATAATTTCAAAATAAGACAACATACCAGTCAGCTATTAAGTCTTTAGAGTATAGGGTATATAATAAATTAACTGTGGATCATGCTGCTGCAGAAATATTCTCACTTTCCCACTGCAGTTCAGCAGCACAAGCAAGCGTAAGCACTAGTCCCAATGTAATGTGTAGGCTCAGTAAAACTTTGTTGCCCAGGTTTAACATTATAGTAACTTGTATTAATTAGTCTACAGTGAGCCATCATTATAGCAGTAATGTTGTTATTAAAAATCCATTTGTGTAGCCATTTGAATTCCTTCTTCCAATTGCATACCAGAGAGAGGATGTAATTAATCATTTCACCTTTCCTTATTTCAGATTCTGTGTACCATCCCTCTCCCAATTTACCAATTTCAAAACAGTCATTACATCTCCTAGGAGTATATGACTGCAGAATCAGTGATCCTTGTAAACATTCCATCACATAAACTCTTCATTCATAGACTGAACAGTTGCATTTGTGATGAAAAAACATATTTTCAGCACCACTGGGAAGGGTGCTTGTACCTTAACTTGCATTATCTGTTAATTATTGTGACTTGTAAAAACAGATCCCTTTGCTGCATGGTAGTGTCCAAGAAGTTGTGATCCACCAATACTAGTTTCCCTTGCATTCCTTATCTTTTTCCAGGCTGCCATAAATGAGGCAAAGCTTATTCTTTTTCATGCATACCACATGATGAGCTGGACTGCTTTCACTTTTTTGATAGCTATTTTTACACCTTTTCAATGCACTTTTTTTAAGCCAGCTCACTATACCTTTCAATTTTCACAAATTCCATAGAGTCAAACACTTTTCTTTTTTCCAAACTTCTTTTATTTAATACAAATACTGCTGCTACTACTATTAATAATAATAATAATAATAATGATGACAAGAAGAGCAGTGATGAAAAACAGAATTCCTAAATAATTGCAAACTATAAATGCACAGTGTTAACAATACATAACCATACACAGAATATGTACAAATTGTGAAGCATGCTAAAATTAATTGAATAATAGGACAATATAGTATTTATAGATGCGAACGATAGATATGGTGATGGTCTTTAATAAACTGATTATTAAACAACAGTAAATTGCTGGGAAATTAAAAGGAGAGAACTGTGAAAGATAAGAGTAAATAAATTAAAAGAAAAAGAAAGACATAAGTATTGAGGATGTTAGCAGAAAAGGATGGCAGTTAATAGTATCAAGAATTCTTGACCATTTTTCAGTGAGAAGAGAGATGCTTTTTCCATTAATCAGCGAGATCTTAAAAACCTTGACATATTTATTATTTATTTTACATGTATTTTATATTTGTTTACTGGGAAGCTCCGACAGGACATGTCCATTTTCAGGGGGGCCCAGAGAGAAAAGCTCCACACACAAGCGGGGCCCAGAGAGAAAAGCTCCACACACACTCCCTCCCACCCACAATTACCTCCATACCATCATGCACCCACTTCAAAACTTTACTAAAAGCGCACCTAAAAACATGCTGGCTATGCCCTTGCAACTCCCACTCTAATATCACCCACCCCATCCAACCACTAACTTTTTTTCCACTCCACTAACTACCTTGATTATAGCAAGCTCAGATGCTCATAAGCCAGTACTTATTATACAGCAGGAACTTCTTATTGTAACATTTGTTAATGTCTGTTATGTTCTTCACAGATAAAGATTCTAGTTGTCTACTGATGTACTATGTTCTTCATCTGTAAATATGTTGTAAGTAATTGCTAAGTAGATTGTTAGTCTCTATGTAATCCAATGTAACTACTGTCTGTTTGTTTTAACTGTGAAGCTTTTCTCCCCGGGCCTCTGCTGAAAATGGGCCTGTGTCCAGTCGGACACTCCCGGTCAACAAATATAAATAAATAAATAAAAAAATAAATAACATATACAAAACAGTAATGTATATAACATTTATACAGAAAAATGAAACTAGTTACATAACAAATGTATAAGATATGTCATTTACACACAGTAAACAGACTATTCACACAGTAGAGTATTTACATAGTAGAGGAATTAGATAAAATTAGATAGTCACAGTTTTAGATTGTGGAGAAGAGGTCAATTAGGGAATTAGGGGTTATGCTTTGGTAGAGCTTTTACATGTTTACATCATTTCCATGAGTTGGTTACTAAAGAACACCCAAGAGTGTTAGAAAGTTGACAGATTTAATTAAGCATTGTTAGTGAGAGTAAAGGTGTGACCATTAGTATACTTAAGAGAGAAGTAGTTTTGTCTGGGGTATTGCAAGGACATAACTACTTGTTTTGTAAGTGAGTTTTTAACATTGTTTTAAATTGAGAGAGGGTTGGCGTAGATGATATTTCATATGGTAGTGAATTCCACACTTTTACCTGTTAGTGAATAGTGATTCCCCAGATAAGTTTTTGGCTATAGTGATTTTAATAAGTAGTATTAGATGTAGTAGGAGGGGTTGTTGTAATTTTACCTGATTAGAGTGTATTGTTTATAGCTGCCCAAAATGTCTGTCGGTTATTGCGGTAAATGGTTTGTGATTTGGAATAGTAATTTATTTTATCCTGTTTAATGTGTTTTTTGATTGATTTCTGAGTTCACGATAGGTTTGAAGTGACAAGTGAGATTTGGTTGTGTGCTAATGTTTCCAGGCTTTAACTCTTGACCTTTAATAGAGATCTAGTTTCTTTAGTTAACCATGGTGTGAAGTTTGATTTAACTCTCATAGTCCTGGTAGGGGCTTGGGCATCTAGGATAGGCAGGTAGGTGGTATTAAAATAGTGAACAGCTTCTTCTAGAGGGAGATGGGTGAGTGGCATCCAGTTACAGTGTTTAACATTGTATATGAGGTCACTGAGGTGTTTTTTTATTCCTTATTTGTTGGTAAATAATTTGTTTGGTTGGATTGATATTTTGCCTGAGTAATTAGGTTGGGAGATGGCCACTAAGGCTGTCTGGTAGACAACCACAGTGAGATGAGGGTTGGTCTATTAGTTAGTGTCTAGTGTAGTATTGATTGCCTGTTGGATGTGTTATTATACCTGGTGGGTTGTTGAATGAGCTGGGAGAAGACGTGCAGACTGATGTAACTTTTTGGGGTTTGGGAAGTACAATCAGCCCAGTCTATATTAAAGTCACCCACAATTATTGTTTCCTGAGGAAGCTTTTCTGATACCCAATTTAGTGTGTGTTGTAGTGTCTGAGTGTTGTGTCCTGGTGGGATATAGAAATCAGTTATGTTTATATGTTTCCTAGGAATAATAATCAGTTTTGTAAGTAGTAACTCTGCATTATTGAATGTCAGAGTTTTAATGTCCAATATTTCTAAGGATAGTTTGCTTTTGAAGAGAAGACCCATTCCACCTCCTCTTTTACCTAACCTGTCCTGATGAATGATGTTATATCCTGGTGGTAGGATTTCATTATTAGGGATTTCTGGTTTTAACCATGTTTCGGTGATAAGTACAATGTCTGGAGAGTATAGTGCAAGGTTGGCATGTAGTTCAGGTGGTTTGTTTTTGTTACTCCTTACATTAGTATTTAGTAGTAGGATGTCATTTTTATGTCTAGGGGGTATAGGGGTTGAGTGGGAAAGGTTGCTGTTGTGTGCAGGTGAGTTGATGTGGATAGGGGATGGGTCAGGATTAGGCTGAATGTCTCCACTACAGGCTATATTGGATGTAATTATGGCTAGGGTTTTTAAGAATTTCAGTATGTGTTTATTGTAATCTTCTGAGTGTGTTAGAACTTGTGGGTGAGAAAATAGTTTGTAATGTGTGTGTTGAAAAGCTGAGATGTTAAAGAGCAGGGGATAGAATTGTTTGCAGGTTTTGATCTTACAGGGTAGTTATGAGAGGTGGAGTGAGAAAGGGTGGGCTCTGTTAGATTGTGGTGGTAGGTAGTGCTAGATGCGCCTGCAGCTAGTAATATTTGCAGAGTTGTGAGTAAGCATATTTGTTGTCTGTAGTGTGTGAGAGATTGGTGGAGGTTTATTGTTTTAGTTTATGTATTTTGATTAGCCATGTTAATGTAAGTTGGTAGGGATGTTATAGTCAGTTGTGGTTCCGAGAGACTGAGAAAAGTGTATTATGCTTATATGATTCAGGCCAGTTAGTGGTGATGGGTTTTGATTAGGTGGTGGAAACTACCGGGGAGTGACTAGTATTTGAAGTGATGTTTTGTGATTGGTTGGAGAAAGTAGAGGGAGTGGCTATATGAGTATAAACTAGAGGAGAGGAGGTGAGTAGGTGGGAAAGAGGGGGGTAGGGGAGTGGAGTGAGCCCGAGCAGGGCGAGGGCGAATGGAGCGGGTTGGCCCAGAAACGGCACACTGTGTGAGCTACAAGAAGAACAATCTATTGTCAGATAAGTGTACAAGGCGCAAGTGTTTCCTGCTCTAGGGTATATTGTCTGCCTAATCCAATGTACTGGCTGTGGTGGTTAGCTGTATGGTTAGTAGCAAACTACAGAGGTAATTATCTCCTCATGTTATTGCACTATTGCGATTTTGGATGCTGATAAGGACTATAAGAGTTAAATCAAACTTCACACCATGGTTAACTAAAGAAACTAGTGTGGATAGGGAATCATTTCGGAAGCACAGCTTTTGGTTCTGGTACTGTACACACTTTTTTTTTCTTTTAAAAATACAGGAGCAAACTCTATATTAAAGGTGGGTACACATACAAGTTTAATTTAGCCGTTCTCAGGGACCGCTGTATGGTTCAATTAGAGTGTGGTTCCTTGCTTCAGTTTTTGGGACTGGTGTGGGTACCTGAAGTAAAGGAGACTAAAGGGAGTGGGGGAGAGATGAGAGGGTTAGTCAGAGAAATAAAAACTACTGTGGATGCACAAGGAAACAGCATACACCAGTATTATGGTTACAACAAGGCAGACTGTTTTGTAATAATGCAGGCGTCTGTACATGAAAGTAACACTCTAAATGCTTGTAGGATGCAGTTGCTAAACAAAACTGGGTAGTGCAGTGCTAGTTTTCATTTACTATAGAGTCTAAGTACTACTACTCATTTTCCATAATCATATGTAGACGTTGGATCAACTGTAAATCTTCAACTACAGCATGTGACTGCTACAATTATTGAGTAGACAACTTAACAATGCAAATTAATAGCTTCAGTTAAAAATAGCAAGTATTCAGTAGACAGCTATGACCGATGTACTGAGTGGTTTGTAGCAGCCCAGATGTGAAACAGTTCAACTGTCTATATAGTCCATACCCAATAGAAATAATGCTTTGTACAAAACACTGCGAAATTAGGCACAACTTGGTATTTGCAGTTATATGAAAACTCTACAAGAAAAATGCTTTTAATTGACAAGCCTATCGCTGTTAAAACACTGTACAGTACTATAACACAATGTTACACTATGCATTCAAATTCAGCTGTGCTATTCACAAGGCAGTTTATCTGAAAAGCCTGCCATATTTAAAAAAAAAAATCTGTATTTCCTCTAATCCTGTTTAGTAGCCAGACAGAAATAAAATGAGAGGCTTACAACATACCTTTAACTTTGCAATATGCAGACGTGAAAATGCAAGAAATAAAAGTAAAAAAAACAGACTTGTTTCACTGTCTGCAATACCAGAAGCCATAGCAGTGTCTCGGAGTGGGGTAATGGCGCTGAATGCTATGTTTGGAATATTTAGATGGTACAAGGGGTGTAGGGAAAAAGGAAGGATGTCAACATGCAAACCCAAATCCTGAATGGAACTTACCTTGGGAAAAATCGCAGGCAGGAAGTGAAATGAATATAGTAGCCCAGAAATGACACAGTGTGCGATCTACAAGAAAAACAATCTGTTATCTGGTAAGTGTATAAGACACAAGTGTTTTGTGCTCTAGGGTAAATTTCTGCCTAATCCAATGTACTGGCTATGGTGGTTAGCTGTAAGGTTAGTGGCAAACTGTGGAGGTAATTATCTCCTCCTGTTATTGCACTACTGGGATTTTGGCTGCTGATGGGTGTGGGGGGCGGGGGGTGTGGATGGGAACCACTTCAGAAGCACAGCTTTCAGCTCATGTACTGTACACACTTTTTTTGTTTGTATTTTCTTTTAAAAATACAGGAGCAAATTCTATATTAAAGGTGGGTACACATACAAGTTTAATTTAGCTGTTCTCAGGGACCGCTGTATGGTTCAGTTAGAGTGCATTTCAGTTTCTTTTAACCTTCTTGCTTCACTTGTTGAGACTGGTGTGGGTACAAGTTTAATTTGGCCATTCTCAGTGACCGCTGTATGATTCAATTAGAGTTCAGTTTCTTTTAATCTTCTTGCATCAGTTATTGAGACTGGTATGAGTACCTTTAAGCCTGCAATATTCAGAAGTGAAAACACAAGAAATAAAAGTAAAAAACAGACTTGTTTCACTGTCTGTAGTACCAGAAGTCATAGCTGTGACTCGGAGTGGGGTATTAGCTATTTTTTTGAGAGATATCCATGAGATGTTTTTACAGCTTCTTCAGACAAACAATAACTAAACACTTTCTAAATTTTAGTAAGTGTTTAGTTATTATTTGTCTGAAGAAGAAGCAGTTGCTAAGTGCTTGCGTACAATATATTAAAGTTTTTTATTGTAAGTTCACCTTTGCGTTGCCTTGGTTCACTCTTTTATGTGTGTTTTAATAGAGATATGTTTAATGTTGAATTGAATTGATTTATTTAATTAATTTATTATGGGGGTATTTTTTGTTTAGTAATTTGAGAATATAATGGTGTTTTACATTGAAGAGATGTGGCAAGTTTGTAGGTTTATTGTTTCTTATGCAAAACCAAAGTTGATTAATTGTCTATAGAATCTAAACTTATAATAGGATAGTTTTGGTATATTAATTACGGGATTTGATTTAGGATAGACAAACTTCCTTTTGGTAAATTCATAGCTTGTCTAAGTTCATTAGCTGAGATTGGAGATTGCTTTACAAAATTCCAGACCAAATTTGTCTTTTATTAGGGTGAAATTGGACTGGTCCATCATTTGTTTTTTTTAATTTGAGGTCGGGATTCAAGTTTATTGGTTGTTAGAGTTTGAATTGGATATTCAGATTTAATATATTTATTAATCTTTTCAAAAGATTTATTTTCTGTGCTATAAAATCGTGAATGTGAAGTCTTTAAGATCTCTTTGTTGTTGCAAAAGAAGGGCAAAATGGTTACAGAAATAGGTGGATAAATGAATATGACATATTTTGACCCATACTAGTTGCCATGAATTAGAATTGGGGGCATAAGCTGCTATGGGAGGTGATGTATTTATTTTAGTTAATCTACATGGAATTTTTGAGGGAATTTGAGTCTGTTCAGAAAATTTAGCTATATTTTTGCTTCGTACCGTTTGAGGTGGGAGAGGCATAGAAGGTTTATTTAGTTATTACTTTCTTTCATTAATCTATACAGTTATACTTTTATTATTGTAGATCACTAATTTAGTTTCATGCTCTACTAATTTTCTTTTAAGCTCTAATTCTTTGAGTATGTTGTTTTTCATAGAAAATGGTGTTGCTAATAAGGATACCCCTTATTTGAGATAGTAAATCTGTCCATTGGACATCAGAGGGAATTTCATTGTTAGAAGTGTTTTTGTCAGATTCGTTTAGTAGCTGTGAAACATCTTTTATAGCTTTAAGTTTTTATCAATATTGTATTATTCAGAGTCCAGTTATAAGGTTGTATTTTGGTTGGTCTAATTTCAGTGTAATCTTGGAATAATCCAAGACGAAGCTGGGTTCAGTATTGTAGTCCATTATCATGTCCATAAATCTATTGTTGCCCATATTTTGTGACATTGAGAATACTATGTATTTTTTTTAGTGGTTGAGTCCTTTTTAGTATTATATATGGGTCTGTTTAATCAAAATTGGAAATTAAGTCTAAAATGTGGCATAAAAATTATATGATGTGAAGTTGTTTAATCTCGCCGTTTATTCTCACTGATGGGTTCGAAGCCGATCCTCGGCTCCGACACGGCCTATAGCAAAGCTCAAGGTTTGCCATTAGCTCAAGACCAAGCCCCTTATCCCATGATGCACTACTGGAATTACCTCAGATCTAGTTTGCCGCGGCATAGATCTCGGTGTTCCAGATAGCTCGGACCATTATTAATCGATAGATTGTTCTATTTGCAAGTTTAAAAACTTTTTTCTTCACGTCCTCATAGGATAGTATATATATATATATATATATATATATATATATATATATATATATGTGTGTGTGTGTGTGTGTATTCATATATTCTTCTTCTTCTTCTTTCGGCTTTTCCCGGTTAGGGGTCGCCACAGTGGACCACTTGTCTGCTCATGATTGGCAGTTGAGTTTTGCAGTGTCAAGTTGCCAGCCTGGCGCCCAACCTTCTACAGAAGGCACACACACGCACGCACTCATGCCTAGGGCCAATTTAGAGTGTCCAATTCACCTACAGCATGTCTTTGGGATGTGTGTGTGTGTGTATATATATATATATATATATATATATATATATATATATATATATAAAATCTATAGAGTTTTAGACTTAGACTTAGTTTTAGATTAGTGCCCTGTGTTGGCTTCTGTTTTTCTATAGTGTTGGGCTTAAGAGTTGGCCTTGTATTTAACCTTAGATGTACTTTGGTAGATAATTCTAAGTGTGTTGTTTAATTCTTTAAAATTGTTTAATCTGATATAGAAATGTCTGATGAGAAGGAGAAGCCTCATCCAAAATCTGGCTTCAAGAAATGTCCGGATTGTGGACAAAAAATGTCTGTCACTGACGGGCATGTTCAATGTGTTTATTGTCTGGAGGCTAAACACCTCCAAGACTCTTGCAGTATATGTCAATCTTTCTCCTCCAGGGTACTTTTGGAGAGAAGGAGAAAATTAGTAGACAGGGGTTTACTTCAGCACCCTTTCTCCAAAACGCTGGGTGACCAGGATAGTGCTAGTAGATCCTCAAAATCTTCCAAATCCTCAGGTGACTCGAAAGCATCCAACAAGACAAAAAAAAATGGAGGGTGTAGGGTCATCGGTTCCACTGTCCTCGGAGCCGAGTGTCCCTTCTGTTCAGAGCCAGCTCACAGTTTTGGAGCTGGTCTCTGAGATTCCCTCACCTCCTCTGCTCCAATCAGCACCTTTGGTGCACTCCTCGAAGTCTTCTCTCAGCTTCTCAGATATGGATATGGACCGGCTAGTGCAGAAGCTTCTACGGGCACAAGGCCTTGCTAAATTGTTGTCAGCACTGACACCTTCATCGTAGCCGAAGACCATTAACCCGGACTTGACTACTCCTCCTCCGAGCCGTACTGGACTTTCAGAGCTGAAGGAGCCCGACCTGATAGTTGTTAAACCTGTGGAGCTGAGACCTGCAACGGTGTTATCGGTTCCATCTACTCGGACGTCCTCGGTGCCAACTGGGGACTCTAGGAGCTGACACACTCCTGTCGGGTCTGGGGAGGATAGTCGTACCGATTTGTCGGTGCTGACTATTCCTCTCAGGGCTTCGGCTCAGATGAGCTTGGCTCCTACCTTGGGCTCGGAGCCCATGGCCTCGGTGCGGGAGGATCGGATGGTCCCTTTGGAGCCATCTACCCCATCTCGTCAGAGCCATGGTGCGTTCGATGCTATGAGGAGAGTCCTGTCTCCAAAGACATCATCAGCATCAGGTCTGGCTTCCCCTCAAGTGCCTGTGTCCGCTCCTGCTTGTACCGGTCCACCCAAGCGTAGAGACCCTGAGCCTCAAGTAGCTCCACAGGGCGTCCCCTGCTCTTCTGAGACCTCCCCAGATCTCCCCACTGAGGAGGTACCCAGGAAGAGACTGTGCAAGAGGAGGCACTTGGACTCCCCACAGGAGTCTTTGACATCTGACACTGACTTGGATGAGTCAGAAGGGTCCCTCGATCCCCCTCTGAGGATATCTCCTTTGCGGAGATATTAGAGATCCTTAATCAGACGGGCTGTTGGCAGTCCAAAAGCCCTACTGAAGATGAGTCAATGCTCTTGAAGGCTTTCGGGTCTCAACCTTTCACTTCTTGGGTGTCTCCGCCTTACAATGAGCTCATGGAGCATATCTCTTGTAAGGCATGGAACCTGTCCCTCGGAAGCCAAATAAGTTAATCTCCTCCCCAGTGGACAAAGCCTTTTTGACTAAGGGAGTGCCTGTTGATGCCATGGTGGAGGCTGCAGCCACCAAAAAGGAAACGTCTGAGACTTCCTCATCTATCCATCCTCCTAACAGAGATTCTAGGATCATGGATAGATATGGGAAGTGCATGTTTAGTTCTGCAACTTTTTCCCTTCAATCACTGAACTATTTAACCCATTTTACAAGAATACAAAGAGATCTCCATAGAAGATACTCTCCAGGGTATGGTAGCTGCAGGGGTTGCTGACAAAGTTAACACACAGCTCGCTACCCTAAACTCGATTGTGAACTCGTCCATGCGCCTCATATCTTATGCAGCTGATGGTTCGAGTAGAGCCGCTAGTTCAGGCATTGTTCTGTGTAGACAAGCCTGGATGCATCTCTGTTCCTTTGCAGAGCCTTTCAAGTCTTCCTTTATCAACACCCCATTTGATGGCTCATCCCTGTTTGGGCCCAAAGTGAAGGAAACTCTAACCAGGTGTGCGCAGGAAGGCAAGACTCTATCTGCTGTTGGAGTCCATTTTTCTACCCCTACTCGGCCCTATCCCAAGGATCCTAAGGGTGGAAAAATGTGGTTCCGAAAAGCACAGGGAGCCTTTCAGTACACACGTGGAGAAACCCCCTCTAGAGGCAGAGGAGGGGGTTATAATGGAAGACACTGCCCGTGCGGCAGAGGGGGTCTGCAACAGCAGGGTGACAGAGGCCATTTCTCTGGTCAGCCCTACCAGTGCTCCTGAAAGGAGACCCCAGCTGTCCGGCTCTGGAGGCAGTCGGGGGTCACTTATCTTTGTACCCAGAAGCCTGGCTAAACATAACGTGCGATACCCGGGTACAAAGCATCATTTCCAGAGGGTATTTCATACTGTTCTCTTCCCCTCCCACTCCTGTAAACAGAATCCCGGATGTTCCACCCAATCTCAGGGAACAAGCAACCATAGAGGTCTGCAGGTTGCTAGAAAAAAGAGTCGTCCAGCCAGTCCCAGCAGACCAAGTTGGATTCGGAACTTACTCAAGATTCTTTTTGGTTCCAAAGAAAACAGGGGACTGAAGACCTATCTTGGACCTCAGCAGACTCAACCAATTTGTAAAAAAAGAGAAGTTCCGAATGGTCACGCTTCAGGCCATTCTTCCCTTTCTAGGGAAAGGCTATTGGATGTGCTACATCAATCTCAAGGACGCGTACTACCACATAAAGATGGACAGATGCTACAGAGATCACTTGCGTTTCTGGCTGGGAGCCAATCACTACCAGTTTCGAGCTCTGCCCTTTGGTCTCACTACAGCCTCCAGAGTGTTCACCAAATGCATGGCAGTGGTCACGGCTCACCTGAGGTGTCTAGGATTCCAGGTGTTTCCATATCTAGACGATTGGCTCCTCACCGCTACCACCAGGCATCAATTGATTCAGGCAACACAATCTACTCTGGCACTCTGCCACCACTTAGGTATTACAGTCAACTTCAAAAAGTCTGCCTTGTCGCCATCGCAGAATATCGTCTTTATAGGAGCAGAGTTAGATACCTCAACCACCACTCTACGTCTTCCAGTCGAAAGGGTCTCACTTCTTTGCCAACACGTCAACTCACTGGTGTCAAAGAACAAAGCTACAGCCGCTTTTCTTCAGTGGCTCCTATTCGCTCAATGGTCTTACCAGAAGTTACCAATGAACCATATGATTCTCATCACAAATTCTTGCAAGAGAGATCTTCAGCGGAGGTTGACGTCTCTTCATGTCACAATAGGAAGACCCTGTGTGCCCCCCCCCAGTAACTACTGTGACCACAGATGCTTCCCTGATAGGGTGGGGGGAGCATTTTCAGGGAATGACTGCCCAAGGCACATGGACAGATCGAGTCATATCTGCATATCAATGTTCTGGAGTTGAAAGCAGTACTTCTGGCGTTGCAGTACTTCCAGGACTCTCTTCCTCTAGGGACAATTGCAATTCAGATGGACATGTCAGTGGTCTGGTACTTGAACAAACAGGGCGGAACCAAGTCTTACCCCCTTTGTCGAGAAGCCCTCAGAGTACGGCAATGGGCTGTGTGATCCCAGTGTTTTCTGTTAGCAATGCACATCCCGGGGAAATCCAACGTGATAGCGGACAAGCTGAGCAGGGTGATCCTTTTGCTTCATGAGTGGTTTCTCAACGAACATGTTGCAGACTTGATTTTCTGGAAATGGGGCCAGCCTTGCTGCGACCTGTTTGCCAGTCACATCAATATGAAATGCAGAAGCTACTTTGCCCTGATACCACCTCCAGGACATCCCCCGAGAGACGCACTCGTACACGATTGGCCTCCTGGTCTCCTATATGCATTCCCACATATTCCATTGATACCCAAGTTTTTTACAGAAAGCAAAATTGCTGGGAAGGACTGTTATCCTCATAGCCCCCCATTGGCCTCGACAGATTTGGTTCCCTTTCCTTTACCATCATCTGCTGGAGGATCCATGGATCCTGGACCCAGTTCCAGACCTCCTGACACACCCGTCAGGGGACCTCCATCCTTCATTGCAGTCTCTAAAGCTGACTGCTTGGCTGATCCACTTCCCCAAATAGCCAGGCTTCGTTCACTCTCAGATGACACGAGACAAATGATACTGTCTTCTCATAAGCCATCCACCAGAAAACTATATCGCAGTAAGTGGAAAAGGTTCTCAGTTTGGGCCAGTATGCAAAAAATTGACCCTTTTCGAGCTCCTCTGTAGTCCATTTTAGACTTTTTGGCAATGATTTTTAAGGAAGGAGCATCAGCTGCCACAGTTTGGGTTCAGTTAGCCACCATATCACATTTCTACCTTGGATTCGATGGGTTAAATGTTATGGCCCACAAGTTATCTAAGATTTTTCTTAAAGGTGTTTTTCACATGAGACCTCCTGTCAAAATCCCTTATTCTCCCTGGAATTTGAATTTTATGCTGTCTCAGATAATTCTTCCCCCCTTCGAATCAGCATCATCTTGTGATCTCAAATTTTTGTCTTGGAAAACTATTTTTCTAGTGGCCATTACTTCTGCCCGTAGAGTGTCAGAACTTCAAGCATTATCTATCAGATCTCCTTACATGATTTTCCATGCTGATAGAGTATCTCTCAGAACAAACCTCTCCTTTTTGCCTAAAGTCTGTTCAGAGTCAAATATCAATCAGGTCATTGAGTTGCCAGTCTTTTTTCCCAACCATTCCAACAAATTGGAATACATTGGGTTGGGAGGGTGGCCTAATGGTTAAGGTGTTTACCTTGCAAACACAAGGTGCAGGGTTTGAGTCTCACAAGGGGTAATTAGCTAGGCTTAAAAATGGCTCGCAAAGGCAGTTAGCTTAGTACTAATCTATGAACCTATGAACCTATGCTGCACAAACTTGACGTAGATAGACAGCTCAGATTTTATCTTGATAGAACTAAGGATTAGAAAATCAGATCAACTTTGTGTATCCTTTTCAGAGGCCAGAAAAGTTAGACCAGTGGCTTAGACAACCCTTTCAAAATGGTTATCGGATTGTATCTCATTTGTTTATGCAAATGCTAACATACCTTTGCCACACAAAGCAAAGGCTCATTCAACCAGAGCCATTTCTACATCTTCTGCTTTTCAAGCTAAATTGCCCCTTGACAACATTTGTGCTGCAGCCACTTGGTCGAAGCCTCATACCTTTATCACTCATTACAAAGTAGATAAGGCTTCCAGGGACAGGTCTTCTTTTGGTTCCATGGTCTTGAAAAATGTACTCCCGTGAGCCACCCAGGATTGCAGGTGCTAGGGACGCTACCCATCTGTGAGAATAAACGGCGAGATTTAACAACTTCACATAAAGAAGTGATGTACTCACCATAACGTTCCATGTGAGTTGTTTATCTCGCCTTTATTCTCATGTCCCTCCCTCCATCCCCTTCCTGGCTGTCAGTTGACCTAGAGGCTAGTATCATTCTGGTTGTTCAATACTTCTTCCTTCTTGGGGATTGCTCCCCTTGCAGGGGTATATATACATGCAGCAAACAAGATCTGAGGTAATTCCAGCAGTGCATCATGGGATAAGAGGCTTGGTCTCGAGCTACTGGCAAACCTTGACCTTTGCTATAGGCCGTGTCTCGGCTCCGAACCCATCAGTGAGAATAAAGGCGAGATAACCCACATGGAACATTATGGTGAGTATGTAACTTCTTTTTTTAAGATGTGAGGTTCTGTCTTTGCAGGGATTTATGACAGTGTTCCCGTTACCCTGTATAATATAGTATCAGTGATTAAATGTATTTAAAAGGTTATGAATCTCCATGACAAACTCATCAAACAAATCCTAGTATGACACATAACTGTTAAGGAATAGTATAGCTCTGTCATATGGATTGTTATGTATAATTAGATAGCACCATCTACCATTTGGATCAGAACCAGTATTCTGGGTGTGATCATGGAATAAAGATTTAACAGAATGGCTACATGTCAGCTGCTATGGCTTCTTATCTAGTTTTTCCTGGTTTGATTCCATTGGTTAGTCAGCATATGCGTTCATTGTATAAAGTGAATATTGGCTTTAGATTTATAAATTAGATGCAAAAATACTTTTCTTTTTCTAGATTGCTGTATTCTGTTTACATTTCATAATGTAAGTGACTCACATCTTATAAAAGGAATATTAACAAGCAGTTGAAATAAGTACTTGCTGGGTTTAGTAACAAAAGTAAGGCATAATAAAGGCTGGCTGTTTTTTTTTTTATTTTATGGAAAACCCAAGTTAGTAAATTACTGTTTTTCTGAGGTTTGATTGTCTTAAAGTTGTTGAATGAGGAATGTACTAAATAATAAGTCAGTATGCAACACATAATTCTTCCTGCATCCCCTAGACCTAACAGTGTAAATTTCTATGTGGGAAGTTGCATTTGGAGGTGAGGATATGAGATCTTAACATTTATATGTGATTCCACAGTGAATAATATCATTTAAACAAGAGTAAAAAACAAGAATCTAAACATAGTGGAAGTTATAGAACACTTAGCCATTATACAATGGACTTTGTATCATCAAAAAGCACATTACCCTTTAAATAAAGTCAATGTAGTCAAGGTATAAAACTATCTTTTAATAGCAATTTTAATTATATTTTATTGGCAGGTATTTATACTAAGAATATAGTACCTCAGGAGAATTATACAAATAACTTCTAATAATCTAAAGAACAGATTGCGTTAATTTCTGTTATGAACATGAGAAGTGACGCAAAAATGTTTATTTCTTCTTCTGTGGTTTTTCGTATCATTATATTTTTTTCAGCATGTTGTCATAAATTTGTATTTTATCTGTATGTGTTTTTATTTTATTTTTCTAAGTAAAACACCTTTTCATTGTGCAAAATTCCACTGAGCCACAAATTTGAACTCCATGCTATGTCTTCCAGTGTAACCAGCCTTTCCTCAGTATAAAATATTTGGCTGTTCAGTTCCAATGACTTGTTCTGTTTAGCCTTCACACTTTGCTGCTGGTGTGTAGCCTACAGACCAAACTATTCTTTCTCTGGAAGATGGCACAGAAAATCAAAGCAGTGAACCGTTAACCAGCTGTTTCCTGTGATACAGAGTTTGATTCTGTCAACTTACATCTGGCTGCTGTGTATGATATTAATTAAGTAATTTAACCAAATAGTGCTTTGCGGATATTTGAGAAACTGGGTGAGGTTTCTCAATAGTCTCCTGGAACACATGCTAGTATCCACACCTACAAACCTCCCCCATTAGAGGACTTTAATGCCCCAGAATCATAGGCAGATGAGTTGGCTTATATTGGCCAATTCCTGTCTGCCTGCTAATGTTTATAATTTTGTCACAGAGGAAACCTTATCTTTTGCTTCACCTCCAGAGCATCTCTCCTTGGGTATCCTTTTCACAACATGAAAGAGGGGTTCCAGTGGTAGCCAAGAGAATAGTCACAGGCCTGTCACAGATACAGAGCTTTTGTCAGCCTGCCTAAGCATACTGATATAGTGGAGGATGCACTTATTATTGCGTTGTTGAAGCCAGATTCCCTGACCCCAATCACAAGGAAACCTAACTGGTTCTACAGTATCCAGGATTCCTGTAAGTTCCTACATAAGCATCCTTTGGCTGATCTAGAGGTAGTGTCCCTGGATTCCAGCCTTAAACTGCAAAACCCATATGTTCAACTACCAGCAAATTCTGCTGAAGAAAATAATCCAGAGCTGAGGGTATCACTGATAACTCAAGCAGTTCCTGTTTCTGATCCTTATGTGACCTGATAACCCCAGTTATCAGGTACTGCAGGAAATGTGGTTGTGGTGCAGTGGATGCATTTTGCAGGGCTGCAGCTAAAGGGTCAATTATTTGGAGACATGCCTGGTTGAGGACACAGCCCTTGACAGACCACATGAAAGCAGATCTTCTTAGTGCACCCCTGGATACGGATCTGTCAAGCACCTTATTCATTCATAGATTCCGAAGTTCAGCAGAAACTGTGCAGCCAAATTGTGGCCAATTTATCTAGTGCAAGAGAAAAGCAAAGCAGCCAAAGGTAAGAAGGCCTGACCAAAGAGAGCATGGCAACCCAAAGAAAAACCTGAGGTCATCAAGGTCATGTCTCACAAAGAGAACAGTCATGATTCTACCTGGCTGCCCCTCCTCAAAACGCCTACTCCTCCTAGCCTTTTGTCAAGTTGCAGAACAGCAAATCCAGCAGCTTGTAAAGGATGACTTCTCCTTAGATTGCACTGATTTACTTCTTCACGTACCTCTGATTCCAAGCATATTGCAAAAGGTAAAGGACAAGCTAAGTCATACTGATAGTGCCCTTTTAGCTGAGTCAGAATTGGGTCTCCCAACTGCTAAGCCTAGCAGAGGAAGAGCCAAGAGTGTTGCCTCAGTGAGTGGACCTCTTAAACCAGAACAATGGGTCCATCATGTACCCCAACATGACCACTATAAGACTTGCAGGTTGGATGATTTAACTTCAGTCCCAGCCAGGGACAGATTTTCAGAGGACATTTTAAGAATTATGAGAGAAGCTACAAAACGAAACACAAGTAGAACATATCTAGCAAAAGGGAAGGGATTCTTCCTCTGGTGCCTATCCACAGACCAAGCTCTGAGCACAGCCTAAATGTCAGTGGTTCTGAATTACCTGTCTAATTTTTACAGGACTACCCTATCTTGTATTTTCTTTAAGGTCCATGCCTCTGTTATCTCAACATGCCTTACTGCATACCCCCTTTTTATTCCCAACTTCAGGTAAAGCAATTTCTTAAACGGATATTTGATCTTAGATCACTTAGAGGGAATTCATTCTGCCAAGGGATCTCAGTTATGTTTTGGAAACATTATCCTTGGCTCGTTTTGAACAATCTGCTGGTAGAAACTGCTTTTGGTGACTGAATCACCTGCTAGGAGAGCATCCCTTCACAAAAACTCTTTTATGCCAAAAGTAGTGACTGAATCGGCCAATCTGCCTCCCTGTGTGTTTCCTAAACTACAGAACAAGGACAAAACACCCTTGCATATCTTAAATGTACACAGAAAATTGAGACTTGCACAAAATAATTCAGAAAATTTGAGCAACTGTGCATCACTTACAAAAGGTAGGGAGTGGAGGACAGTAAACAAGCAGACATTATTTAACTGGCTAGCACAATGCATTTGCTGTTGCTACTCTGCCAATGGAAAGCTTGTATCAGGACATTTGCTAGAGTGACAGCAGCCACCACAGCATTCCTCAAGGGTGGTTAGTATCCAATCCATATTGAAAGCAGCTGTGTGGTCCTCAGTCCACGCCATTTCAGAGCACTGTAAGCTGTGGGTCACATCCAGGGTTATGAGAGGGCTCCTGTCTGGCTTCCTGCAAGGTTTGTTGTCTTAGAGCAATCCATCAAGACCAGCCAACCACTGGACAAATGCTCTTGGAGTCATCCTGTACTTAACTGGACTGCAGCAGTGAATAGTACAGTGAACATAATATAGTTATGTTAGGAACTTTGAGTAGTAGTAGATGTTAAGATGCATTTAGTGTTGCAGCCTATATTCATGTCCACCATTCCTTCTCTCAGCACGCTTTGTTGGTGCAAGTCCCTTGTTTTTTCCATTGTTCACTACCTTCCTTTTTCTCATCCCTCCCCCTGCTAGCCCCCTCTTTTCCTTCACTTGCTTAACACCCTAAAGAGGGACATCATGGGATTCTATGAGGTGGATCTGTTTGTCAGGAGATACCTACCCTTGTGCTGTAGTACATTAGGCAGGCTCCTGGCCCAGCCAGGGAAAGAAAGATTTGAAGTTGGCATCAGCCGGCACTCCTGTATCAACTCCTAGCATCAGAGTGGAGGGTGAGACCAGTGGATAAAGGTGTAAGTCTGTAGTTCAGGTTGACTGAAGACCACTCCTGGCAGAATAGCTAACAGATGAGGACTCCAACAGTGAATATACTTGAACATGTGTAATTCTGTTAGGTTCCTATGACAGCTGTTAGAGGGTTGCAGATGTTCAAAAATATCTCTTTTTGAAATTCTGAGTGACTATTGATTTTTTTTTTAAATTGCTATAAGTCTATTTTCTAAAGTACATAAATGAATACATTGTAACAAAGGAATGCAGTAGATGAGTGATCCAGTGGTATTAGATCAGTGGGATGATGTAATTATGTAGTGTGGTATTTATTCTTTTATTTATTTATGTTGATGTCACACTTGATAGATACTACACCCATACTAAAACCATAAAATTGCAGTAACAGAAGCCTGTGTGTAGAGCAGAACTAGAGCAAGCATTTGTCCATTCTGCACTGGCAGTAACATTCTTGTGTGGACAGCAACATTCATTTACAAAGGGTGAAGTTTATGTTCTCAGGTAGTGAATTTGGGATGCGATTTGGTGTTGCTTGTTCTTAGCTGATCCTTCTAGCTGTAAGAAGGAATCTGAAAGGACTAGACTGAGGATCACTAATTGTTTATGCACTACAGAATTGTTTGTACTCTAACAGATTTGTCTGGGAGAGTGCTACCAGGACAGCACAGTAATAATGATCCCAGGTAGGATCTCTGTTGTAACTGTAATTACTTTTGATAAATTAATGAGGACTGATTTATCACAGTTAAGGAGTAGTGTATTGTGTAAATGTAACACAGTGAGTCAATGAATACATGCAGGTATCTGTTGCACAATTGTAATAGACATGTTTTTATTTTGCAGTTTGCCAGATGTTGTTGCTTTGAATGAGTGGTTTGATGATGATCGTCGCAGTACCTGCATGCGTGGACAGTCATGTACATTGATTTTGTTTTTTTCACAAAAGTACTTGGCTTACCACCTTATTTTTACTTGTGCCACACGATTGTGCAAAGGTCAAGTGTGCTGAAAATACAGATCTGATTTTTGTTATGCATTTATTAACTGGGTTCACTGTGTTTGGGACACTGCCTTTACTGTAACTTTTATCAACATCAGCACAGAAGAATATGTTTACATAATCAGGTTATTTTTCATTGATGCATAACCCAGTGTGTCTTTTCAGCTGAATAAGCTTGAATCTATAGCTTTCCAAGTTTAGCTAGAGGTTATGCAGCCTCACATTTAGATGTACTGCTCAGGGGTACAGGAAGAAAAATATTCCTTGCACTGGGAATGTGAGAGGAGAGGGTTTACCTGTCATGAAAAATAATATTATATATTCAAGCACATTCTATTGAAAGGGCTCATAAGATTATGGTTTTCAGGAAAGAAAGCCGATGAAGCACACCTTATTCATAATAAGTGTGATGGCAGAAGAAGCAAAGTCCCCCCCCCCCCCCCCGTATGAAGGGTGTGGGGTGTTAGATTTGCAAAGAAGCATACCATATGAGCACCAATTGAAAGTAATGCCAAGTATATATCTTTCATACAGTATAACTTTCTGTGGAAAAACATTTGCTCGGCCATCCAGGACCTTTATTTTAAGTATTCATTTTAAGCACATCTCTTCTGCATTCAGAAAGCAGTAATTTCTGATAATTACATTAATTAGTTTTTTAGCATCTGGGGTACATAAAGGAAGAAGATTGTGTATTCCCACAAAGTAAAGCACTTTATAATTCAGAAATGTTGTAGATTAACTATTGTTTACATGTAACTGTGTCATTTGTTTCCGTGTGTAGGCACATGCCAGGGCATACAAGTCGTGAAATCCTAGTCATCTTTAGTAGTCTCACAACCTGTGATCCTGCCAACATATATGATCTCATTAAGGTATAGTAAATGCACATCTAGATTTAAAAATGTGTATGTATTTGTTTGAGCCTTACTAACCATTCCTTTCTTGCTGGTCATGGATCATTTGCATTGGAGGGCTGTGTAGAAAAGTTCCACATTAACACAGAGCAGTGATTAAGCATAATCTAAAAGTTTCAGATGCATGAAAAACATTTTACTGCAATTACAAATAGGAAGATCTGAAGTAGTTAATTCATTTGATCTGCAACCTGTGGGTAGTCGGATCCGACCTTGGATCCGAACCGGCAGCTTTCCAAGCTCCAAGATCCGAGCTCCTAGCTCCTCCCCCCTACCCATAATCCCTTACTACCAACCACATTACCTCAGATCGTTTTTGTCATGGCTAAAGACAGTTGCTTCATAGTGAAGAGCTCCTGGCCTGGTGAGATTGTTCTAATTATAGACTTTTTTTGTTGGTTAAACTTGTGTGTGTGTGTTTTAAAATCAAACCCTTAAAAACCTAATCTTCCCTTAGTTTAACTTTATCTCTCCCCCCCCCCCCCTAGTGTTTGGGTGTGTGTGAGAGGGCTTTATGGCTGAAGGATCTAAGGCCATATTTTCAAAATGTACTGAGTGTGGCCACAAGCTTTCCCCAGCTGATGGCCACACTCAGTGCGTTTTGTGCCTGGGGCAGCCCATCTATCGGAGGCCTGCCAGATATGTGCGGCCTTCAACCCCCGGGCACTCAGGGACAGGAAGAACAAGCTGATCCTGGCGGGAAAACTCCCCCAGGAATCAGCTTCTTCTTCCTCTCCCAGCTGGGTTCAAGCTACTCCTGTAGCTTCGGCGCCAGCTACTCCCTTAGCTGTACCCGTGACTCAACCTCCCTTATCAGGTACCAGCTCTGTGGAGTCTAGTGCTTCTTCCCACAGGGAGAAGAAGCACAAGGACAGAGAGGGTCACAGATCAAAAAGGCGGGCCGAGTCTCATCCCTCGGCTCCGCCTGAGAAAATTCTGAAGTCCCCAGTGAGGGTCTCCGGATCCTCGTCCTCTCTGCTCCGTTCACCTTCTTTTTCTCCGGAGCCGGAGGAGGAGGCTATTTCTCCCTCGAGGCCTTCGAGGCGGCCCTCGCGGCCTGCCTCAACTGCCTCTTCGCGGTCTACACGGAGCATCTCCGAAGCAGACATGGATCGGATGATGCGAAGATTTCTGCAGACCCAGATGCAGATGGGGATGCTCTTGCCCCCCCCCCCTTTGGGAGGGAGTGCAGCCCCCATTTTTGTCCCGATCGCTCCTTCTCCGACCCGTTTTCTGGTCTCAGAGTTGTCGGATCCAGGCCCTTTCGGACCTGGGGATACGTCGGCGCCGATAGCGATTGTGTCTTCGACGCCGACTATACCTTCGAGCTTGTCGGATCCGAGCTCTCGGGGTCGAGGGTTGAGCATCGGATCCGAGGGGGTGGTTGTGTCTTTGGCGCTGATTGGGTCGGAGCACACCACTGCCTCGGGTCCGATTGCTTCAGCTCCGACCCCGATCCTATCCTCGGAGCCAGGGAGGTTGCTTTCTCTGGCTGGGGACAGTGAATGTCCCTCGGCTTTTGAGGTAGTGGAGAGGATACTGTCGAGGTCATCCAGGTACCTGACCGGGCCATCGGATCCACCCGTGCCCCCACTGTATCAGGGTCTGTCTTCGATCATCCATCCATCTGGACAGCCTGCCCAAGCCCTCCAGTTGGTTCCTATGGAGGAACACCACCCTGCGGACGAGTCCTCTTCGGACAGTCCCGCCGAAGAGGTGCCTCGGAAGCATCAGTGCAAAAGGAGGCACCTGGACTCCCCCGAGTCCATTACCACGGATACGGATTTGGATGATACGGAGGGCTCCCCAAGGTCACCCCCTGAAGATGTCTCCTTCGGAGACATCATGGAAATGTTGCGTATAAGAGGGGGGTGGTCTGCCCAAAAGCCCTCTCTGGGCGAGTCTGTATTTCTGGAGGCCTTTGAGGCAGGCCCATCTACCTCCTGGGTGTCCCCCCCCAGTCGACCCCTTGGTGGATCTAATTACCACCAGGGCTTGGAAAGAGCCCGACACCTTGGAGCCTATCCCTAGACGCCCAGACAAGTTCCTCTGCCCTCTCTCTGATAGACCTTCTTGGTCCAAAGGCGTGCCGGTTGATGCTATGTTGGTGTCGGCGGCCACTAGGAAAGAACTTGCCGAGGAAAGTTCTTCGGTCCATCTGCCGGACAAGAAGTCCCGGGCGTTGGACCGTATTGGGAAGCGGATGTTTGCTTCAGCGACCTTTGCCGTAAGGTCGCTGAACTACATGGCATACACCATTAGGCTACAGCATGACTTAATTAAAGAATACGCTGCAGCCCCTCCGGAGTCCATGTCGGTCCCAGACAAAAAGGTTTTTGAGACTCGAATGGCCACTCTAAAGTCCATATCAAACACATCTATGCGGCTTCTTTCCCATGCCACGGAAGGAGCCGCAAGAGCTAGCGGAGCTGGAGTGGTCTTGCGACGTCACTCCTGGCTCCTCCTTTGCGACTTCACGGAACCCTTTAAAGCGTCCTTCGCGAACGCCCCTTATGACGGTTCGGCCTTATTTGGCTCAACAGTTCGCGACATGCTGGTCCAAAGCGAAAAGGATGGGAAGACGCTGTCGGCCGTCGGAGTCCGCTTCTCTAGCCCCCAAAGATCCTTCTCCAGGAATCAGAGGGGGCAAAAGAAGCTGTGGTTCCGTAAATCTCAGCAATCCCATCCTGCTGCAGACAACTCGTCCTCTAGAGGCAGAGGAGGACAAGGTGGACGCCGGCCCAGAGGCAGAGGGGGACCGCGTAACTTTGGGTCTAGAGAACCTTTCTCGGACAGACCCGCGCAACAGCCCTGAGGGCTTGCCCGACTGTCCCTCTCTGGAGGCAGTCGGGGGGGGGCGATTATCGGAGCACCTGTCAAACTGGGAGTCCATTACAAAGGATCGATGGGTGATCCAGATTATATCCAGAGGTTACACTATACTGTTCACACAACCCCCCCCCCCAAACCCAAAGGTCTCCCCGATGTTCCACCCCATCAGAGGGAGTCTGCAGCTCTGGAAATTTTGGAGTTGCTAAGAAAAAGAGCCATCCAGCCCGTCCCCCCAGATCAGTCCGGGTTGGGTTATTACTCCAGGTTCTTCTTGGTGCCAAAGAAAACGGGGGACCTCAGACCCATCCTAGACCTCTCGTCCCTGAACCTGTTCATACCCAAGGAAAAGTTACGGATGGTCACCCTCCAATCTATTCTCCCCCTTCTGCGGGAGAACGACTGGATGTGCTCGTTAGACCTCAAAGATGCGTACTACCATGTACTAATGGACAGACGATCCAGGAGGTTCCTCCGCTTCCGGCTAGGAGCCAGTCATTATCAGTTCAGGGTTCTTCCATTTGGCCTAACCTCAGCCCCCAGAGTGTTTACCAAAGTCATGGCAGTGGTTGCAGCCCACCTGAGACTCCAGGGCATTCAGGTGTTCCCTTACCTAGACGACTGGCTCCTCACCGCCCCCAACAGGCATCTACTGGTTGTGGCGAGAGATTACGCCCTCTCTCTGGTCCGTCGTTTGGGCATTTCAGTGAATCTAAAGAAATCCTGCCTGTGCCCCACTCAAGCCCTAGAATTCATAGGGGCCAGGTTGGATACTCGGATCTCCAAAGTGGTTCTTACATCGGTCAGGCTGAACAATTTATCTCTCCAAGTCTTAGACATTCTTCGGAGCCCCACTCCTCCAGCAGATTTAGTCCTGAGGGCGCTAGGGTCTATGTCAGCAGCGATCGGCCTTTCTCTTCATGCCCGTCTGCGAATGCGAGTGTTACAGTGGACTCTCCAGGTCCAATGGTCGCTATCGGTCCATCCCTTAGACATGCCGATTCCCCCTGAGCAGGGCATGCAGGGACTCCCTTCTTTGGTGGTTACAGGCTCAGGAACTCAAAGAAGGGAGACCCTTTGTGATTCCCCTAGTCAAAGCCACGTTGACCACGGACGCTTCTTGCCTCGGGTGGGGCGGGCATTACGCGGGCAAGTCCGTCCAAGGCACGTGGACTCCTCTAGAGACTGCATTGCATATCAACATCCTAGAGATGAGGGCAGTGCTTTTGGCATTGCAAGCTCTTCATCACCTTCTTCCTCTAGGGACTATTGCAATCCAGACGGACAACATGTCCGTTGTCTGGTATATAAACAAACAGGGAGGGACCAGATCTTACCCCCTGTGTCGAGAAGCCATGAGAGTGTGGGAATGGGCGATTTCCACCAACCGCTTTCTGATAGCAACGCACATTCCGGGACGGTCCAACATATTAGCGGACAGGTTAAGTCGGGTATTCCTCAGCCCTTACGAGTGGTCTCTGAATCCATCTGTCGCGAAGCAGATATTCCTCAAGTGGGGTCAGCTTCGCTGCGACCTTTTCGCTTCTCCCCTAAACACAAAATGCAGCGATTACTTCGCGATAGTTCCCCCCAGAGGGGAATCCCCCAGGGACGCTCTGGTTCATGCTTGGCCGCCCGGTCTCCTTTATGCGTATCCTCCTCTTCCTCTGATGATGAAATTCATCCAGAAAGCCTGTCGGTTGGGGAGCAGAGTGATTCTCATAGCCCCATTCTGGCCTCGACAAATCTGGTTCCCCTTTCTGCAGTCTCACAGTGTGGCTCCCCCATGGATTCTGGACCCCAGACCAGACCTAATCTCGCATCCGACGAGATGCCACACTCCGAACCTGGTCAACCTCAGGCTCACGGCTTGGTTGATCCAGTTCCGTTAATGGCGAGGACTCCCGGTATCTCATCCCCTGTTAAGGCCATTCTGGTGGCAGCTCATAAGCCATCCACCAGAAAGCTCTACAACAGTAAATGGAAATGCTTTTCCATCTGGGCAAAGGATAAGGAATCAGATCCCTTTACGGTTCCTATTCCCACTATCCTGGACTTCCTGTCCCTTCTTTTTAGACAAGGAGCTAGTGCGTCCACGGTTAAGGTCCAGCTAGCAGCCATTTCTCATTATCACGTAGGGGATGGCGTAGATTCTTTGGCTTCAGCAAAAATATGCAAGACCTTCTTAAAAGGCGTGTTTCTCTTAAAGCCCCCTATTAAGCCGGCAGTTCCTCCATGGGATCTTACCTTGGTCTTACAAGCATTAACAAGACCACCTTTCGAGCCAACAGCCTCAGTGCCATTAAAATTCTTATCTTGGAAAACGGCCTTTTTGGTCGCTATTACTTCAGCCAAACGAGTTTCAGAATTGCAAGCTCTGTGCTTTAAGCATCCATACCTTATTTTTCACAAAGATAGAGTGGCCCTCAGGAATAATCCTTCCTTTCTGCCTAAGGTAGCCACAGAGGCTAACATTAATCAGTCAATTAACCTTCCTGTTTTCTTCCCGAATTTCCAAAACAAGGGTGAATACACATTGCACAAATTGGATGTACACAGACAACTACGTTTTTACTTGCATAGGACTAAAGATTTTCGCAAGTCAGACCAGTTGTTTGTTTCTTATGCTAAGTCAGCCATGGGCAAACCAATTTCTAAGGTGACAGTGGCAAATTGGATCTCTCAGTGTATTAGACAGGGATACACTTCATCTGGGAAGCCAGCTCCGGTTGGCGTGCATGCGCATTCTACTAGATCTGTGGCTACCTCGACGGCTTTTTGGTCTAGAGTTCCGGTAGACGATATTTGTTCAGCAGCTACCTGGTCCTCTTCCCATACATTCATTTCTCATTACAAACTGGACATGATCTCCAGAAGTAGGGCTTCCTTTGGCTCCGCGGTGCTTTGGAATATCCTTCCGTAGGGACCACCCAGGGTCTTTAGATAAGCTGGGGACTCTGTCCCACAGGTTGCAGATCAAATGAAGTAACTACTTCAGATAAAGAAGTTATGTACTCACCATAACGTTCCATCTGAGTAGATACTTCATTTGTCTGCAACTGACCCCCCCTGCCATCCCCCGAACCTCGGTAAGGTATTGTTCCTTTGGAGATTTTTCTCCGTCTTTAGCCTATAGGGCAAAATAACCGATCTGAGGTAATGTGGTTGGTAGTAAGGGATTATGGGTAGGGGGGAGGAACTAGGAGCTCGGATCTTGGAGCTTGGAAAGCTGCCGGTTCGGATCCGAGGTCGGATCCGACTACCCACAGGTAGCAGACAAATGAAGTATCTACTCAGATGGAACGTTATATTGAGTACATAACTTCTTTTTATGGTAATATAACACTTGTTGAAGCATAGATAAGTTAGGCACACAGTTGATCCAGAATAGACACTGTATTTCATTATGTTGCTGATAGTGAGCATTGTGTAAAAGCAGTGAGCTATAGTATAACAAAGCAATGTAGGGTTATAAAAAAAAGATAAGATTTTTCTTTTAATGGCTGACCAGTTACATTCCAAAAATAATGCATGAATTAGAACAGGCAGGCATTGTATTCCTTTGTTAGTTAACAGAACATTACATCTGTGCTGTCTCTTTTATATGTTGTGGATTGGCTTGGTCATGGTTTCTTTGGTGTAGTAACTGTTCTTCATTGTAAGGTCATACAAAATGTACAAGAGGAAAAACAGAGGCGAGATTCATTTTTTTCTTTTAAGACTTTTCCTTTTTGTCCAAGTTTGTGCGACCTTGAGATTGGAGTTTTGGGCAGAGTCTCCACATCTGTGGGTGCAGAGGGGACACATCTTTCTGCAAAGCAGTTGGTTGCAGTGTGTTTTTTTTTTTGTATAAGTAGGTAAAATGTAGCATAAACCTCTTCATTGTGATCTTTTGTGTTTTGACTAAAAGAAGTGCAGTGTTAACTAGTGGAACCCAAAACCAAAGCCATGTTGGACAGAGATGGCACAACTCCTTTTGGCTGATGTATGTATCTATATCAATCACAGTATTTTACTTACAAAACCATTTAATATATGGTAATGCTAATATATTTGGTGGTAGAATGACTTTTTGACAGAAGTGGCCATCTTCTTTGAAAGAACAAGCTTCCATAGCAGTTGGTTGTGCTCCATTGTTGATGTTGTTTCATAACCCTTTCTGGTTAATACTGTTATCTGGAACCTGGGAAGTCTTCAGTTGGATCATTCTGTAACCCCAATGCTATTTATTACTTCCAGTGTGGTTTGACTGTACTGTTTTCACTGTGCTGCAACACCAATCAGACCATTCATTGAAAAGGTGTGTGTGTGTGTGTGTGTGTGTGTGTGTGTGTGTGTGTGTGTGTGTGTGTGTGTGTGTGTGTGTGTGTGTGTACTCCTACTCATATGCATATTTACAGCTGTTGATTTGTCTCGAGAAGAAATTCAGGAGGCTCAAAATATGTGAAAAAAGTTTGTGTTATCTTGTAGTGTTATTCTCTATTTTCTTCTTACATGCTGTGCACCCGAGCAGTCATTTAACCAATGTACTTGACGGTGTTTTATGATAGTGTTTTATGATTTGAAGTACATTATTAATGTCCTGGTAATTAAAGAGATCTCCTGTATTTGGCCTTATGTGTAATAGTATTAAACCATTACTTGATATACCATTTATGATATGTTGTTCTGGGCCAGGTTTTAGATAGTTTGCTTAAAAGAGGCTTGATCAAATGTTTCAGTGTCACTGTTAATTATGCCCTTAAAGGAAAACTTCACATTGGAACTCAAAAATGTGCTTTATTTCCTTGCATCTTTGTTTTCTGAGCAGTTTTAATACATCAAAATCACTAGATGATGATTATAAAATTGTGATGCCTTTCTGCAAAATTGTCGACATGAGGCTGCCCTAGTAATGGGGCCATGCTTTACTGCATTCTTGTCCCCTTCTAAGAATTTTTTCAAGTCTACTTTGTCATTCTAGACTTAAGAAAGTGATGTATTCCTTATTCCATTGAGAATAGTGCGAGTCATAGGCATCTTACCCACTTTCTCTAGGAGTGAATTTTTTTCCTGAATGACGATCATATACATTTCTCTCAGAGCTTATTTTAAGCTGCTCAAAGCAGTTATATAGCTCCAGCCAAAGAAAGTATGTAAACTTGCATATTGTCATCTTGTACTCTTTTTTGAGCACCGAAAGACCATCTCCCACACTCATTTTGAGATGTCAAATCTACGACTGCAGTTCAAGAGCTGTTAACACTTCCCAGAGCTGGTTCTTCTACTCATCAGCATTTGCAGCAGTAGGAGGATGTTTTTTTAAGCCAAATATTGTATAAATGTGCTTGCTCACATGTACTTTACACAGTACAAAGAAAGTACAACTATGTTTTGAATTTGTATTATAAGATTTTCTTTTAACTGAGGCACAAAACATTACATTTTCTCACTTATGTTGTATTGCTTCACTTTGAATTGCTGTATTGCAGCAGACTAATGCTTTATCAAACCATAATCCTTGAGCATGACAAATCAGAGGTTGTGTGTATTAGATTAATACTACTTTTTATAAAACTGTTGCAGTTACAGAAAATAGTTCGTACAAGGGAATCTGTATACAAAATGTGGTCAGTTATGGTTGCCATCTTTTTAGATGCCCATAGTAGTAGGATGTTCTTCATTAGATCACAGTTGCAGTTTTGCTTAGTAATGAAAAGTATCCTGCTAAGCAATACCATACATTTGGCCAGTTTATAAAAAGCTTGGGCTCCTTCCTGTTGCACTGTACATCTGAGCTACAACTTATGTACAACACATTGTACTATTGCATATGGGATTCATGGGTGCAGAGTTGATCAGAATTATTTTGCTGCCAGTCTGTACAGAAAGACTGCATCTTTCACCTTGGTCTGTCGAGAGTATGGCCTGTGCCAGTTTCCATTCACTGTGAGCAGATAAGTATTCATATTGAGGTCTCTTCCTGTTTCACTTATTTTGACTAACATTGTTCAATTTCATGCCAGCTAAAAGAAGGAAATGTGACTGTAGTCAGCACAGTCCCCATAAGGGTAATCACACTAAGTGTTATTCTGTCTGGGCCCAGAACATAATTTTAGGGAGTGCTCTGTTTGTAAAGCTTTTGTCCCTAAAACAATAAGAACTTGTCTAGCATCTTTGAAGTTCTACTTTGAAAGCCAAATACTTGAGGAAATGGAAAAAAAAACAAAACCTAAATGGATTCAAATCACTATGGACTGATTAGTAAAAACAAAGATATTTAATAAATGCAAAGTTACTGCTTTCGCTATTGCGATTCCTCCAGATCCAGAAATAGGGCTCAGCTAACTATTCACAATTCTCACAAGAAAACAGAGCAGTCGACTTCAAGACTCACGTCTGTCCTGTCTACAAGATTTTTCAGTTTCTAAAGATCCAAATCAGGATGAAAGTCATTGCTACTCCATCAGCTCCAAAGTCATTTGGATCTGTCCACTTCACCCCTGTCTAGGCACCCTCACCAGTACAGCCTTCAGCTCCTTTGGATTGGTACCATTATCTGGATCCTGTGGCCTGTGAACCATTGATCCATTTTTCATTGGGGCTCCAGTGGTTTTGCCTACAATTCACCAGACTTTAACCTTGTCTGATGATCGAGTCTCAAAGCTGAGGAGATGGGTGCATGGCTCCATTGCTTCAGTTGAGATGTGGGCCTTTGAGATTTTTTTGCTCCAATTTCCTTGGAGCTGTCCACTGAGATGGAGCCAATAATTCTACCCAGATCCTTTTCATACTTTTCTCTATGAAATGTTGGATGTGATCACAGGTACTGTGTGTTTAGATCCTCAAGAGGTTGGAATGGCTTTCAGAGTGTTGGGGAGGATCATTTCTTCACCACACAATGGCAGATCCTCACATTCCACCAACTACAAATTCTTCTCCCCATGACCCCCGTTCTTTTGGGTTGACTTTTATATGTGGGCAGATTATGTCAACCCCAAACATCATGCCGTGGTACAGAGAGAGTTCTCTGAAGACTCAGGTGCATTATCCCCTAAACTATCTAAGAAGATGCAAGAGGAAGCATTTACACCAACTGAGTCAGTCACTTTAGATACCAACTGAGTTGATATAGAAGCCTGCCCTCAATCCCCCCCTGAGGATGCTTCTTTCACAGAGATCTTGGAGCTCATTTGAGAGAGGGGATTTTGGCCAACTGAACCGCACAGTAAAGATGAGGTGGTATTGTTTGAGGCATTTGGAAGGACTCCTTCTTCATCCTGGGTAACACCTCCCACAAACAAGTTGGTAAAGTTGACAGGGAGAAAATCATGGCAGTAACCTGACACCTGCAAGTCAGTCCCAAGGAAGCCTGAAAAAATTCTACTTCCTCCTAAAGATAAATCCTTTTGGGCAAATAGTCTTCTGGTAGACTCCATTATAATTGCTGCAGCAACCAGGAAAGAGTTGTCTGAATAGTCTTCATCTCTCCATCTACCCAACAAGGAAAATCGGGCAGTGGATAGATTGGGGAAAAAAATGTATGTTTGATTACCTGCTCCATCTTTGTGCTTCCTTAGGCATTTCAGTAAATCGGAGGAAATCCAACCTGCCTCCTTCTCAACTTATATGTTTTCTGGGTTGCCACTTAAACATGAATGTAACTCTGATCTCTCCTTCACAAGACAGAATTGCCTGCCTAAGGACTGCAATACAAAATTAAATTAGATTGCCCACCAGCATGGTTATTCTTTCAGGGTTTTAGGCCTCATGGCATCATCAGTTCTGATGGTGTAATTTAGTCATTATCATATAACAATTCTATGATGGGTTACTCCAGTCAAAATGGTCTCAGAACTATGATTCCCTGTCTTAACCCATCAGGCTAACTCAGTCATGCAGAGCTCATCTAAATTGGTGACTTCATTCTCCTTTGATATGTACAGGCGTACCTTTTCAGATTCTCTCCCCAATAGAAATGGTAACCACGGATGCATCCTTTCTCGGGTATGGGGGCATTGTAAGGGCAGAAGGGTCCAAGGTTTTTGGTCAGAAGCAAAGGCTTGTCTTCAGAAAAATGCTCTGAAGATGAAGACTGTTCTTGTGTTGCAGGAACTACAGGACTGTTTTCCACTGGCAATGATAAATATACAGACAGACAATATGATGGTAATCTGATATACAAACAAGAAAAGGAGAACCAGATCATGTCCACCTTGAGTGTGTGGCAGTGGGTGATGACCTCTCACCAGTTTCTGACTGTCAACACACATCCCTGGAAGGTTTAGTGATCTAGAAGACTGGCACAACAGGAATCTCCTGCTGCCTCATGAGTGGTCCCTGAGTCCATCAATTGCAGTGGAGATTTTCAATTGCTGGGGCAAACCATGCTGTGATCCGTTTGCGACTCACCAGAAAGCCAAACACAACAGTTATTTTGCCATTCTCCTTTTTCAGGGACAGAACCCTAGGGTCACTCTCTCCCATTGTTGGCCTCCAGGGTAACTGTATGCCTATCCCCCTGTTCCACTTATGACCAAGTTCATGCAAAAAAAGCATTCAGTGCAAGGCTACAGTCACCCTCATAACCCCATTTTGGTTCAGACAGATATGGCTTCCCCTCTTCAAACCTTTATAGGAAGGAACCCCCTTGGGTACTCGATCTGCTGCTGGATCTCATCAGTCACCCATCCAGAGAGCCTCACTTGGACATTTTCAACCTGAAGATAACCATTTGGTTTCTCAAGTTCCAGTGATGATACAGGATACATCCTTTCCTGCTGAGGTAGTCCATATCCTCACTGCTTCCCAGAAATCTTCTATGCATAGACTGTGTTGTAATAAATAGAAAGGATATGTCTTATGGGCAGATTCTCCGAACTTAAAATACAGTTTTGCAACTAATGGAGATGTACTACACTTCTTATCTGTTTTATTCTCATCTGGGTCCAGTTTAACCACAATTAAGGTACAGTTAGCAGCTATTTCCTCCTTTCACATTGACCTTCAGGACTCTTCCCTGGCTTCTCATAGAATATGCAAAGGCTTCCTGAAGGGTATCTTCCAGTTGCAGCCTTCCATAAAGGATCCATTTCCTCCATGGGACTTAAACTCTGTACTGGAA
The DNA here is from genome assembly GCF_019279795.1 of Protopterus annectens. NCBI lineage: Eukaryota > Metazoa > Chordata > Ceratodontiformes > Protopteridae > Protopterus > Protopterus annectens. The sequence continues at coordinate 333,504,608 of NC_056730.1, forward strand.
GCTTTTTCTAAACCTCCATTTGAACCAGCAGCATTTGCAAAATTGCAATTCCTATTCTGGAAAACCATTTTCTTAGTGGCTCTCACTTTGGCGAGGAGTATTTTAGAGCTACACACTTTATCCTCTGTTTCTCTTTGCATTGTATTCCATACGGATAGGGTTACCTTGAGGACCAGCCTCTCCTTTGTTCTAAAAGTGACTTTCAGTACCAACAGGTCACAGCCCATATATCCTCCAGTATTCCTCCTAAATTACCAAAACAAGGAGGGATGCATTTTATATATATTGGATGATCACAGGCAATTTATCTTCTACCTTCACAGAACTTTTTCTCTTAAAAAGAGATGAGCAACTTTTTGTATGCTTCACACAAAACAATTTGGGTAAGAAGGTATCCAGGATTCCTTATCTAGATGGTTAGCTAACTAATTCTTTTATCTGCACATCTCACAATAACAAGCTATTGCCACTAAAGCTGTGGTAACTTCTACAGCTTTCTTCAGCTCTCCTTCATTGGATTACATTTGCCGAGCTGCTACATGGTCTTCATCACACATATTTGTTAAATATTACAAGTTGGGCTGGATTTCCAAGGCCAGAGCTTCCTTTGGGGCTGCCATCCTGAAAAGTCTCCTGCCTTGAGGCCACCCAGGAATCATGTGGCTGGGGGTTCTGACCCATATGTCGTATAGGATGGACTGGATGAATGGGATACAAAAATTATATACTTACCATAATTATAGATCCTTTCATCCCAGTCCATACGATATGACAACCTGCCCCCCCCCTGCCAATTTGTAGGATCCAAAGGACCTTTTCCTGACAAGTGCACTTAGATTTAAGTGCCAAACTTGATGTGAGGTAGTCAGGGACGAGCAGGGGAGTATGGGAGTGCAAAAGGCCCAAGTCTGGATAGTATTCAAGTAGAAGCTCGAAGACCCATATGTCATATTGGAAGGACTGGAGTGAAAGGATGTATCTATGTTCTGTAGTCCTGTCACGCCTTCATTCTTACATATGGGTTCGGAGACGATCCTCGGCTCCGACTCGGCTGATTACAAAGCTCGAAGTCTCTCAGTTGGCTCGTGCCAAGGTAGGTATCCCATAGTGCACTAGTAAGAATCCCCAGATCTCATTTGCCACATCTATGAGTTCAGAAGTGCTCTTTCTTGGGACTTTTCTTCATTATTATTGTTCATAGTGATAGTTTTTTCATAATAGTATTAGCTTAGTCGTTGTTGTTATAGATAGAAAATAGTAGTGTGTTTTTCAAAATTTGCAAAGTTGTTATTGAAAACTTGTTGACCGTTGCTTCCGCAGGCCCCTTTTGTTCCCTGAGTGGTATCCCTTTCTTGGTGTGCTAGTTATTTGCTATTTACATATATTAGTGCAGCTCTGTGTTTGGGTTAGAACCTTTTCTAGTCTTGTATTTTTCACTAGAATAGTACTGTCATTGATAGTTGTGTGCAGTGTCTTTTACTAATTCTTATTAGCTAGTAGTTAGCGTGTTGTTGAATTTTGCAATTTTTGCAGCAAATTCTTGACATAGCTTATCTGTTTATGGCTAGGCCCGTTTAAGTTAGAGGACCTAGTCCTCTGTTTTTTGCTTGTCTTGTGTGTTGTTCTTGAGCAGGACTAGGCCAGTTTAAGTTAGAGGACCTAGTCCTCTGTTGTTTTTTCCTTCTGTGCAATGTTTTTTGCAGGGCTAGGCCTGTTTAAGTTAGAGGACCTTTGTCCTCTCTTCCTGCTTTTCCCTTGTGTTTGTGTTGGTGAAAACATGTCTAAGGAGTCTAAGGATCATAAACCTTTGGGTTTTAAGAAGTGTCTGAAATGCTCTCAAAAAATGTTAATAACTGACAGACATAGTAATTGTGTTTACTGTCTTGGTGCCATACATCTTCAGGAAATGTGTTCCTTCTGTTACTCCTTCAGTTCTCGAGGAAAGGAAGAACAAATTGATCCTGAAAGGTTTCCTTAAGCCTTCCTTTGAGGAGGATTTAGCCAGCTGTTCATCTTCACATTTTAGCTCTTCTTCTAAAAACAGAGAAGGTCGAGTCAGCCAAGAGATATTCTCCCGCACCGACTATTTTATCTGGACCTCCCCAGAAAATCTCAGAATTGGACAAACCTTATACCTCTTCGGCTCTACTGTCCTTGGAGCTGATAGAGGTTATCGATATTGACACTCCAGTGTCGGCCCCAAGTTTTTCGGAGCCGACTACTGAATATTTGCCTCTGAGCCAATCTAGAGAATTATTACCGGTCTCCCCAACTCTCAGATCTCCCATTTTGCAGAGATCTAGGTCAGCTACCTTATCTTCCAGATCCTCCAAGAGTCTTTCTGAAGAGGATGTAGCGAGAGAGTAGTGTTTAGACTCTTGAAGTCATCTGCACTAACTAATTTGTTGCTGGCTCCGACCCAATCAATTCTGGAGCCATCTGAGGCCATATTCCCTTTTTCTGTTCCTCCTCCAAGCCATGTTGGTCCTTCGGAGCCAGAGCTATCGGTGCACTTGTTGTGGAACCTTCGGTTCCAGCACCGCTCGTGTCGGTCTCAGAACCGAGTTCCGTTCCGACACCTTCAGCACCGTCCTTGGTGTCTAGGAGCCGAAGATCACCAGTCGGCCCTGACAGGGACGCTTGGACCCGCACTTCTTCAGTTCCGAGCCTACCTCTTGGTGTGTCGGCTAGGCTGAGCTCGGATCCTATATATGTCTCGGAGCCAATCACTTTGGAGCCGAGGGCTACTTCCGCTTCCTCAGAACCGGGAGTGTCCTTGGAGCCAGAGAGATCTGCCTTCGAGATGATGAGGAGCGTGCTGTCTAGGTCTTCATCTTTGCACAAGGGTACCAATGCTCTTCCCCCTCAAGCTCCAACCTCTGTCTCAGCACCATCTCTCTCTCTCTTGAGCAGAGACCCGCAGCCTCAGAAGCCCCCATTGGATGGCCCCCAGTCTTCCGAGACCTCTCCACAATACCCTTCTGAGGATCCTCCTCGGAAAAGAACTTGCAAGAGGAAGCATGTAGACTCCCCTGATGAGTCCATCACCTCTGACACTGACATCGAGGAGTCAAAAAGGTCCCCTAGGTCATCCTCTGATGATATATCCTTTGTAGATATCCTAGTGATCCCGAAACAGAGAGGCGGGTGGCCCATTGTCACCCCTTCTGATGAGGAGTCAGTGTACCTGAATGCTTTCGGGTCTCAACCTTCAGCCTCTTGGGTGTCTCCACCTTTCGATGAGTTCTTGGACCTAGTTAGTCGAAAGGTGTGGCAAACTTCTGATGCCATGGAACAAGTCCTCAGAAGGCCCAACAAATTTTTTTCAGCTCCCAAAGAGAAAGAGTTTTTGACTAAAGGTGTGCCTGTAGATGCCATGGTGGTGGCGGCAGCCTCAAAGAAGGAACTAGCGGAGATTTCTTCATCTGTCCATCCACCGAACAAGGAGTCTCAAACGATGGATAGATACGGGAAGCATATCTTCTCTTCAGCGGCGTTTACTTTCAGATTGCTGAATTACCTCACCCATTTTACTAGGCTTCAAAGAGATCTCCTAAAGGAGCTAGGAGATGCTCTCCAAGGTACATTAGCTGAAGGAGTCCCTGAGAAGGTTACTGCTCAGTTGTCCACCTTTAACTCCATTGTTAACTCCTCCATGAGGCTGATATCTTATGCAGCAGATGGAGCAAGTAGGGCAGCAAGTTTAGGAGTTTCCCTTAGGAGACACTCCTGGATGTGTTTATGTAACTTTGCAGAGCCCTTCAAATCTACTTTTACCAGCGGCCCCTTTGACGCTTCCTCGCTGGACCATATGTAAAAGATGCACTCGCCAGGTGCGAGCAGGAAGGGAAAACTCTCTCTGCGTGGGAGTATGTTTTTCTGTCCCTTCTAGACCATACCCTAAGGGTCAGAGAGGCGGGAAAATGTGGTTCAAGAAATCACAGATATTTTTCCTGGACGCACAGGGTGATTCCTCCTTCAGAGGCAGAGTAGGAGAAAGTAATGGTAGACATCACCCTAGAGGCGGGGGGGGGGGGGCCCGCAAAACCAGGGTGGCCGTGATTTCTTTTGTGGACATCCTTGTCAGCGCTCCTGAAGTGAGGCCCGACTGCTCTTCTCTGGAGCCAGTCGGGGGTTGCTTATCTTTGTATCCAGAAGCCTGGCACAACATCACCCAAGACAAGTGGGTACAAAGAATAATTTCCAGGGGATAGTCCATACCCTTCCCTTCCCTTTTCCACTTCATGCCACCAAGAAAATCCCAGATGTTCCACCCAATCACGGGGATCAAACAACTATAGAAGTTCAAAAGTTGCTCCAGAAAATAGTAATCCAAGCTGTCCCCGCAGGCCATATAGATTCGTAACTTACTCCAGATTCTTTTTAGTGCCAAAACGAACAGGGGACTGGAGGCCCATTTTGGATCTCAGCAAATTAAACGAATCAGTGAAGAAGTCCAGGTTCTGAATGGTAACACTGCAGTCTATAATCCCTCTGTTAGGGAAAGACAACTGGATGTGCTCCATAGACCTCCAAGATGCGTACTACCACATAAAAATGGACAGAGCACCGAGGAGTCATTTACGCTTCCGGCTGGGAGCCAGTCATTACCAATTTCATGCTCTGCCCTTTGGTCTCACCACAGCCCCCGGAGTGTTCACCAAATGCATGGCGGTAGTGACAGCTCACTTGAGATGTCTTGGATTCCAAGTGTTTCCATACCTGGATGACTGGCTCCTGACCGCTACCACCAGCCACCTACTTCTTCAAGCCAGGGATTCAGTCATCCAACTCTGCACTCAGCTAGGGGTTACGATAAATTGGGAAAAGTCTGCCTTGTCGCCTTCTCAGTATGTGACTTTTATAGGCGCAGAAATAGACATAGTGCCTATGATGGCTCATCTTCCTGCAAACAGAATACAAAATCTGAGACAACAGGTATACAGTCTACTTCCCCAACACAGAGTCAAAGCCAAGACAGTGGTGAAACTTTTAGGAACCATGGCCTTTACTATAACTAGTTCCACTAGCCAGACTACATATGAGAATCCTTCAATGGCTACTCTTTTCCCAGTGGTCTCTTCAACAACTGCCTCTGTCTCATCCTATTTTGATAATGGCATCTTGCAAAAAGGACCTTTGTTGGTAGGTTCAGCCCGATCAACCAACGATAGGAACACCTTTCATTCCTCTCCAACCCATTGCTACTGTGACCACGGATGCCTCCTAGATAGGGTGGGGTGGGGGGCATTATCTAAGCAGGATTGTCCAAGGCACATGGCAAGATCACGAGGCTCACTTGCATATCAATGTCCTAGAGATGAGAGCAGTGCACTAGCGTTGCAAGCACTTCATGACTTTCTTCCTCTAGGGACGATAGCAATCCAATCAGACAATATGTCAGTGGTATGTTATTTAAACAAACAAGGAGGAACCAGATCCTACCCCCTATGTCGAGAGGCTCTTTGTGTTTGGCAGTGGGCAATATCTACCCAAAGCTTTCTAGTTGCAAAGCATATCCCAGGGGCAACCAGTGTGATAGCTGACAAGCTCAGCAGGGCAATCTTGATGCCTCATAAGTGGTCTGTGAATCAGAAAGTCGCGGAACAAATTTTCTTCAAATGGGGACAGCCTTGCTGCGATCTGTTTGCCAGTCCAATCAATGCCAAATGCAGCAGCTACCCCCCCCCCCCCCAGGGGAGATACCGAGAGATGCACTTGTTCACAATTGGCCCCCGGGACTTCTTTATGCATTCCCCTCCCTTTCCACTGATATTAAAAGTGATCCAGAAAGCAAAGACCTTAGGAAGTAGAATGATTCTCATCACTCCTTACTGGCCTCGTCCGATTTGGTTCCCCTTTCTTGGGCCTCACCTTCTGAATGATCCATGGACTCTGGACCCAGTACCAGACCTTCTGACACACGTCAGGCACATTCCACCCCTGCCTCCACACCCTCAACTTGACAGCATGGCTGCTCCACTTCCATCCCTAGTCAGGCTTCATGATTTCTCACCTGCAGTTACTCATATCCTCACATCCTCCCACAAGCCTTCAACAAGAAAATTTTACGCTAGTAAATAGAAAAGACTTTCTATCTGGGCAAAAGAAAAAAACATAGATCCTTATACAGCCTCCATTCCCTTGGTGTTAGAATTCCTAACTGAACTTTTTCATCAGGGATCAGCTGCTGCTCAAAGTTCAATTGGCAGCGATCTCCAATTTTCATTTGGGACAACATGAGCCTAATCTTATGGCTCACAGATTGTGTAAATCTTTCCTAAAAGACACTACCTTGCTGAGACCTCCTTTTCAGAAACCTGTATCTCCTTGGGATCTAAATTTTGTTCTGTCCAAACTTACTTCCCTGCCTTTTGAACCCGCACATACTTGTGAACTGAAGTTTCTTTCATGGAAGACGATTTTTCTAGTAGCTGTTACATCTGCCAGAAGAGTGTCAGAGTTACAAGCACTGTCAGTCAGACTTCCTTACTTGATCTTTCATAGAGACAAATCTGTCATTCATCTCCAAGGTTTGCTCTCAGTCTAATTTGAATCAAACTATCGAACTGCCAGTCTTTTTTCCTAACCATTCAAACAGTGCAGAATACAAGTTTCATCAACTTGATATTCACAGACAGTTAAGGTTCTATCTACATAGAACCAAGGAGCTTAGAAGATCAGACTAATTGTTTATATCTTTTTCTGAGACAAAAAAGGTATGCCAGTCTCTAAGTTAACATTATCAAATTGGATTTCAAATTGTATTTCATTCATTTACTCTTCTAATGGCAATGAACTCCCGTTTAAAATTAAGGCTCATTCTACCAGATCCGTGTCCACATCTGCTGCTTTTCAAGCCAGAGTCTCAATTGACAGTATATGTGCAGCAGCAACTTGGGCTACCTCTCATGCCTTTATTACTTATTACAAATTGGATTTGGCCTCAAGGGGTAGAGCCTCTTTTGGTTCCATGGTTCTTAGGAGTATATTCCCGTGAAAAACCCAAGAAAAAGGTGCTAGGGACACTGTCCCATATGTAAGAATGAAGGTGAGATAGGACTACAGAACATAAAGAAGTTATGTACTCACCATAACGTTCCATGTTTGTAGTCCATCTCACCCTTCAATTGGTACGATACCACCCACCTACCCCCATTCATGTATCCTTGGAGGATCTGGAGACAAGATAGTATTTATCTTCTGTAGGGTGGAGACCTTTCATCTTTGTTGTCCCTTGTGGGAATACCTTCTATCGCTTTTTTAGACAACAACAAACAAGATCTGGGAATTCTTACTAGTGCAGTATGAGATACCTACCTTGCCACAAGCCAACTGAGAGACTTTGAGCTTTGTAATCATCTGAGTCGGAGCCGAGGATTGGCTCCGAACCCATATGTAAGAATGAAGAGTGAGATGGATTACAAACATGGAATGTTATGGTTAGTACATAACTTCTTTTTAGGGTAAATGCATAACTTTTATTTTTGTATAGTCTCAGCTTCACATAAATACTTGTACAAGAATCCTTCCTCAGACCATGTAGTGACTTCAATGGAATTTGACAAAGCCTCTAAGCTCCTTTCATCTATAGATGTACTGCCAAATGAAAAGGACAGTAAGGCTATGGATAGGTACAGGAAGAAAGTGTAAACCTGTGTAAGTCTTACTTTCCATGCCATAAACTACCTGACCCACATGTCCAAATATCAGTTGTCTGTTTTTGATGGCATGAATAAGATAATTTCTGATATTCCTGACTCTGATAATAAAACTACATCGCAGACTATGCTGAATTATGCTACAGACGTAATGAGATATCCAGTGAGACTGTGATGCTGTTGATACCTCTTACAGGGCAACAGCTACTGGTTCTGTTGTAAGGAGGTGGTCTTGGCTTCACTTCCAGTCCTTGCCAGCTTATGTAAAGGCTAAATTTTGGATGTCTCTTTGGATAAAGAAACTTTTTGGACCAGCTTCTGCTGAAAATTTTCAGAAATTGGAGGAAAATCATGCAAGGTTTTAAACATCTTTTTTCCTCTCCCCAGTACCAAAATTCCAGTAGAATTCCATTAAAGATGGACAGACCATTTTCCCCATAAAAGCCAAAAACCACATCTAAAAGGGAAGAAAGCAACTAAGAAAAAGTGAAAGGATATGTTTAAGTCAGACTTCAAAGGACCTGAAGGATCCTTTGGTGACAAAAGCTCCCATTTAAGAGACTCCCTTCATCTCCCCTGCCTCTCTTCCCTTTTCTTCGGCCTATCCCTACCATTTTTTCTGGCAGACTGTCTTAGAGCTTTCACCTTTGGACCATGGTAATGTTGAACACCTAGGTTCACAATATCATCCAGATGGGCTCACACTTTCTTGGAACTTCCCTCTAGTTTCATCAGAAATTTCTTATGTACCCCCAAACAACAACAGTTCCTGGTTTCTACCTCTTACTAGACTTATTCCATCAGGAGACCACAGAATCAGTCCATCTGTTTTATTCCAAGATACTTTTTGTACCAAGAAAGGAGGGCACATTGAGACCCATTCTAGACATATTCACCCTAAACACCTTCCTAAAAATCCCAAAATTCAAGATGTTGTCTCTCAAAAACTTTTTTCATATGATTCATCCACAACCCGTTTTGGTTACATTGGATCTAAATGATGCGCTTTCTTGTACATCCAAGTCACAGAACATACTTACAGTTTTATGCTTTAGGATTTCATTTTCAGTTCTCTGTTTTGTGCTTTGGTTTGTCTACAGCTGCTTGCAGACTCAAAAGTATCCACTTCTACCTTGCCTATGCAGAACGGTTCACAGAAACCCTATGCAAGCATGTTAATAGCTGCATAGAGGCAGCTGTATCCACCAGGAAGAAGTACAGAACTAACTCAAAAAACAAGCCACCCTCGTGGAATCACATCAGTAGGGTGTATAACAAGAAAAAAATCATGGCAAAATAAAGCACTCTCAAACTAAACAAACAACTCAGAGGACAAATAAAGTCTACCAAAGCCAAATTTAAGGTAAAAGTGGGCTCCCAGGCCAAGGATAACCAAAAGGCTTTCTTTAGCTATGTCTGCAACCTCAAAGGCAATACACAGTTGTGTGCAGAGCTCATTGTAAATGGAGCCACCTATACTGAGCTAGAAGATATAGCAAATCTACTGGCTGACAAATTCATCTCCAGCTTTAACCTTCTCTCCCCCTCAGCCTTCCCTCAGGAAATACCATCAAATATAACTCCCCCTGCTGTCACTAGGGAACAGATCATTAATGCTCTCCCTAAGGCCAAGAACATTGCATTAATGGACCCAAACAGTATCCCAGGATGCCTTCTAAATAGCATGAAGCATGATCTATCAAGCTGTCTGGAATTGCTATTTAACTGTAGCCTCCAAACAGGCTTCATGCCTCATGAATGGAGAACAGCAACAGTCATCCCTCTGCACAAGGGTGGGCCATCTACAGACCCTGGAGACTACAGATCCTTAAGTCTCACTAGTCTCATATGAAAAGCCATGGAAAGAATTATCATGGAAATCATCAATAATGACATAGGAAACCTCTAGACACTGGACCTGACCCAGTTTGGCTTCATCAAGGGCAGGTCATGCCTACTCAACCTGGTAAACTTCTTTGAGAAGGTCACCAAAGCAATGGATGAGGGCAAAATGGGTTCACACTGCCTACCTTGACCTGCCGAAGGCAATTTGACACAATGTCCCACTTGGGCAGTGTTGACAAACTTGAAGAGGTTGGGTACAAACCCTTATGTCACCCAGTTGATAGCCAGCTGGCTCACAGACAGTTCCCAGGAAGTTAGAATTGGGGAGTCCACCTCTCCAAAGAGGCCAGTCACAAGTGAAGTCCCTCAGGCATTGGTCCTGGGACCACTGCTTTTTGGCATTTACTTCTCTGAATTCAAGGCCAACATCAGTGGCTTCTGGCTAACTAAATTTGCAGATGATTACAAATTAGGAGCTGTCATTGAATCGCCCACCATCACAAATGTTCTCCAGGACAGGTTGAGGCAGACAAACAACTGGTGCTGATGCCATGGATTAAAACTAAGTGCCAAGAAATGCATAATAGTATCCTTCAGGAAGTCATCCACCCCTGGTAACTATCTTTTTGACAACACATCCCTACTAACTGGGCCAGTAGTCAGGGACTTGGAGACATACACAGATAGTAGTCTAGCCTTTGACCATCATGTGTCTACAGTAGTGAGGAAATCATTCTATGTTGTGCAACTTATAAACAAAGGTATGGTATCTAGGTCCAAGGAATTTATTGTTCCAATGTATTCAGCATTTATCAGACCTGCCGTTGAATATAGCACCCCCTCTGGTATGTAGTTAACCAGGCATATCCAACAACCGGAACATCCGTAGAGGTTCCTAACTAAAGGAATACAGGGTGGAAGTAACATGTCCAATGCAGTGTCTCAAGGCCATATCCCTGTGTTCTGTCTTCTACAGACTGTTGAGGGAAGATAAGTGCCTGGCGTACAAGGCATTGTTAGACCCCATGCTGATGGACCTCCTGCATATCCGCAAAACAAACTTCACCAGAATTACCCATTGTAAAGAATTGAACGTTGCCTGTGATATAAATAGGACCTGCTGGAACGAAAAGTATATATCCCAAAGACAACCCCTTCTCTGGAAGGCTCCCCATCCATGTGAAGCAGAGTTCCTCCCTAACCCAATTCAGGTATAACTTGGACAGTTGGATGTAGAACAGGAAGTTCATCCCCGGTTTGGCACCTATGCCTCTAATGGACACAAGCAGCCTGTAAATGATTCATCTCCCAGGCCCCTGCCTGTAAATGTTTTACCTCCCAAGCCCCTGCTTATACTTATCAAGGGTACCAGAACTTGTCAGAGATTTGGGATGCATGGCTAGGCTTTATAAGGCCCTTGTGGTCATTAGCCTTGTAAACACCTATGAACCTGTTTAGAGAACCTTTTTATCCAAGCTACTTAAATTAAAAAAAACACAGACACACAGGACCTATAATTCATAATGGACCTGCTTCATTACCTAAGATTTACTGTTAGACCTGAAGATGTGTACCTTACAAACTTTTCAGAATCTAGTTTTCCTAGGATTTTATTTGGAAACTTCCTGCATGATGGCTTTTCTCCCTCAGGAAAAAAAATTCAGTTTCTGACTTTTTACTTCCAGATACCTTTTGATAACAGAAATTACCTCTGTAAGGAAGATTCTGCGAGTGGGCATCATGGCATTAACAGTACAGATGAATTCCGTTTGTCAGCCTCCACATGAGGAATATTCAGTTGTACCTCTAATTTGCACTCATCATTGCCACCCTCTGAACTTTTGGATTCTCTTGCCTTTTGTGAAGAAAGAGTTCTTGTTGTGGAACATCCAGATAGAACTCAATCAAAGAGAGCCTTTTTTGATTCCTGCTCCCCATTATAATGTTTCCACAGATGGTTCGGACCTGGCTTGGAGAGCCTTTTCAATGAGCATGGAAGTCCAAGGAGTGTGATCCAGGCAACACTGATGCAAACACACAAATATCAAATAAATTAAAGCGCTGATATTTGCCTTACACACCTTTTCCACCTCTGGTCTGTAGAAACCTTACAAGTCCCTATAGACAATATGACATTTGCGGTATATTAACAAGCATGAGGGGAAAAAATTCTGCCATTTCTGTAGGCTAGCCTTAATGGCATGGGATACTGCTGTTCACGAATATATTTTTCTTCAAGCAACTTGTATCCCAGCAGAGATGGATTCAATGGCAGTTTATCTGAGCAGATTCAAGGTAGACCCCTCATAAATGAATGCTAAACAAAGAGATCATCCTACAAATTTGTCAGTGGGGAACTCCCCAGATATTTTTACCTCCACTCTGAACAGACAATGCAAACTGTTCTGCTCCAGAGTCTTATGCAGAAAAGCATGGAAAATGGATGCCTTATCAATCCTATGGAAAGGGAAATTCCGTTTTGTTTTGCCTCCCTTTTCCCTAAGTCTAAAGTTCATTTTTAAGTTTAAAGGGGACAGTCCAGAAATACTGCTGGTAACTCTCTTTGGCCCAGAAAACATTGGTTCTCCCTTCTTTTTCATCTAGCCTAAGGGCAGTCAACATAAGTTACCTCACCAGACGGACCTACTCATACAACAAAAGGGTTCTCTCATTCATGTGAACTTACAAACTCTCAGTTTGATGGTTTGGATATTAAGCTTCCAATTCCCTTCAGGCACCTCTTTTATGAGTACGTGGTGCAGGTATTACAGGAAGCAAGAAAATGTACTCCAAGAAAACCTTATATTTTTAAACAGAAAAAGATTTTTTATCTGGTGCCAAAAGAGAGGACAGGACTGTTATCAGCAGACTATTCCTTTTATCCTCAAATATGTGTTTCTGCTGCTTATTTCAAGGCTGATGTTGTGCTCCTCTTTGGAGGAGCATTTATCAACTGTTTCTGCCTGTTTGCATAGGAATCCTCCTTTTCCTCACATTATGAGGTCAGACAGATGTTCATCGTGTTACACTGCTGCAGTCATTACACTTGGGTTATCCTGCCGTCAGGCGGTTCCCCAGTTGGCCTGAGTTCCAAAGTCTTGGTCCGGCGTCGGTTGCTGTCGCCTCCTCCCTGACGTCAATGTGACAGGGGTATATAAGATGCAGCCGACGCCATTTTCTTCAGTCTTTCTTGCCGCGCGGTGCCCGAAGCAAAAGCAGTTCGCAAGTGCCGGTCGGCCAACTCCTAAGATTTTCATTCCGAATCCAGAACCAAAGTCTTCTACAAAGCTAAGTACCCCGTTGGGGAAACTTTTTCTTGCCTCAGACCAATGTCAGTAAAAGTTAATTACTGTATTTCTTGTGGGAAGCAAATACCTCATAAGCATTTCCATTCCTATCGTATCCCATGCCGAGGCCCAGACCACGACGTCACTGTTTGTCGGTTTTGTGCTAGGTTTAACAAGTGCACCATTAAATGTCGGTTTGATTTTGCCCGACATTACTTTGGGAGAAAATTCAATTACACCATGCCGTCGGAACTTCTGACGACCGGAATACATAAAAAGCGCAAAGACAAGGACAGGGATCCGAGGCCCAAAACTGACAACGAAGCCTCTTCTAGACCGGTCGTCGGTTCTCCGATTTTCAGCAAGGTGCCTTCGTAACCCCTGACGACCGCTTCTGCAGAACCACAGGCAGCCTCCAACTCCCACGTGGAGATGGCTGGGCCTTCGGACCCACAAGTTTTTCAGCCTACCAAAACTAACCCTTCAGAGGGATCCGGAGTAGCTGAGCAACCCGAAGCGTCAGAGGGTGTTTTCAGACCTACTTAGTTAAATCCATTAAACTCCCTGCTAAGTCTAAGCCTCTTTTAAAAACAAAGAAACAAATACAGCATTCTCCAGGACAGACCTCCATGCCTAAGAGACAAATGCTCAAAATGGCCGAAGACTTAATCACTCTGATCAGGGGGTCCCATCCCCCTCCTGATAAAAGGCCCAGACAGGATGCAGACTATGACTCATCCGAACAGGTGTCTATTTCTTCAGATTCATCCTCAGACCTAGGATATTCTTTACCCCCTTATGAGGATTCTGATGCTGAGGAATCAGTTCCATCAGCCTCTCCGCCTGAGGACTACTCCTTCGGGGAAACCTTACATACCATGAGGGAGCATTTCCATTGGGAAGGCCAGGATTACTCAGAATCCAAGAAAAGGCTCAGAGACTTCCTTTTATTACCTCAACACAGACCCCTTGCTATTCCACCAGTGTTAGATATTGTGGATGATGTGCATACTGAATCCAGCTTAAATCCTGACTCCTTACCCCCAGCCCCAGTTAAACCTGACAGATACTACAGAGTCCCTGACTCTTTCTGTATAAAAGCCCTGTTGCTGACCCTGAAACTATTTCTCAGGGACCCAAAGGGATTAAGGCCTCATCAGCAAAAAATCCAGTCCCCTATGCCAGAGATTCCAGAGCATTAGACAGATGAGGAAAGAAAGTATATATGTCTGCAACCTTAGCAATGAGAGCCTTAAACTGCCAGTTTCACATGCTAAAATATTAGCAATTTTTGATGTCTCAGTTGAAACAAAAAATGCTTCCAGATTCAGATCCTCCTAATTTTAAAGAAATGCAGGATTTATTGCATGCAGCTGAACAAGTGGGAAAGCATACTTTGCAATGTGGTTTTGATTCTTTAGAGGCCTCTTGTAGAGCAGCAGTTACAGGCTCTGTCATTAGAAGGCATGCTTGGTTAAAAGAACATACGTTACCAAACCATGTTAAAGCAAAATTATTGGATGCACCTTTGCAGCAGAATGTGTTACTTGGAGTTAAGGCAGAAGAGGTATTAAAGAAAATGGAGGATAAGGCAAAATCTATGCAAACGATGAAGGATTTCTTACAGGTTCAGCCTCCAAGATTTAGCAGAAATTGGCCAACAAAGAATTGGTCCTTTCCAGTTACAGACAGACCTCAAAGGGGCAGATACAGGTGTCCAAGAGGTAGAGGTCAACCACAAGGTACTTACAGGCCTCGACAATGGGGTGCACCAGGCCAGAAAGAAGGGGAAGACAGGCCCCAACCATATAAAAAGCAGCCTCAATGACTTCTCATTGCAGCTGCCAAACAACTCTCTCTTGGCAGCCCCCTTGGGAGGAAAACTGGCACTTTTCTATCACAATTAGCATTGGATCACCAAAGACAAATGGTTTCTCAACATTGTATCTCAAGGTTACAGGTTCCACTTTCACACTCTGCCAAGGTTAAAAGGAATGCCAAATCTGCCATCAAATCAATGGGCAGAGGCTCAAAAACAAATTACAGCACTTGTGGAAATGAGCGCTATTCAAGAGGTACCACCACAAGAGCAAGGACAAGGATTTTACTCAAGACTCTTTCTGGTTCCCAGAAAGGACAAAGCCTGGAGGCCCATTCTGGATCTTTCTTCTCTAAACACTTAACTGGATGTTCCGAAATTCAAAATGTTGACACTACCCATGCTGGGCAAGAAAGCTTGGCTCGTGACCTTGGACCTCAAGGAGGCATACCTGCATGTCCCTATCAGACAAAACTGCAGAAGATACCTCAGATTCCTAGCAGGTTCAATGCACTATCAATTCTCTGCACTGCCCTTTGGCTTATCTACTGCGCCCAGGGTCTTCACAAAGTGCCTGGCACCAATAATTGCATTTTTCAGACAGAAAGTAATTCAAATTTATCCGTACCTGGATGACTGCCTGATTCAAACAGACAGCAAGGGCATTCTTCTAAAGCATCTGGCGTTTGTAAAAAAGTTATTAAGTTGCCTGGGGTACACAGTAAATGAAAATAAATCAAAACTAGTGCCCTCACAAGAGATAATATTCCTGGGTGCCAGCTTGAACACAATGGCCCAGATGGCTTATCTCACGCCAGACAAGCAAGGACAACTGACTCAATACTTTCAATTGATAGCAACAAAAACCCAACTCCCTGCAAGAAAAATTCTGCAGGCCTTGGGTTACATGGCATCTTGCATATTTCTAATTCCATATGCCAGACTGCATATGAGGAAACTTCAATGGTACCTAAAGAGTGTATGGTCTCAACACTGTCAAAGTTTGGAAACAGTTATACCACTAATTCCTTGACTTCAACAGGAGTTTCGATGGTGGGCTCAAGCTTGTCACCTCAACAAGGGACAGCCTTTTACTCAACCCACAGCCAGGCAAACACTGACAACAGATGCATCGGATTACGCCTGGGGAGCACACATGGCAGGAAAATGTATTCAGGGCAAGTGGCCCGCAGAACAAAGGCATCTTCACATCAATCAAAAAGAGATGTTAGCTGTACAAAATGCCCTTATAGCTTTCAAGGACCTGCTGCATCCAGGACAACTACTATTAAAAACAGACAACACCACAGTTATGTGGTACATAAGCAAGGGGGCACTCATTCCTACCCCCTCTGCAGACAAGCCATGACCTTGTGGAACACAGCTGTAAACTATGAAGTTCGTCTGCAAGCACAATTCCTGCCAGGAGAGAAAAACACACTGGCAGACGACTTAAGCAGAAACATCATGGATCCCTACGAATGGGAATTGAATCCACAGATATTCCGAGTGATAACACAGAAATGGTAGAGCCCGGACATAGATGTGTTTGCATCCCCAATGAGCTTGCAGCTACAGAAATTCTGCACAAGGAGTTACCATCCACAAAAATGGAAAGTGGATGCCCTTTCATTCAGCTGGAAAAACCTACAAGTATACGCTTTCCCACCACTACCTCTCCTTCCAAAGGTACTCATAAAAGCCAGGCAAGAGGAGCCAAAGATGATCCTGATTGCACCAGACTGGCCATGCCAGCACTGGTACCCAATCTTAAAGAACTTAGCACAAGAACCACCCTGGATTCTGCCTCATATCCCACATCTGCTGACTCAGCACAACAATCAGATACTTCACAGTCAGCTAAAGACCTTAAACCTAGCTGCATGGAAAATTCCTTAGTCAAGCAAACAATGCCTCTCTCCAAAGCAACTGGATGTCATTCTGGAGGCCAGAAGGCCTAGTACCAGGAAAGCCTATTCGGATAAATGGAAGAGATTCTGTGCCTGGAACCAGGCTCACAGCATTGACCCTCTTGTCCCAAACATTCCTCAGATTCTACAATATTTAGCTGAGATGCTGGACAAAGGCCTCTCCTTTTCATCCATCAAGATCCACGCCTCTGCCATCTCTGCTCATTACAACACGGATCCACAAATGTTCTCTAATCCTTTGCTAAAACAGTACCTCAGAGGGGCTAAAAACATAAGACCACCCCGTAGAGCACCTACTCCAACTTGGGACCTCAACTTTGTTTTGGAAAAATTAACTTTACCTCCTTTTGAGCCAGCTAACACAGCAGAATTAAAATATATCTCTTAGAAAACTACTCTGCTCCTAGCAATAACATCAGCACGAAGAGTTTCAGAATTACAGGCACTAATGGCAGTGGAACCTTTCCTCATTTTCCACCAGGACAGGGTGTCTTTAAGAACTAACCCTACGTTTATGCCAAAGGTGGTTTCAAGTGTGGCTCTAAACCAAACTATTCACTTGCCAACTTTTTATCCAAAACCACAGAATAAAGGGGAGAGGCTACTGCATTCTTTGGACATTCACAGGCAGTTATGCTTCTATATGGACAAAACCAAAGCTTTCAGAAAATCTAAGCAATTATTGGTAGCATATGCTGCAGAGGCACAGGGAAAAGCCATTTCAAAACAGACTGTTTCAAAATGGATAGGACATTGCATACGTTTCTGCTACACACACCATGGGAAAACCTATACCTAGCAGCTAGATCTCACTCCACCAGGGCAACAGCCACTTCAACTGCCTACCTCAGAGGAGTGCCTACCAAGGATATTTTGGAAGCAGCAACCTGGAGTTCTGTGCATACCTTCACCAAGCATTACCATCTACCTTTATACTCTAAATCCAGAGCTGGCTGCGCCACTGCTGTGCTGCAGGGCCTTATAGCCACAGCCAATGCCTTATAGAACCAGCCACCCTACCTCAGCTTTGGGATTCTACCCAAGTGTAATAACTGCAGCAGTGTAACACGATGAACATAGTACAGTTTTGTACCTACCATAAATGTAGATGTTCGAGTGTATACACTGCTGCAGTCCAGGTTACCCTCCCTCCTTCCCCTCTTACTTGCTGGTACGTACCTATGTCTTCTACCCTTTACTACCTATGGGGAGTATTTGCTGGTAACTGAAAGTTGTTGTTTGCTTTTCTTATTTATGTTTTATTAGCAATTTGAATTGCCTTCTTATTTGGGGGCACCTGACATCTGGGGCAAGAAAAACTGAAGAAAATGGCTTCGGCTGCATCTTATATACCCCTGTCACACTGACGTCAGGGAGGAGGCGACAGCAACCGACGCCGGACCAGGACTTTGGAACTCAGGCCGACCTGGGAACCGCCTGACAGCAGGATAACCCAAGTGTAATGACTGCAGCAGTGTATACACTCGAACATCTACATTTATGGTAGGTACAAAACTGTACTTTCCTGAAAGATGTTCTTCGTGCAATTGAAAAAGTTAATCCTTTCAACCTTTTGAACCAGCCTCTTGGAAAACCATCTTTTTAGTGGCTTTAACGTTTAATAAAATAGTTTCTCAGCTACAAACCCTTATGTTTTCTTTTACCTTCCTGTGTTTCTTTTTCATAAAGACAAGGTTACATTTAAGACTAATCTTTCTTTTATAACTAAGGTAGTAAGTAAAATGCAGTTAAACCCATCCATCTAGCTTACATTTTTCCTAACCCTCAAAATTGGGGGAAAATAATTTTTCATTTATTTGATGCTCATAGGCAACTAAGATGCAGTTTACAGGGAAAAAAGCTCATCATAAAATCTGACCAATTATTTGTTTACTTTGAATATAAAAATGTATTTACATTTGTTAAACGGGTAGTGTCAGACTGGGTCAGGAACTTGTTTTCAGTGAGTCCCGGAGAGAAAAGCTCTAAAAAAGCTAAGAAGATGGGTTTTCTTGTATGAAAACAAAGCAAAACATCCCCAGGTGGATTTCTGTTGCTATATTGTTACATTTTTTCATGGAAAATCCCTCCAAAGCCAGGTCAGAGTTCATTCCACTAGAGCTGTTTCATCTTCAGGAACCTTTTTGAGTCTGGGATCCAGAAATATTCTAGAAGCAGCCACTTTGTTTTCCATCCAAAAATTTGGTAAACATTACAGGAAAGATGTTTTTCTATGGCTAGAACCGTTTTTGACAGATCTCTTCTTCAAGGTATTCTAGACTCCAGTTCTGCATCTCAAACCCACTCCCAGTCGGTATAAAAGCTTTTTAAATCTTCCCATTAGTAATCAGTACTGTAACAGTGATCTAATGAAGGACATAGCACCATTCTGTAAGAACTTGACGTTAACAGTAGATGTCTGAATAGGTCACTGTTGCAGTGTATACACCCTTCATCCTTCTTCCTATGTATGTTTTGCCACTTTTGTCTTTCTTGGCTGAGGTGGACTTATTGTTCATTTTCCTTCCCTTTTTGCATGTACTCAAGAGGATGTGAAAGAGGTATTGATGTGAATTAATAGCTTGTAAAAGCAAATTTTTATGAAGCAAATAAATTTCAACAGATTTGAATTATATATGGCAAATAAATAGGTGGAGGAGTGTAGGAATGAGTTGTAAGGTGAATATTCTAGTTTAGTATTTCCAAAACTGGGGTCCATATGATAAATTCTAGGGGTCCGCAAGCTGACTTGCACCCACCTGGATTTCGGGCATCATCCCCAACTGACCCTGCAAATGAAAACAGAAAATCTGCCCCTCTCATCCACAATTTATTAAACAAAAAAAAAAGACAGAAGCTTCCCTGTTAGCAGCTGGGAAGCATAATTTCCACGTTCGCGGCTTAGTGGCTGCTTGCCCTTAGTTTTTAGAGGAGAAGAAGAAGGAACAACTTGCATATTTGACACTGAGCAGCTACTCACTTGCCCTGTGTTTTCTGCCAGCAGTTAAAACTTGGAGGGAAATTTAAACAACTGTTCTGTTCCCTCCAAGTAAGACAGCTCCTGGATGTATGTTGGTTGCTGCATGTGTACGGGTATGATGTTCGTGTTTCACTGTTGCAGTCATTACAGTTGGGTTATCCTGCTGGCAGGCTACCCGCAGTCGGCCTGAATTCCAAAGTCCTGGTTTGGCATCGGTTGCTGTCGCCTCTTCCCTGACGTCAGTGCGTCAGGGGTATATAAGATGCAGCCAAAACCATTTTCTTCAGGCTTTATTGCCGTGCGGTGCCCGAAGCAAAAGCAGTTCGCAAGTGCTGGTCGGCCGACTTCTGAGATCTTTGAAATTGAATTTCAAATCCGAAGTGTTCAATAAAGCTAAGTACCCCGTTGGGGAAACTTTTTCTTGCTCCAGACCGATGTCCGTAAAAGTTAACAATTGTATTTCTTGTGGGAAGCAAATACCTCATAAGGATTTTCATTCTTACTGTATTCCTTGCCTAGGCCCTGACCACAACGTTGCTAGTTGTCGGTTTTGTGCTAGATTCAACCAACGCACTATTAAGCGTCGGTTCGATTTTGCTTTGCATTACTTTGGCTGAAGGTTTAACTATATAATGCCGTTGGAACAACGGACGACCGGAGTTCATAAAAAGCACAAGGACAAAGTAAAGGACAGGCATTCGAGGTCCAAAACTGACGACAAAGCCTCTTCTAGGCCAGTTGCCGGTTCTCAGTGAGGCGCTTTCGCAGCCCCTGACACCCGCTACTTCAAACCAACAGGCCGCCTCTGACTCCCACGTGGAGACAACTAGGCCTCTGGAAACTCAAGGTATTGGGCCTATGGAAACTATTCCCTCAGATGGGTCTGGAACTGCTGAGCAGGCATCTGCTTCTGAGGGTGTTTTCAGACCTACACAGCTTACTATCAAGACCACTTTAGCAGCCAAGGCAAAGTCTAAAACACCTTTAAAGACAAAGAAACAAGTACAGTATTCTCCTGGACAGTCATCCATGCCTAAGAAACAGATGCTTAAAATGGCCGAGGACCTAATTACTTTGATCAGGGGTTCCGATCCCCCTCCTGATAAAAGGCCTAGGCAAGACACTGACTATGACTCCTCTGACCAGGTTTCTTTTTCTTCTGATTCTTCTTCAGAACAGGGATATTCTCTTCCTCCCTATGAGGACTCTGATGCTGAAGAATCTATCCCTTCAGCCTCTCCTCCTGAGGATTACTCTTTTGGGGAAACCCTGCACACCATGAGGGAGCATTTCCATTGGGAGAGCCAGGATTATTCAGAATCCAAGAAAAGGCTCAGAGACTTTCTTTTATTGCCTCAGCACAGACCTCTTGCTATCCCTCCTGTACTATATATTGTTGATGATGTATTCTCTGAATCCAGTTTGTCTCCTGATTCTTTACCCCCTGCACCAGTTAAGCCAGATAGGTACTACAGGGTTCCAGATTCACATAAATTTATTTATAAAAACCCTGCTCCTGATCCAGAAACAATTTCTCAGGGTCCCAAAGGGGTCAAGGCTCCCACTGCAAAAAAACCTGTTCCCTTTGATAGGGATTCTAGAGCACTGGACAGATGGGGGAAAATAAGTTTACACCTCTGCTACTTTAGCTGTAAGGGCTTTAAACTGCCAGTTTCACATACTTAAATATCAGCAATACCTAATGTCTCTGCTAAAACAGAAAATGCTGACAAGCTCTGAATGTCCTGAAAACAAGGAAATGCAGGATTTATTGCATGCAGCTGAACAAGTGGGAAAGCATACTTTGCAATGTGGTTTTGATTCACTAGAGGCTTCTTGCAGAGCCGCAGTTATAGGTTCTGTCATTCTAAGGCATGCTTGTTTAAAAGAACAGAGTTTACCTGATCATGTTAAAGCAAAATTATTGTATGCTCCATTACAGCATGATACTTTGTTTGGTGTTAAGGCAGAAGAAGTGTTAAAGAAAATGGAGGATAAAGTAAAATCAATGCAGACAGTAAAGTATTTCTTACAGGTTCAGCCACCCAGATTTAGCAGGAACTGGCCTTCTAAAAATTGGTCCTTTCCAGTGTCAGACAGGCCACAAAGAGGCAGATACAGATGCCCAAGAGGCAGATCTCAGCCCCAAGGTTCATACAGACCTAAGCAATGGGGTGCTTCAGCCTCCAAAGGTGGAGAAGACAAATCACAACCATATAGGAAACAGTCTCAATGACTTCCCACTACCAATGCCAAGAATTTACCTTTTGGCAGCACCTTTAGGGGGAAAGCTAGCACTTTTCTCACAAAATTGGCACATGATAACCCAGGACAAATGGGTACTGAATATTATTTCTAAAGGTTACAAGTTCCACTTTCATACCCTCCCAAGGGCAAAAGGTATGCCAGACCTGCCACACAATCAATGGGCAGAGGCACAAAAGCAAATTTCTGCTCTCATGGACATGAGGACAATTCAAAATGTACCACAGCAAGAGCAGGGGCAAGGATTTTACTCGACTTTTCTTGGTACCCAGAAAGGACAAAGCCTGGAGACCAATTCTGGACCTGTCTACTCTAAATACTTTTCTGGATGTTCCAAAATTCAAAATATTGACACTGCAGCAACTTCTACCCATGCTGGGCAAGAAGGCCTGGCTCGTTACTTTGGACCTCAAAGAGGCATACCTGCATGTCCCAATCAGACAATCTTGCAGAAGATACCTCAGATTCATAGCTGGCTCAATGCATTACCAGTTCTCTGCACTGCCCTTTGGCTTATCTACTGCGCCCAGGGTCTTCACAAAATGCCTGGCACCAGTAATTGCATTTTGCAGACAAAAAGGAATTCAAATATACCCCTACTTGGACGACTGCCTTACTCAAGCAGAGAGCAAGGACATTCTACTAAAGCATCTGGTGTTTGTAAAAAGATTACTAATTTGCCTAGGGTACACAGCAAACGAAAAGAAATCAAAACTAGTACCCTCTCAAGAGATGATATTCCTGGGTGCAAGCTTAAATACAACTGCCCAGATGGCTTATCTCACGCCAGACAAACAAAGGCAACTGACTCATTACTTCCAAATTATAGCAACAAAGACCCAGCTACCTGCAAGAAAAATTCTGCAGGCTTTGGGCTTCATGGCATCCTGCATTCTGCTAATTCCATATGCAAGACTGCATATGAGGAAGCTACAATGGTATCTAAAAAGTGTTTGGACTCAACATTGCCACAGCCTGGAAACAATAATTACTCTCATTCCCTGCCTGCAACAAGAGTTTCGATGGTGGGCACTGGCCTGTCACCACAACAAGGGACACCCTTTCACTTTACCCACAGCCAGGCAAACACTAACAATAGATGCATCGGATTATGCCTGGGGGGCACACATGGTGGGAAAATGTATTCAGGGCACGTGGCCCGCAGACCAAATGCATCTTCATATCAATCAAAAAGAGATGCTAGCTGTACAGAATGCCCTCACAGCCTTCAAGGATCTTCTTCATCCAGGACAACTTTTGCTAAAGACGGACAATACTACAGTCACGTGGTACATAAACAAGCAAGTGAGCACACATTCCTACCCCCTCTGCAGGCAAGCCATGACTTTGTGGAACACAGCATTGACCTATCAAGTCCATCTACAGGCACAATTCCTGCCAGGAAAGAAAAATACTCTGGCAGACGAACTAAGCAGAAACCTCATGGACCCTCACGAGTGGAAACTACATCCACAAGTCTTCAGCCTAACAACAAGGAAATGGGGATGCTCAGACATAGATCTATTTGCCTCCCCTCACAACTACCAACTACAGAGATTCTGCACAAGGACTTATCACACTCAAGCATGGAAGGTGGATGCGCTATCATTCAGCTGGAAAGCCCTGACAGTTTATGCCTTTCCTCCCCAAGGTACTCTTAAAGGTCAGACTAGAGAAGCCAAAAATGATTCTGATTGCCCCAGACTGGCCACGCCAGCACTGGTACCCAGTCCTAAAGAACTTGTCTCAAGGTCCTCACTGGACTTTACCTCAAATTCCTCATCTTCTGACTCAACAAAACAATCAGATTCTGCACAGCCAACTCAGAACCTTAAATCTGGCTGCATGGCGAATAATATAACCACTCAGAACACACCTCTCTCTAAAGCAGTTATGGATGTCATTTTGGAAGACAGGAGGCCCAGCACCAGAAAATCTTATGCAGAAAAACGGAAGAGATTCTGTGCTTGGAACCAGGCACAAGGACTTGAACCGCTTGTTCCAAATATTCCTCAGATTTTACAATACCTAACTGAGATGCTGGACAAAGGCCTATCCTTCTCATCAATTAAGATCCATGCCTCTGCCATTTCAGCTCATTACAATACGGAACCTCTTATTTTTTCACATCCACTGCTAAGACAGTACCTCAGAGGGGCCAAAAACATAAGACCCCCAAGGAGAGCACCAATACCTACATGGGACCTCAACTTTGTCTTGGAAAAGCTCACACTGCCTCCTTTTGAGCCAGCCAATACAGTTGAGATAAAATTCTTATCATGGAAAGCTGCTCTGCTCCTAGCAATAACTTCAGCAAGAAGAGTCTCAGAGTTACAGGCATTAATGGCAGTGGAACCTTTTATCATTTTCCATCAGGACAGGGTTTTTCTAAGGACAAACCCAACATTTATGCCAAAGGTAGTATCCTGTGTGGCTCTTAACCAAACCATTCATTTGCCAACTTTTTATCCAAATCCCCAAAATAAAGGGGAAAGACTTCTGCACTCTTTGGACATACACAAGCAGCTACGCTTCTATTTGGACAAAACTAAAGCTTTCAGAAAGACTGAGCAACTTTAAGTGGCATATGCTACAGGATCACAAGGAAAGGCTCTTTCAAAGCAGACTATTTCAAAATGGATAGGACACTGCATTCATTTCTGCTATGCACAGCATGGCAAATCAGTGCCTAAGAATATTAGACCACATTCTACCAGGGCAGCAGCCACATCAGCAGCCTTTCTCAGAGGAGTACCAACCAAGGAAATTTTGGAGGCTGCAACTTGGAGTTCAGTGCACACTTTTACCAAGCACAACCACTTACCTCTTTACTCTAAGTCCAGAGCAGGCTTTGCCACTGCAGTTCTGCAGGACCTCATAACCACTCCTAATCCTATTTAGACCCAGCCGCCCAACCTCAGCTTTGGGATTCAACCCAAGTGTAATGACTGCAACAGTGAAACACGATGAACATAGTACAGTTGTGTACCTACCATAAATGTAGATGTTTGAGTGTATTCACTGTTGCAGTCCAGGTTACCCACCCTCCATCCCCCTTTTCATTGCTGGGACTTATCTGTACTTCTCTATTCTGTACAACTTATGTGGTATATTTGCTTGTTGATGAAGGTAATGTTTATGTTATTGCATGCTTTTTTATAAGCAGATTTTTTTTTTAGCCTTCCCTTTTCGGGGCACCTGATATCTGGGGCAAGAAAAACTGAAGAAAATGGCATTGGCTGCATCTTATATATACCCCTGGTGCACTGACGTCAGGGAAGAGGTGATAGCAACCGACGCTGGACCAGGACTTTGGAATTCAGGCCGACTGCTGGTAGCCTGCCAGCAGGATAACCCAAGTGTAATGACTGCAACAGTGAATACACTCGAACAGCTATATTTATGGTACGTACACAACTGTACTTTTTCTCTCCCTTTTGCCTGCTGATAGAAATTACTGCATAGCTGACGATCCAGATGATCTTGTTGAAAGAACCTGAAGGTACTTTTTTTTTTAATAAGGCTTGAATAAGAAGCAGTGCCTGATTGTAGCTGTCAGTTGTCCAGATTTTCACAGAATGTCCAGATTTTTGCCTTATGTGGTCTGTTTCTTATAAAATGGTGTTTTTCTGACAAATCCCTGGGAAATCATTGAGGACTAAAGTCAGAAAATAATGGCAGGCATTTGAGCTTTACAATTCATATTCTTCAGAAAATTCGTACTAATGCAAAACCTTTTGTTCAGTCAACTTTCTAAGTTTATAAGAGCAGTGTTGGAAATGTGTCCTTAGTTTTGGCCCTTTGTTAACCCTCATAATGACAAGCTTTGTTCATATTTCTTGCGCTGAAGAGGTTTAGAGCTAGTGTGTGTGTGTGTGTGTGTGTGTGTGTGTGTGTGTGTGTGTGTGTGTGTGTGTGTGTGTGTGTGTGTGTATGTGTGAGGTGTCTATATTAAATCAGCAAAAACCCACTTCATCGAACAACATTTCATCGGAAGTGCCATTTGTCAAATTCTGCTCTTGTGGGGGGCTGTGCTCCCTCCACTAATTATATACACCAGTTCGACAAATGGCATTTTCGAGGTAAGTGGACCGAAAATGCCTTTTGCTGAACTGAATTTTCGATGATCTAATATAGACCTGTGTGTGTGTGTGTGTGTGTGTGTGTGTGTGTGTGTGTGTGTGTGTGTGTGTGTGTTTAAGAGAGAAGGAGATGTGTGTAAGAGGTAGACAACATACACTTCAGCTGTCCAGGTTTTTGCAGACTGTCCAGATTTTTGCTGTATATTTTCAGTCTGTTTCTAATAAAATTGTGTTTTTCCGGAAAATCCCAGGCAAGTCATTGAGGACTTAAGTCACAAAATAATGGCAGACATTTGAGCTTTAGACTTCATATCCTTTAATTTGTACTAATGCAAAACTTGTTCTATTAACTTTCTAAGTTTGTAAGAGCAATAATTAAAATGTGTCCTCAGTTTTGGCCCTCTGTCCTCCTATTATGACAGGTGCATTTTTCAAGGAATTTAGTTTTAAGTGCATTTTCAAGCAGTTGTGAGTTTCAAGGGAAGAGAAGTTTACTAATGTTCATGCTAAGTCTGTTTACAATGTGCAGCTGTTTTGTTTAGCTAGCAAATGGTATCACTGTTGTGGTATGGAATTTTAAAATAGTGTTAGTAGTACAACAAGTAGTATACTTGCATTTTAATGCAGACGTCTGTGGGTTCTACTCCCACAGCATATTAATGGATTGCTGATACTGTGTTGCACTTTTGGGGGGTACTGAAGTCTTGAATACGTCCTCCTTTGGATGAGATGTCTAGTTAACTATGAACCCGTTTTCAGTTTGCCATCCACGCAATAGTACCAGCTTATCATTTTTTAATGTAGCATAAGTAGGCATTTTATTCTTTAAGGGCAGCAGGCACTGAATCTGTAGATGAAACACTGAAATATAAAGTTCTTTGCTAGCAGCAACCTTTTCATTAGTTACAGATCTCTTTAAGGTGGAATTATTCAAATGACATACTTCTGTCAGATTGTGCATATTGACTGATATTGTGGATTGTAATGAGAGACGTTTGAGTTGCCATTTTTGGTTGAAATGTTCTGAACTGGGCAGTTTTGTCATTATTGGTTCATATGTTTTGTTTCATTGCTTACTGGAAAAATGTGCAAAACTATACATTTAAAACACTACAAGTAGTGCTGTATTTATACGAGGGATATAATTTAATTATTGTATATTAAAATTTAATTTTACAGTCAGGAAGGTGAATCAAAGAACTTTTGCATGGTCCTTAAAATGTTCGCAAGTGACCTATGCTTTGAAAACAGCCCAAAGGTAAACTTAATCCATCACTCGCCAGATGCATTTTCTTTGAATGTGAGTTTCATTGCTGTTTCAGTGAATCTGAGTTTCAAAGGCAGTGAAGTTTTAATGCTAAATCTGTTTTCATTGTGAGACTGTATTGCTTTGTTTAGCTTTAGCAAATGTCTATCAGTGTTTGTGGTATAAAATTTTAAAGTTTTAAATTAAATCCAAATATCTGTAATCATTGTAGAAGTAAAACAGAAAACCATATGCAAATAGTACTTATGTCAACTGGGGAGAAATAGCCAAGTAATGGGACACTGAAATGGCTGCATGGCAGGGGGGCTGATTGGGGTGGGGGGGGGGGATCCAAGCATAACATATGTGTACCGCCACCTATAGGGGTCTGCCAAAATATTTCCTTTATAAAAGGGGTCCTCCAGCTTGCAAAGCTTCTGAACCACTGTTCTAGTTGATATATTGACAGGGAAAGCATTTTGAAGCAGTTGTAAGCATTTTTGGATGGGATCTGAATTAAGTTTATAGGTTCATTTGTTTAGTACAGTGGCGAGACAGTCTCAGCATTGATACGTCATCACTGAAAAGCTGTCATCTGAGTGGTGCAGTCAAGTTTTGGGTATCTGAAGGGGAGGGTATTGAGGAAGGAAAAAAGATGTGAGCTGTTTAGGCTGAGGTTCTTTCGGGGAGGCAAATAGTAAAGAAAGAGAAAGGTTCACGATTCAGACATTTGCAGGTAAGCAAGGTTAGGAAAAGTGTGGTTCTTTGTGGAGTTGAGAATCATTCTTTGGCTAGCACTGGTCAGTGATGCTCCATTCTAGGGAAAAGAATAATTCCTCTACAAATATTGTTGGAAGTGTTTTTAGGGCCGCTGTGATCATGTTGAAGGTAGAGACATTTTAAGGCTGACTGTTCTAATTGGACCAGGAGTATACAGAGGCTGCTTTAGATGCCAGAAAAAGGGAAAATAGTCTAACTAAAACCAGTTGAGCTTACTTTAAATTTTTTTTTTTTTTTTTTTTCTGTATGGTATTGGAAGTTGAGTTGTTAATCAAGACATAATCCTAAGTGCATGAAGTGTTTTATGGTTTCAAGTGGAGTATGTTGCAAACAATGTTCCATTCTGGTGTTACAGATGAGTGTGTTTGCCGACTTCTGAAAACTACTGCATAGTACACAATTTTGCTGATTAGCAAGGAGGGTGAGGTGTTTTTCAAGTTGCCTTCTAATTATTCTGTGTGAGTGGCTAGATCTGTAGATCACCATGACATATGTATATTGTAAGAATGGAATTTGTGGAAAATTAAAAGGTAGATCATTGACAAATTACAAGAAAAGGATTCTAGAAAGGACAAAGCCATGAGATGCACCTTTCCAAATGTGAGCTCTGTAAGAACTAAACTTAACAATTTTTACTGTAAAGTTTCTGTTTGTAAGGTTTTTAAACTGGGAAAGAGCTTGGTTGCCAGTACCCATTTTGATTGAAGGAGTTCAAAGGCCTTAGTCAGGTCTACAGAAGCAGAGCATATGAGGATGGCTTTGTCCATGTTTTGTAGGATATCATCTGTAAGGGTGTGCAGGGTGGTTGTGATGCTTTACCCTGTCTAGAAGAATTGTTGATGCATGTTCAAAATTTGAAGTAGATGACTTTCTACAGTGAGAGAAGAATAGAAACTTGTTTGAAATCAGTAATACCAACTGATCCAGTGCTTAAATTCATCCAATTTAACTATGGGTTATCAGATCTGATCAGACTGGCACTGATTCTGAAGCTGTTCGTTTACAGGGCTCTGACTCCTCCCTTACCCATAATTCCCTCTACTCCACCTCTGTACCTCAGCTCTCGTTTGCACCTGAAGAATTTGGTCGTGTTTACGAGGCTCGCCATTGCTGAATCCTTGTATTTCTGTTCGGAGTATGCTCCTCCCTCTACTGAGAGATTTTTCTCTCCTGTTTTTGAGTGTATAGTTTAGGGTAGCGTTTAGACTTTAGAGTTAAAGTTAGGTGAATACTTAGTCTTTTAGGAATTATAGTGGTGTGGTAGCATGTGTTGTTTTGCCACTTTTATGGTATTTCTATAGGATTTTTTAGTGATTCTAAGGGTTGATATTGTGTTGTAGTCTAATATAGTAATACTCTCAGTGTGTGTGTTAGTTTTGTGCTTAGTTTTCAGTGTTGGCAGTTTATTATAGCAAATGGTCAAGGCTTTAAAAAATGCACTCTGTGCAGACAAAAGACCCACCCCCCCCAAAAGATTTGTATTCTCTTTGCATTTACAGTTTCGGTGCTGCCCATCTAGACACTCGATGCCAGTCTTGTGCTTCATTTTGTGCTAGGTCTGTCCAGATCAGGTGAGAAAAAATTAGTGTTAAAGGTCTTCTCTCTCTCCACAGGCAGGGTCTGCAGTACCCTGTACTTCTTCCACAGCCCCTTCACCAGTGAGCAAGGACAAGAGGCCAAAAGAAAAAAATAGAAAAACAAGGAGAAGCTGGAAGAGAAGAAATAATTGGAGTCAGAAAGATTGAGGAAGCACTCTCCAGATCCGACATTGCTGGGAGAGTCAAATCCTAAAGTTCCTCAATGGTCAGAGCTGACAGTCTCTTGGATCCATCCATCACATTCTTTGTCCCACTTCTCAATGGACGTGATGAGTCTGAGAATACACTCACCCATCCTCCAGGAGGGGATGTATTCAAGACCACCTTTGGTGGCTTTTATTCTGTCATCCAGATGCGTGACTAAACAGGACCTTCACAGGTTGATGAGGAAGTTACTTAGAGCAAAGGTCCTAGCTCAGGGTTCTCTTGGTACTGTCTTCTGGGAATGTGCTAAGTCTTGGGCCACCTACCCACTCCTGTTCCTTGTCTGGTCCCGATCCACCCTTCGGACCCTACTATATTGGTTCCAGTGTGTCCCAGAACTGACAGTCTTGACAGCTTCCATTCCTCTTTTGACTCCAACATGCTTGGATCCAGAAAAGACTCTAAAGCGAAGTTTTGGGGCTGGGCCTTGGGGGGTGGATCAGTGCCAAAGTTGTTGGAGCCATCCCTTCCCCTTAGTGCCTCAGCACTTGATAGCTCTGCACCAGGGTCAGCTTCTGGTTGATACCCATTGGTTCTGAGGTTTCCTTTCTGTCGGAGGATACAAGGAGGCCTATGGAACTGATGGCATCCTTGGCCTTTGAGGCTTTTGTGAGGGTATTATTGATGTCGAGAGAGAGAACATATCTATCTAGTTCGGTTCCATTGAAACCCCAGCAGGAATCTGTTTCTACTTCAATTCAACCTGTCAGACAGGGGTAGTTAGTTCCACAGGCTTCTCAGGCTGCATGCTGTATTAGCTCCCAGTCTGATTTGCAACCTTCTGATCTCCCACTGGAACTGGTTCATAAGGAACAGATGTGCAAGCAGAAGCACATAGGCTCTTCTCCAGAGTCTTTCACTGAAGATACAGACTTAGATGAAGATGAGCGTTTTACTAGATCTCCCTCAGAAGACATCACCTTTGGTGAGATTCTTGAATTGATGGAAACGGAAATAGGGATGATCCACAGGTAACCCTTCACCAGATAAGTCTGAGTTCGTGGAAGCCTTTGGTTCCAATGCAGAATCGTCCTGGGTGGTAAGACCCGTTAACCTGCTCATTGTGCTTGTGGCTCAGTGGACATGGAAGGTCCCTGATATGGAGCAACTCATTCCCAAAAAAAAAAAAAAAAAAAAAAAAGGGTTTTGGCAGTACCAGAAGAGAGAAAACATTGGAGCGAAGTTTCACCGGGGGATGCAATGGTGGTAGTAGCTACCACTAAAAGTGAATTGTCAGAAGAAAGTTCCAAGGGCCATCCCCCCCAAGAGGAAGTCTAGTGTGATAGACAATTTTGGGAAATGGAGATATGCTTCAGTGACTTTTGCACTTAGAATACTGAATTACTTAGCCCGCATTTCAGAGAGCCTTGACCTTGGAGCTTTCCAGGTGTCTCTCAGGTAACCTGCCTGTGGATGTTCAGAAGACTGTAGACTCTGAGCTTTCTGCTCCTCAGTCTACTTCCAATGTGGCCATGCAGCTGCTAATGGCACTGCTAGGGGACCAGCATCACCATGCATTGCCATGCCTGGATGCATCTTTGCGATTTTGTGGAAAGCTTTAAGACTTCCTTTGTCAATGTCCCTTTTGTTGGTTCCACTTTATTTCATCCAAAAGTGAAAGACATGCTAGCCAGTAGTCAGCAAGATGGTAAGACTCTCTCTGCAGTGGGAATCCATTTTCCATCACTCAGAGAACATACTGTAGGAATCAGAAGGCTGGGAAGAAAATATGGTCTGCAAATCAGAAAGTTCTTATCAGGACAGCTCTGGTAATAGGCCTTCTCGTGGCAGAGGAAGAGGCAACTGCAGTGGTCCTTTTACTGAAAAGCTGTTTCAGCACCCCTGAAGTGTTGCACGACTGCTGCACTCTGGAGGCATTTGGGAGGTGTTTGTCTTTGCACCCATGAGCCTGACAAACAGAATGGATTCTTGGGTGCTAAAAATTTCCAGAGGCTATGCCATACCATTTTCCCTTCTTCCTGTGTTCCACCTAGTCAGTGGAAACTCACAGCTGCAGAAGTTTCCAACCTGCTAGAAAAACAGTCGTCCAAGCAATCCATGAAGACCAGTTAGAGTCCAGAATTTACTCGAGGTTCTTTTTAGTACCTAAGAAAACAAGGGACCTAGACGACTCATGGATCTGTGTCACTTAAACCAATATGTGAAACAGACAAAATTCCTGATGGTTTCAATTTAGTCCATTTTTCTTCTTAGGAAGAATGATTGGATGTGCTCCATAGATCTCAAGGCTGCATGCTGAAGAAGCATTCAAGCAGACTCCTCTGTTTCTGGCTGGGAACAATCATTATTAGTTCAGAGCCCTGCATTTCAGTCTCACCACAACCCTCAGGGTGTTTACTAAGATGATGACAATGGTGGCAGTGTGTCTTCCTTGCTAGAGATCCGTGTTTTCCTATACCTCAATGATTGGCATCTAATCAGTACCTCCAACAACCTATTATAGAACCACTGGGACCTTCTGCTCCATATGATGCAAGATGTAGGGATCACAGTCAGTCTGATCCAAAGTCATCTTACCCCTGCTCAAAAAATAGAATTTATCAGATGACACCTGGATTCAAGTTTAGAGATTGCCAGACTTCCCCACTCCAGGGTGCTGTCTCTGCGCCTCACAGTCAGTTAAGTTCTCCATCACCCATCTTCTCTGGCAAGACTAATGCAACACCTCTTAGGCTTAATAGCTTTCTAATCCTAATGGTTCCATTAGCAAGATTTTACATGACTGCTTCAGTGGTCTATAATGATGTAATAATTTCAAAACTTCCATCTGATACATACATAAATTTTTATTACTCGAATGTGGAGACAGCATGTCTCCTGGTGGATAAAATCTCTGTGACAGAAAGAAGTCCATTCCAAATGGCTCCACCTTTGGCTGTAGCAACCACGGATGCATCCCTTCTAGGGTGGGAGAGAACATTTCAGAGGGAGGACTGTCTAAGGTACTTGGCTACATACAGAGGTCATCCTTCACATCAGTATCTTGGAGATGAGGGCAGTCCTTCTAGCATTGCAGGCATTTCAGGATGTCCTTCCAAAGGGTGTGGTATCTGTTCAGTCAGACATGTTGGTAGTCTGGTACATCAACAAACAGGGAGGAAAATGCTCCTATCCCCTCCATTCAGAGGCCATGAGAGTTTGGCAGTGGGCAGTGTCTTCTCATCCCTTTCTGATTGCAATGCACATACCGGGAGCATCCAGTGTGCTACAGGATAAACTGAGCAGAATTATCTTGATGCCTCATGAGTGGCCCCTCAGTCCAACAGTGACAGCCTTGATTTTTCATCATGGGGGCCATCCTTGCTGTGATCTTTTTGCATCTTACATGAACAGCAAATGGAGCAGTTACTTTGCCTTGATCTCTCCACAGGGACAGTCACTGAGGGATATTCTGGTCCACATTTGGCCCCCATGTTTCTTCTATGCTTTTCCTCCATTGCCATTGATGAACAAATTCATACAGAGAAAGCAAGAATGTGCAAGGCCAGAGTGATCCTCATTGCCCCCTTCTGGAACAGACCAGATGTTGTTTTCCTTCCTGTGGCCTCTACTTATACATCTGCCTTCGATGTTAAATCAGTATCCAGACCTATTAACACACCCATCTGGACTGCCTCCTCTAGAACAGAAACCCATGAAGTTAGCCACTTAGTTCCTCCATTTTTAACTTTAGCCAGGGATGCCAGGCTCCCTACCTCAGCTGTCTAAACCATGTCAGTGTTTCATGAACAGTCCACGAAGAAGATCTACTATAGTAAATGGAAGAGGTTTTCCTTTTTGGTGATATCAAAAGATTTAGGTCCTTTTTCTGCCCCCATCCCTTCAATTTTTTAATTCTTATTTGAACTTTTCCACAGTAGCTGTAGCTATTCCCCTGTCAAAGTACAAATGACCGCTATTTCCAGCTTTCACATTGGGCAGAATAACAACTGAGTAGTTTCCCTGTGAATCTCAAAGGCCTTTTTGAAGGGAACTTTTTCTCCTGCGACCTCCTGTCAGAAATCCAGTACCTCCTTGGGATATTACTGTCATGCTACAGGCATCGACTCAGCCACCCTTTGAAACAAGAACTTCAGTTGATTTGAAGTTTGTTTTGGAAGACAATTTTTCTGGTAGCCGCTACTTTTGCCAGTCATCTTTCAGAGATGCAGGCACCGTCTTGCAAACCTCCCTATCTGGTGTTTTGTAAGGACAGAATTTCCTTGAGAACTAATGCATCTTTCCTGCCTAAGGTGGCAGCCAAGGCTAATTTAAACCAGTCTATAAACCTGCCAGTTATTTTCTTCAAATTTTTGAACAAAAGCGAATACATGTGATTTTAGTATAACAACTTGGACAACATAGCTACCCAATTCAGATACTTTAAAGAAACTATTTTAGCCCTCTCTAGCAATCAACCCCCCCACTGAATTAAAAACACCACCATCTTCTCTCTCCAAGCTGCCCTGACTGGTACTATAAAAAGACTTCTTAAGAAATTAATGCCCACTACGTTAGCTGCAGACAAGTTACCAGCAGAGTTTTTAAGACTAGCTGCCGAAGGAATTGCCTATCCAGTTTCCATTATTATCAGTAGATCTGTATTGGAACACCAAGTCCCTACCATATGGAAAACCTCCCACATTATTCCACTCCATAAATGAGGCCATTTGCAATCCTATCCCCTCTGTTTTAAGGTACTAGAAAAAAATTGTTCATAAGCAAATCATGGACTACCTGAATATAAACAAGTTACTAACCAATACGCAGAATGGTTTCTGTCCATACCACAATACTATCACTGTGCTATTGTCATTTGCTAACACTATTAACCTTCACAGAAAGAATGGTAAATATGTATCTTCTGTCATTCTAGACTTATTGAAAGCCTTTGATATGATCTCACAGAGCAAACTTATTAATGCCCTGTCTGAGTTGAATCTATCTTACCCTACTCTTGCTTGGTTCCAGGGCTACCTAACTGGGTGCCAGCAAGCAGTACGTGGGAAACCAGAATTTTCACCCCTTCTACCTGTGATCCTAGGAGTTCCCCAAGGCTCTATATTATGTCCCCTACTCTTCTCCATATTTACAAACAACTTTCATACCTCAGCCCCTCAAGCCTCAGTCATTCAATATGCAGATGATTCTACAGTGATATGTGCTGCTACTACCCTACAAGAACTACAAATACTAACACAAAATTCCTTCTTAAAAGTAGAAACCTGGCAAGCAAACTCCCACCTAATCCTAGCCCCCCCCAAAAAAAAAACAGTCATGCTACTCTACCCCACTAAAGCTACTGTACCCCTCCTCACTTTCAACATTGCATCAATAAACAGCACTGTCATCTCATCCTCACCTCACACCAAACTACTGGAAGTAGAAATAGACAGCAACATGAGATTTGACATACACATATTCCAAACCATAAAAAAGTACACAACAACCTTGATACACTATGTAGAAATAGGCAGTATTTTAAAAGAAACATAAAAACTACTATTGCCCAATCCCATCCAATCTCAACTCTACTTTATGCATCACCCATATTAACTAACCTAAGAAAAACAGAATTGGCAAAACTAGACTCCTGTTATAACAAAATTGCCAGGTATGCAGTAAACTCACCTTTTAGGTCTCACCACTGTTCTGGACTCAAACAACTCAACTGGGTAGAACTCCCTCAACTCTTACTCTTTAACCAACTTACCATGGCCCATAAAATCGTCTATTAACTCGAGAAAACACTGGCCCTGCGGAGTGTACTGCAGCCATATTCCCGTGCCAGAACTCCACACCATAGCAACAAACCTCTTATAAAAATAACCACAGCCAACAGTCTTGCTGGAGAAGCTGTCTGCTCAAACTACATAGCCAAAATTTGGAATGCACTACTTTTTAACATAACATCCTCCACAACATTAACTCAATTTAAAAAAGTGCTAAAAACTCACTTATCCAACAAGTGGCTATGCGCATGTACTGCTCCCAATTAAAGTGTCTCTCTCAGCTAATTCAGTTACTTTTTCTAAGCTGTACTTCTTTCAACTCTGATAAATAGGTGGTACCATGTGCTCAGAAAAACCTCTGTACGTGTATCTCTAATTCTCCATAGTAACTAATGTTAGTACTGAACCTGCTAACTATGTATGATCACATATATTTAACTCGCTGCAATTTATAATGTTCTCAAAGTTTATTGTCTTGTATATGTTATGTACTCAATTTGCTCAAGTTATATGTACTTTGTGGAGCTTTTCTCTGCAGGCCTCCGCTGAAAAAGGACATGTGTCCAGTCGAACCTTCCTGGCAAAACAAATGTAAAATAAAATAAATAAATAAAATGTTACATATGCTTGATGTTCATCACCAGGTTATGTTCTGTCTTCATGGGACCAAGCCATTCAGAAAGTCTGATCAATTGTTTGTTGCCTTCTGAAAGCCTAAATTAGGTAAAGCAGTTAATAAGGTTACCCTCTCCAGATAGTTATGACTAAATTTCTTTCATTTGCAATAAGTAGGGCTTGTCTCTACATTCAAAACCCAAAGCTCATTCTACAAGGGCAGTGGCCATGCTAACATCCTTTTCTAGCAGATTATCGATTAATGATATTTGTGCTGTAGCAAGTGGTCAACAGTTCACACCTCTGTGTCTCACTACAAGCTTAATGTACAGTACGGATCACGCTCTTCCTTTGGTTCCACCATCCTCAGGAACATCCTTCCTTTATAACTCCCAAGTATAAGCTTGGGACAGCATTAGATATGAAAGTCATGTACTTTCCATAACAAAGATCTGTGCTATCAGATTTTCAGCCGGTTCAACCTCCCTCTCTCCTTCCTTCCCCCTTCCAAATTGACACTAACAGACTTCAGGTGGCCAGGTAGTTTTTCCAGCACGCCATGCCTGTGAGCAGTCCTCACTGACTGTTTTCAGTTATATCATTTTTTCTGTATACTAATTAACCTTAAACAGGCCAAAAAACTAATTGAAGAAACACAGATTAAAACACAAATGGATTGAACACAAAAACTACAAATTGTGTGTGAACTTCCAGCAATGTTCATCTGATAAAGTTCATGTATTTTTGTGAATGCAAGTGCTTATCTGTCATAGTTTTAAACAAGTTTTTATTTCAAAAAGTTTCTAGATCTGGATTTTATCTGCATCAATTTGTTTCCTTGGGCCTTCCATTTGTGTTTTAACCTTGAACAGGATTGTTTTCTCTCTCTTTCTCTCTCTCTCTCTATATATATATATATATATATATATATATATATATATGTGTGTGTGTGTTTACCTCTCTCTATATATATGTATATATATATATATATATATATATATATATATATATATATATATATATATATATATATCTATATTTATATGATGATGAAGATTGACAACATCAGATAAAGAAGTTATGTACTTACCATAACGTCCCATCCGTGTTGTCGATCTTCATTCTTCCTCAAATCCCCTCCCACCAGCTCCCATCCTATGGCTTCTGGAGGAATGAGTATTTCCATGGTTTCTATATATTTATTTTAATATACGACTTTTGAATGTTTTTTCCCTAACTCTCTTAATCATCCTACATAATGTAGCAGCAAGCAAGATCTAAGGTAATCAGGTAGGTACATTGTGGGCAAGGGGCTTGAGAGATTTCTGGCTGTAAGCTTAAACATCAGTCGAGTCTGAGCCAACAGATCAGATCGGAACCCACTTGTTGAGGAAGAATGAAGATCGATAACACAGATGGAACATTATGGTAAGTACATAACTTTTTCCTTTTACAATGCCAGACTTTATCCTATGAGTGCAATATATATATATATATATCAGTGGATATAAAAAGTGTACACACCCCTGTTAAATTCCAGGTTTTTTGTGATATAAAAAAATGAGACCACAATAAATCATTTCAAAACTTTTCCCACCTTTAATGTGACCTACTAACCTGTACAATTCAAGTGAAAAACAAATCAGTTAGGGGAAAAAATATAAAAAAATGTACAATAAGCTGGTTGTATGTGTGTGCACACCCTTAAACTAATAGTTTGTTGAAGCACCTTTTGATTTAATTACAGCTTTCAGTCTTCTTGGGTACACACCTGCCATCAGTTAGAGACTCTGATTAACACCAAATAAAGTTTCAACTGTCCCAGTAGGATTTTCCTGACATTTATTTAGTTGCCTGCTACAGCAAAAGCCATTGTTTGCAGAGAGCTTACAAAGCATTAAAGGGATCTCATTGTTGAAAGGCATCAGTCAGGAGAAGGTTACAAAAAATTTCCACAGCATTGGACAGTCATCAAAAACTGATGAAAAGACAAGATGAAAGCTGGTCAGGGAGGCTGCCAAGAGACCTACAGCAACACTTAAGGAGCTGCAGAAATTTCTGGCAAGTACTGGTTGTGTACTACATGTGACAGCAATCTCCCGTATTCTTCATATGTCTGAACTATGGGGTAGGGTTGCAAGACAGAAGCCTTTTCTTACACAGAAAACCATCCAGGCATGGCTAAAATTTGCAAAACAGTGCATCAAGTCTCCCAAAAGCATATGGGAAAATGTGTTATGGTCTGATGAAACTAAGTTTGAACTTTCTGGCCACAATTCCAAAATATGCGTTTGGTGCAAAAACAACACTATCACCAAAAGAACACCATCCCCACAGTGAAGCATGGTGGTAGCAGTATCATGCTTTGGGTTGCTTTTCTACAGCTGGAACTTGGGCTTTAGTCAAGGTGGAGGAAATTATGAGCAGTTCCAAATACCAGTCACTTTTGGCCCAAAACCTTCAGGGGGTCTGCTAGAAAGCTGAAGATGAAGAGGAATTTCACCTTTCAGCACGACAGTGACCCCAAGCATACATCAAAATCAACAAAAGAATGGCTTCACCAGAAGAAAATTAAAGTTTTGGAATGGCCCAACCAGAGCTCAGACTGAAATCCAATAGAAAATCTGTGGGGTGACCTGAAGAGGGCTGTGCGTAAGAGATGCCCTAGCAATCTGACAGATTTGTAGCACTTTTGCAAGGAAGAGTGGGCAAAAATTGCCAAGTCAAGATATGCCATGCTAATAGACTCCTACCCAAGAAGA
Organism: Protopterus annectens; assembly: GCF_019279795.1. Taxonomy (NCBI): domain Eukaryota; kingdom Metazoa; phylum Chordata; order Ceratodontiformes; family Protopteridae; genus Protopterus; species Protopterus annectens. Next base: position 333,543,415 of record NC_056730.1, read on the forward strand.
CTGAATGCTGTAATTAAATCAAAAGGCGCTTCACCAAAGTATTAGTTTAAGGGTGTGCAGACTTATGCAACCAGCTTATTGTACGTTTTTTATTTTTTTATATTTTTTTCTGCTAACAGATTTGTTTTTCAATTGAATTGTACAGGTTATAGGTCACATTAAAGGTGGGAAAAGTTTTGAAATGATTTATTGTGGTCTCATTTTTTCATATAAAAAAACTGGCATTTTAACAGGGGTGTGTACACTTTTTATATCCCCTGTGTGTGTGTGTGTGTGTGTGTGTGTGTATATGTGTGTAGTACAATATATATATATATATATATATATATATATATATATATATATATGAATGTGTGTTTGTGTGCATCTACATATATGTTATCGTATTGGAGCGAACTTGATCTGAGGTACGGAAGTGGAGTAGAGAGAATTAAGAGTAGGGGAGGAGGCAAAGCCCTGGAACTGAAGAGCTTCAGAATCAATGCTGAGACAAAAATCAGATAGTATGGATGGTAAGTACATAACTTTCATTTTGGTTCACTTTCAGAATAGCTTGATCTGATGTTGTCAATCTTCATTCATTCTTGACCGATGGGAACTCTGTTCTGACCTCTCGGAAATGACTCAGCAGTTGTACAACTCGTGCCAGCCAAAAACACTCAAGCTAAGGATCTACTCACAATGCCCTTCTCTCCTTTAACTCAGATATTGTTTGCTGCACTGGAAATTAGGTGCGTCAGCTGGTACTCTCAGCTAAGTGCCTAAACTGTATTTTCTTTATAGCTGTTTTTGCTTAAAAACTTTCTGACTTAAAATATAAGATATTTCACTTCTATTCCATTGAGTGTGTAACTGTTTTTTTGCTATTCATCTACCCACCATTTTACCCAATGGCATTTCTCATTACCATTGTTGGTAATTTGTTGGTAACTTGTTTTTCCCCATCTCCTTTTTACCTTTTGGTAATTCATGGATACCATTGTTGGTATATATTCTCTTTTCCTTTCCTTACCTTTTTAGGTAGTTTTTGAATACCATTGTTGGTAGACCTTTACATTTAAAATATTTTTCTCTGACTTTCTTCATGTGTGTGTGTGTGTGTGTGTCAGTGGCAGCTGGTGACTCAAATCAAAGGGGGCTGCAGGAGACAGCTGAATGGGTGGGGTCAATGGGAAGGGGTGCGGCCAACTATAAAGGGGAGGAGCTATGCTCAAAACCACAAAAACTAACGTTCATTAAATACGCTGCCCTGGGTGCCAAACCATCATTATGAGAGTCCAATCAAGACAAAATGAAGTGTAGAAGAAAAAAAAATATTTCAGTGCATTGGCTGCATGACAGCTTACTTAATATCTATATGGAAACAAAAAGGTTGTGAGGCATGAAAAAATAAATTGCTTTTTAAATACATTACTGGAATGCCAGTCAAAAGCAAGTATAATATAAACAAGCAGCACTCAACTCAAACCACTTCTCCTTGCACTGCAGTTCTAATTATAATGTATATTCAGCTTTATTAAAGTACCAAGTAACATGCTGAAAGTAGCAATCTCTGTGATACCCCCACTTGTAAAAATGTTTCTTATTCAAAAAAGACCTGCTGCCTGACAACTATCTACTTGTTTCATGGGGAAAACATGATCAAAGTAAAAAATGAAAATCAAACAAGAAACAAGCTCAAGATACATTGCTTAAAGGATTACTGCACAGGTTATGGACCACACATGATAGATTGGCATTCTGTTTAGTTTACGGGTGAAGCCTGCAGAGATGACTGGAAGTCTCCAACAAGTGTAATGAGCTTCTTAAAATAATGTAATCCTGTCCTTTATTACAAATACTGTCATATGCATTTCAATACCCAAGGTTTATACAGTATCTAGTTATGTAAGTATTCCCTGCATGGCAACTACAGAAAGGCTTTCAGTGTTGGCAATTCTTTAACAGTATGCTTATTAAAGCTTACTTGCATCTTACGATCTCAGACAAGCTTACCTGATGGTCATTAAAGCATTGCTACTTAAACACAAAGCAACAGGCACTTTCTGAGTAATAATAAGCATAAATCAACAGTACAAAAATATGACAGAAACCAGACCATTCTGCAAAATCAAGGACAGATGAAAAGCCACTGTAGTACTTGTGTCTACCTTGGATGGGGGATACTCTGCAAATTTACACTGCATAACTGCTCCTTGCCTTGCTTGGACACATCCAGAGTCACTACGTGGGGGAGTGGGGTGCAACAAGTATGTCACAATTTGAAATGTTTCTGGCTGACTGTGATGGCCCTGACACATTTGTCATACCTCTCAACCTCAGACCAAGAAATCTTGATAAAGCCATACATAGAAGTGGGACAAAGGCCCGAAAGTAAGGACAATTTTTAAATATTGCTTTTATAAACTTAGAAAGATAATAGAGTAGTAGGTCTTGCACTAGTATTAATTTTCTGAAGGGTTTGAAATCTGAAACTCAAATGTCTGTCATTATTTTCTAACTTCAGTCTTTAATGATTTGCCACTAATTTGCCAAAAAAAACCCCCACAATTTTATGAAAAATGGACCAAAAATGTGATGCAAAAATATAAAATAGCCACACAATACAGCTGGGAACCTGTCAAAGAATGGACATTTTTTTAATATTAGTACTGCTATCTACATGCATTTCTGAAATAAGAGTAATCTGTAATTCTGATTATTACAGTTATTTCTTAATTGTAAATTCTCCACATTTTCTTCCAAAATTGCTATTTTGCGTAGGGATTATTAGGGGAAGAGCAACATTTTTGTGCCAAAATCTGGGACAGTTGAGAGGTTTGGCTGTGCCTAATTCTATAAAGCAATTTATTTGCATGTACCTCTTAACCTGTTAATGCAATAAATCTGGACAAGGCAAAATATATTGGGGGAACATATAAACAGTACTAAAAATTGCTCTTGTATAAACTGAGACATTTGATAGAATAACAGGTCTTACTTTAGCATGCATTTTTCTGAAGGTTATGAAGTCTGAATCTCAGTGTCTGTCATTATTTAGTGACTTAATTCCTAAATGATTTGCCAGAAAACCACAAATTTTATGAGGAACAAACCAAAAATAAGAAGCAAAAATCAATTCATTCTGTGAAAATCTGGACGGTTGGGAAGTGTAGTTCAGCCGGGGCTGTCTTTGAGTGTGCTGCCCTTCCTCCTCATAAAATCATGGTCGAATGGAGCCTCCCCCTGCAGCCATTCCAATGAACCATTACTTGGCTATTTCACCCCATTTACCATAAACACTAATCTGCATACTGCTTTACTTCTGTGATGATTTGGATTTCATTTGAAAGTTTTATTTTGCATTTTACAGCACAAACACTAAGACATCTGCTAAACAAAAAAAAACGCCAAAGTGGATCCAACAAAATGACGCCAGTCGAAGTTAAAATCCCAAAATACTTTACTGTTTGTGAGCGCTTTCATGCATAAGATACATGCACTTCTTCAGACAAACTAATAGCAAATGCTTCAGTACTATATAGTCCCTCTAACATTTCACTTAATAGAATAATTAGTTTAATTAGTTAATTGAACTATCCCTTTAAAAATCCTACTGCAATTAAACATTTCACAATGAAAAAATACAAAATGTTTATGTTCAGTCTTGAACTTGGCAGAACATTAAAAACATTAATAAGATTACCTAGACAAAATATATACTTCGTACCTTTAATTTACATCTATTTTATAACTTTGAAATATATTTACATCTATAAATAGCATGCTAAATACTAAATCAATTATATTGTATTAGATGAAAATATATACAAAGAAAAAATCTTTGCAAACTATTTTATGTTAAGTAGAAATACATTACATTAAAAACATCATACATTATACATCTTTGTTAATATTATTTGTTAAATCATTGACTTCATCTCATAAGAGATTTTAACTTTAAAAGACATTTGATGGAGCACATTTCATTTATGCCTGGGTGAATATGGGCATAGGTTTTGAGCTGCCACAGTAGCTCAGATTCTTCTAACTTAAGGAGATGAAGTCAATGATTTAACAAATAATATTAGCAAATATGTATAATGTATGATGTTTTTAATGTAATGTATTTCTACTTAACATAAAATAGTTTGCAAAGATTTTTTCTTTGTATATATTTTCATCTAATACAATATAATTGATTTAGTATTTAGCGGGCGTTATTTATAGATGTAAATATATTTCAAAGTTATAAAATAGATGTAAATTAAAGGTACGAAGTATATATTTTGTCTAGGTAATCTTATTAATGTTTTTAATGCTCTGCCAAGTTCAAGACTGAACATAAACATTTTGTATTTTTTCATTGTGAAATGTTTAATTGTAGTAGGATTTTTAAAGGGATAGTTCAATTAACTAATTAAAATAATTATTCTATTAAGTGAAATGTTAGGGGGACTATATAGTACTGAAGCATTTGCTATTAGTTTGTCTGAAGAAGTGCATGTATCTTATGCATGAAAGCGCTCACAAACAGTAAAGTATTTTGGGATTTTAACTTCGACTGGCGTCATTTTGTTGGATCCACTTTGGCATTTTTTTCTTGGTTAGTCGAGTTTGCTTGTCTGTTTTTTTCATGGCTGAAAATTGTGGACTCCAGCAGTCGCAGTCGTTGCTTACTCCAAATTCTGATTCCAGTGGTATACCTAGTCGTGATATGGATCCCATTGGAAACCTTACAGCCCTCATTCAGCAGCTCACCCAACGAGTGGACGACTTGGCGGAACAGGTCAAAAGCCGGCATTTGGACAACTTGCCAGCGGTACGTCCTAGGACTGGCTTGTCTTTCAATGCAATTCCCATTGTGTTTCTACCGACACAAGTGGATACTACAAACACACAAATTAACCAAAACCAAAGTTTATCAGTCAGTATCCAGCCCGCACAGGCAGCAAGACCGAGCCAGCCTGTAAGTAATCAAAATAATACACCTTCATCTAACGCTAACAACAGAGAAGGAGCACAAATAATTAACAATGCGTTACCTGCATTACAAGAATTTTTTAATACACCTAGTAACATCTTTTGTAACCAAGTTGGTGACACTACGAGTGTTCCAAATGAACAACAAGAAGGTAATAACATTGTTTATAAACTGAAACTCTTTGATAACTGTCTCCTTAAATATAAGAAGCTACAGCTGGAAACTATGTATTTCAAGGAGTGTATAAATTTAAAGATAGTCCCAAAGGGACTTGGACAATGGAAATATCCTGTAGGCTTAATTAAACACTCAGAGTTCCATTTACGTCTAATCTCTTTTTTTTAATGATCAGGGACTTCACTTCTTAGACTTACTTACTTGTGAATACTTAAAACAAATGTCTGACTTAAAACAGCAGTTGGAGAACCTTGAACAGGAGATAAAAAATGACTCACACTTTGGCCGCTATGAGTATGAATATGTCAGGATTTTTACAAGTATAGACATTCTTTTAAAAAAACTAAGTGAAACAAAAAAACGAAAAATTAATAGAGATAAACTGGCTTATGACGAAAGAACTGCATATCCGGACCCACCTTTTAGTAAGCCAATGTATGATTCTACTCTACAAACATCAATAAACAATAACAATAACTTCAGCGCGATTAACGATGTCGAACAATTAGAGTTAACATTGGACGAATTTACGTCCTCTAATGATAATGACAACAATCAACCCCGACGTAGCGAACGGCTACAAAACCAACAGGGCCAACAGCGGAATAATCAAGGACCAACTGAGCATAAAAACCCACAGGGTTTTCAATGCGTATACTCCAATGCCAAGAAAAAGAATGCGAATTGGGGCAAGAAAACACAGAGCAAAAAGGTTTACAATTGGCGCAGGAAGTAAACCATATTGATACGCAGTGTCAACCTGAAATCATTCTTAGCAACAGTAGAGACTTTCATGTTTATAATTATACTAAATTTGAGGTCTCTCAAAACCTTATTGAACTATTAGCAAAAGGTTTTAATTTTGTTTTACCTCAAAAGCCTAATGTTGCTCGCATGCTAAGTGATCTTAAATTATTTACACGTAAGCTTAATTTAAAGTTGTTATTAGGACATAATAGTAGTGTGTTTAGTAGTGAACGCATAGCCAGTACGTATAACCCCCCCCCTTGACAACAACATTTTTTTGTTTGAAAAGATTACTGAAATTCATCTAAGGGGTTTGAACAATCAACTTACCCACAGTAAAACTTTTGATGTAAGCGACCATAATTTGATCGCAATAGTCAAAGCACATAAAATTCGGGTGATGAAGCCCGATAAGGGTGGGGGAGCTATGTTAATGTACGAAAAGGATTACGAAGCTAAGATGCACACAATGTTATCAACTGACAACTATAGAAAAGTCTCTATAAATGAGTTAAACCAAGCTTATGTAAAAATAAAAAATGTGTTAAGCGACTTATTTATTGAAGGTAGTATTGACACTGCTTTATATCAATACTTAACTATTTTAGCTCCTTTAGTGCCAGTCATTTTTGGCGTTCCTAAGCTCCACAAAAGCATTCAGAGTCCCCCATTTAGACCAATTATCGATGGTCGCCAGTCTATTACATATTCATGTGCTAAATGGGTGGACAATAAGTTGAAAGATGTACTCAAGACTGAGCCTCAAATTTGCAAGGACTCTTGGCACGTTCTTGAAACTTTGAACAACATTCCCTTTGATACCAATCTTAATTTCCTGACAGCCGATGTTAGGGACTTATATACCGTGATACCTCAAGACATTGGTATAGATTGGGTTAGGGATTTTTTGTTGTATAAATGTGTGCCAGGGAACGAGATAGATTTGATTATTAATCTTTTAGAATTGGTATTGAGCAATAACTTCTTCATGTTTAAAAAGGACCTGTATTTACAGTTAACAGGTGTTGCAATGGGCTCCCCTTGTGGGGGCAGCTTTGCAAATTCAGTAATGGCCCATTGGGAACGTACTTTTTTGTTCCAACATTCATTATACAAGGAAGCCGTCGTATGGTACACTAGGTACCAAGACGACATCCTTATAATACTTAAGGGCGATGAAGAAGTAGCTTAAAAACTTATTGGAGTTATGAACTCATTTATTCCATTTTTGTCATTTACTTATAACTTTAATAATATTTCCATAAATTACTTGGATATTTTACTTCGAAAAGATTTCGAAAAAGGCACATTCTGTACTAGCGTGTTCCGGAAACCTCACTACAGTAATTCCTTTCTTCACTTTACTAGTTGCCACCCCTATTTTCAAAAGAAAGGGGTGGTAAAAAGCCAAATAGTACGGGCTTCACGAATGTGTTCCAACGGAATTGCATTCGAGGAAGAATGCCATAACTTGGCTTTAATGTTTTCAAATAGAGGGTACCCGAACAAATTAATTAACTCTGTGATAGTCGAGGTTACCCATAAAAGACAGATTGGCCTTTTAGGACCAATTTTAAAAACAGATCAGATCAATACATCCTTAGAAAGTGAAAATTTGATTAGTGAAGTATGTCCATCGGTAAATGTGGGTTCAAAACAAGTGGATTATAGTACTTGTCTTCTTACACAATTTAATATATTGTCATCAGAAATAAGATGCATACTCAATAATAATTGGGAATTTATTACTCAAGATGCACATATGTGTAAGACTTTAGGACAAAAACCACTAGTTGTTTTTAAGAAGGCACCTTCCCTAAAAGCTCTCTTGGAATGCACACCCAAGGAACAAAAGCTGAATAATGGGATGTACAGGTGTGGTCTTTGTAGATATTGTAAATATATAAAGACAGGTACCACCTTTACAATTCGGGATGTAAGATACTATATAAACAACAAGTGTGACTGTAATAGTCAAGGTGTAGTATACCTTGCTAGTTGTAAAACCTGTCCCGCGTTCTATTTGGGGAAGACGGAACGTCACTTAAAACAACGAATATATGAGCACCTGTATGCAATTTCTAAGGGAGCAGTAACAAATGCTTTAGCGAAACATATACTTGAAAATCCAACTCATGGATTTTTATTCACAGTAGTGCAAAAGATAGAGTTGAATCCTAGGGGTGGCCCTTGGCACCTTAAGTTAGAAGAATCTGAGCTACTGTGGCAGCTCAAAACCTATGCCCATATTCACCCAGGCATAAATGAAATGTGCTCCATCAAATGTCTTTTAAAGTTAAAATCTCTTATGAGATGACGTCAATGATTTAACAAATAATATTAGCAAAGATGTATAATGTATGATGTTTTTAATGTAATGTATTTCTACTTAACATAAAATAGTTTGCAAAGATTTTTTCTTTGTATATATTTTCATCTAATACAATATAATTGATTTAGTATTTAGCGGGCGTTATTTATAGATGTAAATATATTTCAAAGTTATAAAATAGATGTAAATTAAAGGTACGAAGTATATATTTTGTCTAGGTAATCTTATTAATGTTTTTAATGTTCTGCCAAGTTCAAGACTGAACATAAACATTTTGTATTTTTTCATTGTGAAATGTTTAATTGTAGTAGGATTTTTAAAGGGATAGTTCAAATAACTAATTAAACTAATTATTCTATTAAGTGAAATGTTAGGGGGACTATATAGTACTGAAGCATTTGCTATTAGTTTGTCTGAAGAAGTGCATGTATCTTATGCATGAAAGCGCTCACAAACAGTAAAGTATTTTGGGATTTTAACTTCGACTGGCGTCATTTTGTTGGATCCACTTTGGCATTTTTTTCTTGGTTAGTCGAGTTTGCTTGTCTGTTTTTTTCATCTGCTAAACAAAGCAATGCAGTCTCACAATGAAAACAGACTTAGCATTAAAACTTCTCTGCCCTTGAAACTCTCATTCATTGAAACAGCATTGAAACCCACATTCAAAGAAAATACATTTTGCCAGTGGCAGATAAAGATTAAGTTTGGGCTGTTTTCAAATCATAGGCCCCTTGCACTTGAAATATACAAGTGCTCTTTGATACACCTTCCTGCTTGTACTAAATTATATTCCTTGTACAATATAGTACAGTTGTTAGAGGGCGTTTTAAATTTATTATTTTGAAAATTTTTTCAGTAAATAATGAAACAAAACGCATGCACCAATAATGACAAAACTGCCCAATTCAGAACATATTTCCAGTAAACAATGAAACAAAATGCATGCTCCAATAATGACAAAACTGCCCAGTTCAGAACATTTCCATCATAAAAGTCTACTCAAACTTCTACAGTCCACCAATATCAGTAAATATGTACACTCTCTGAAGAAGTAAAAGTCATCTAAATAATTACACATTAAAGAAATCTGTAACTAATGAAGAGGCTGCAGCTAGCAAACAACTTTATATTTCATTGTTTCATTTACAAAAAGAGTGCCTGTTGTCCTTGAGGAATAAATTGCCTATGTTGCATTAAAAAAAATGATAAGCTAGTAATATTGCAATAGGGAATGGATGACAAACTGATAATAGGTTCATAGTTACTAGGTGTCTTCGCCAAAAAGGACTGCAGCATCCACCCCCTTTACAACACAGTACAGTATCAGCAATGCATTTACCTACTGTGGGAGTAGAACCCACAACCTTCTGTATCAAAACCAAGTACAATACCTGTTGTGCTAGTAACAATGCAAACAGACTCAGTATAAGCAGCACTAAACTTTTGTTCCCCTGCAGCTCTCAGCTTCTTGTAAAATCTAGTTGACACTCAGCTGTATCTCTGAACTTTACAGCACAAGAAATCTGAAAAAAGACCAAATTTATTGGGGGGGGGGCAAAAGCCCAAAAACTAGGGACACATTTTGAACATTGCTTGTATAATGTTGAAAAGTTGCTAGAATAAAATGCTGTGCTACCACCATACATTTCATTGCCAAGTATGTGCAAAACAGTCAGAGCAACTTATCACTACGCCAAATCATCTGTTTTATGAAAGAGAGGAAGACTGAAACTTAAATGGCTACCATTTAGTGAATTCAGTTCTCACCATAGCTGTCAACCTCTTAGCACAAAACACCTGAACAAAGCCAGTAATGGGAGAATACAGCCCCCAAACATATTCAATGATTTCAGTTCTCACCATAGCTCTCAACCTGTTAGCAAAAAACATGTAGACAAGACAAAGCCAGTAATGGGGGAATACAGCCCCCAAACGTATTCAGTGAATTCAGTTTTCACCATAGCTATCAACCTTAGCACAAAAAGCCTGGATGAAGCCAATAATGAGGGAATACAGTCCCAAAAATAGAGACAAATTTCAAATATCCATCTTATAAACTTTGAAAATTGCTAGAATAAAAGGTTTCATGTTACCATGTACTTTCTGAAGAATATGAAGTCTGAAATTCAAATGCTTGTCATTTTTATTTAACATTTGTTAACCAGGAAAGTCTGACTTGGAACAAAAGCCAATTTTCAGCAGAGGCGCAGGGGGAAACACTCCAGACACATGTCTTTGTAAGATGGGAGGACACCAGACCAAACCCACACAAACACAGGGAGGACATGGAGACTCCACACAGAAGGCACCCCAGCCAAGAATTAAACCAGAGAACCTGTAGCTGTCAGGCAACAATGCTACCAGTGCACTACTGACTGTGTCAAGAAACAAAAATACAGAAACCATAGATTTTATGAGGAATAGATCAAATATGAGGCAAAAATCTGCAAATTATTTTTACAAATATTGGTGGGTAGGGAATTCAGGCTCTTGCCACTTGGGCCCAAGGTACAGGGTTCAAGCCTTATTCTCTACCCAACACCATGTAGCAAATGGGACATTACACACACACACACACACACACACACACACACACACACACACACACACACACACACACATCTCCCTGTTAATCCATCTGCAGTAGACAGAAATCATCCAATGCAGTCGAGCTCCTCCATATAGAAAGTCACAAACACCTGTTAATCCATCATCCATATAGAAAGTCCCTTGCAGCAGCTAAAAGCCTGCAACAATCCATCCATATAGAAAGTCCAGCTTAAAGCCCGCGACAACTAGCTGCACAATCCATCCTCCAGCAAGTAAGTCCTTCCCCTTCCGTGCTGTGATGCTCCTTCCTTCCTGCGAGAGCACCAGCCTGCTGACATTGCAGTCCAATCCCCTTCCTGTCTATGCAGTTGTAACTGCATAGACTTCTGGGAAATTTGAAAATTCAGTATTGTCTTCCTAATCTGGACTGCTGGTGAGACGGTCTGGATTCTGTGAGCATGCCCCAGACTGGTTCACCAGCAGTCCGGATAGCGGGAATTGCCGCGAATGAGCATGCGCAATGGTCCGGGACTCGTTTAATTTTATTTTGTTATTTTCTTTTCGTTTTTGTTTTAGTTCTGTTTATTTTTCATTTTTACAGCTGGGGGGGGGCTGCAGTCCTGCACTCCAATGGCATGAGCTGCCCCTGGAGAGAGTGTGTGTGTGTGTGTGTGTGTGTGTGTGTGTGTGTGTGTGTGTGTGTGTGTGTGTGTGTGTGTGTGTGTGTGTGTGTGTGTGTGTATAGTTTGAAATGGCGGATAAACAGAAAGGTATGTCAAGATTTAAACATGGCTGGCTTGGCTGCAGGTCATGTGATGTGTGGTGGGTGTATTAAAAAAGATTTAAACAATGTCAGAACTGTGGTAGAAAGCTGCCCAATTCAGATGGGCATCTTTCCTGCATATATTCTTTGGGTGCACCCCACCTAGGTACTGGATTTTAAATCTGCCAAGGATTCAGTACCCATACTGTGGCAGAGCAACGCAACAAACTTATCTTTGAAGTCCTCCTTCGAAGAAGCTCTTTCTAAGCCAGAGACATCTAAATTATCAAAACCTGACTCAAAAAAGAGAAGCCATTCGGTGCCCACCGTACCACTGGCACAAGAGTTAAAATCACACAAGTCGCCGGTTCCATCTGTGTCTTCAGAACAGAGGGCAAGAGTTCCTAAAATGACCGAAAAACTACCTTCAGCACTGAGGGTTAAAGTCCACATTGGTACCGACGGTTATTGCACTGATACTGACTATTTTGGCACCGACAATTTCTTCAGCACCACCGTCACTGTCCTCTCATTCAGTTCTGGCTTCCCACTCTGCACAGCAACCTACAGTGCCGAAAGTGGAAACATTTATACCTCCCAGGACTAAGTATTCCCCTTCTGTGGACTCCTTTTTTGGTCAGCTCCCCAGCCCTTTCATTGATAGGCCAGTCTCTCCCTCGGGAATGTTGATCCATTCATCCAGAAGTCTTTCTGAAGTGGACATCGTTAGATTGGTAAACCAACTTTTGGTGGCCAGGGGTCACTCCACACCTACACAGACTTTACTTCCTCGTGGAGCCAAGGCATATTCTCCCAGGTCTTCACCAGACTTTCCTCCTTCAACCTCCTTCCAAGGTTTGGAGCCCACCACTTTAACTATCCCAGTACCAGCTGTCTTGGTACCGACTGTCGACCCTACCTCAGCATCGGGTCGTCTCTGATGTCTTTGGCACCATTGGATCTGTTGCACACCTGGGGCCAAGATTTGGCTGTCAGTTCCAAGAGCTTCTGTACAGTTCCAGTTGTTACTATGGTACCGTGTTTGGCTCTCGGGGCCCTGATGGTTTTGAACCCTCCCCCTGGCTCCTATTTTGGAGGGCGGCTCATTGGAGCAGGGTGTGGCCTCTGTTTGGAGGTTGTCTTTTTCAGTTCTGGGCTGCCATACCTCTTCAGGTGGGCCTGTCTTCCATATCATGGAGAGAGCTTTAGCCTCAGCAGTTCCTCAGCTGGTTGCTTCTGCATTGGAGTGTCACATTTTTGTATCCTCACGTTCACAGCTGTCACAGTCTGTCGTGTCAGGATAGTGGACACAGGAGCTGCAAGACATCCCTTTTCAGCGTCCCTCCTCTTCGGAGTCTTCCTCAGAAAGCCCCACTGAGGAGCCACCCCGTAAGAGGACTTGCAAGAGAAAGTATGTAGATTCTGCAGAAGAATCTGTCATGATAGACACAGACTACGATAAAGGGGAGGGTTCCCCCTGGTCACCCCCTGAAGATGTCTCCTTTGGAGACATCCTAGAAATCCTAAAAAGAGAGGGGTGATTGGAGGCCCTCAAACACATCCTCTGAGGAATCTGTGTTCTTGCAAGCTTTTCTTGCCCGCCCATCTACTTCCTAGGTGACCCTACCTTCTGACTATCTAATTAAGCTGATCATTCAGCTGGCATGGAAGGTTCCTGATTCCATGAAGCCCATTCCCTGGAGACCAGATAAAATTTTGACAGCCCCAGAAAACCAACCACACTGAGGAAAGGGTCTAGCAGTAGATGCCATGGTGGTGGTGGTGGCGGCGGCCACCAAAAAGGACCTCGCCAAGTAGAGTCCTACTGTCCATCCTCCAAAGCAAGAGTCAAGGATAGTAGACAGGTTTGAGTAGCTGGTGTTTGCATCATCGACCTTCGCTATTAGGTCCTTGAATTTCATGGCACATTTCACTAGACTCCAAAGGGATCTCATAACAGAGCTTTCAGGCACCCTTGCAGAAGCTGTGTCTGAAGAGGTTCGGGATAAAGTTGCCTTTCAGCTTGCCACCCTGGAGTCTATCTCAAATTCATCCATACAGCTCATTGTTCATGCAGTCGAAGGGACATCTAGGGCAGTGGGTACAGATGTTGCCATAAGGCGCCACTCCTGGATGCACTTGTGTGACTTTGCGGAGCCTTTCAGGTCTTCCTTCATCAATGTTCCTGTTGACGGTTCCTCTTTATTTGGCCCTAAAGTGAGAGAGACACTAGCAAGGTGTGAAAAAGACAGAAAGACCCTTTCTGCTGTGGGCATTCGTTTTTCTGCTCCTCAACAATACTATTGTAGAAATCAGAGGAGTGGGGAAATGCGGTTCAAGAAATCCCAAGGGCCTTTTCGAGACACACGTGGTGAGTACTCCCCCCAGGGCAAAGGGGGGAACTCTACTGGAAGATGCCCTCCCTGTGGCGGAGGGGATCCACGTAATGAGGGCTCCAGAGATTCCTTTTCTGGACAACCCTACCAGCGCTCCCGAACGGATGCCTGATTGCTTACCTCTGGAAACAGTCGGGGGAAGCTTTTCACTGCACCAAACAGCCTGGCTCATGATATCCTTAGATATTTGGGTGCACAGGATTATCACCAGAGGTTGCCAGATTCCCTTCAATCTTTTACCAAAGCCCGAAAAGCGAATCCCCGATATTCCACCCAGTCAGACGGATCTAGCAGCAGTAGAAATTCAAAAGCTGCTCCAAAAAAAGAGTCATCCAAGAAGTCCCACCAGAACAAATAGAGTCCAGATTTTACTCAAGATTCTTTTTGGTGCCAAAAAAGGCAGGGGACTGGAGACCAGCTCTAGATCTCAACTTACTGAGCAAGTTTGTTCAACAGATGAAATTCTGGATGGTCACAGTTCAGTCTGTCTTTCCCTTTCTGGGGAAGAACAATTGGATGTGCTCTACAGACCTTCAGGTTGTGTATTACCACTTAAAGATGGACAAATGCTCCAGAAGATATCTCCACTTCTGGCCGGAAGCCAGTCATTAACAATTCCAAGCACTGCCTTTGGGCTCATCGCAGCCCCCAGGGTCTTCAGCAAATGCATGGCAGTGGTAACAGCTCACTTGAGACTACGAGGATTCTGAGTGTTTCCATACCTAGACGACTGGCTACTCACCGCCCCCTCCAGGCATCTGTTTCTTTATGCCACAGACTTCATGCTACACCTCGCCAAATTGTTAGGCATTTCAATAAAGAAAGAAAAGTCACAGTTGACTCCTACACAGAGTTCATAGGAGCAAGACTAAATACAGTTTCTTGTGCAGCCTCCCTTCCCCTCCACAGGCTGCTAAAGCTAAGATTGCAAATTCAAACAATCATTTCCCAAAACAAGGTTCCTGCTCACCTGGTACTTGAAACTTTGTGAACCATGGCAGTTTTGGGAACCATGACAGTGACTATAACCTTAGTACCTCTAGCAAGGTATCACATGAGGCTGCTTCAATGGCTGTTGACGTCACAATGGTCAGTTCTAACTCATCCGGTGTCTCATCCAATTCTGATAGCAAATCGCTGCAAAAAGGATTTATCCTGGTGGATAAAGTCAGAAGAAAATCTATGGGGTTGCACCTTTTCCCCTCTCTGCCCAAAGCCATAGTGACCATGGACGCTTCCCAGATGGGGTGAGGGGGTACTATCTGGGAAACACTGTGAATCAAGGCACTTGGTCCCCGCAAAAGGCCAATTTACACATCAATGTCCTAGAATTGAGGGCAGTGCTTTTAGCGTTGCAAGTGTTCCAGTCTGTCCTTACTTCAGACAGTTGCAGTCCAATCAGGCAACATGTCGGTAGTCTGGTACATCAGTAAGCAGGGGGAGACCTGATCCTACCCACTATGTCGGGAACCCCTCAGGATTTGGCAGTGGGCTATTGCTTCCATTCACTTTCTGAAAGCAATGCATATCCCAGGAAACTCCAGTGTGATTGCGACAAATTGAGCAGATGTATCCTCCCGCCTCATGAGTGGTCTGTCAATCAAAATATAGTGATGAAGATCTTTTGATGTTGGGCCAGCCTTGCTGTGATCTTTTCGCCTCTTTGATAAACAACAAATGCAGCAGCTACTTTGCCCTAATTCCCCAACGGGGAGTCCCTGAGAGATGCACTTCTCGATTCCCCCCCCCCCCGGGACTACTTTATGCCTTTCCCCCTACTCCACTGATCCCCCAGTTTTTGAGGACAGCCCAAAGGTTGAGAAGCAAAGTAATTCTCATTGCACCCTATTGGCTCTGCCAAGTCTAGTTCCCCTTTTTTTGGCCTCATCTGGTTCACAGCCCTTGGCTTCTGGATCCAGCTCCAGAACTGCTGTCTCACCCACAGGGCTTGGTGCATCCCAGTCTCCAAAATCTCAAGCTGACAGCTTGGTACCTCCAATTCCAGTAATTCCCAGGCAGAGTAACTTACCTTCAGTACACAAGATTCTTCTGGCTTCCCCATAAACCATCCACTAGGAAACTTTACCTTATCAAATGGAAGAGATTTTCAATTTGGGCCTGTACAAACAACATAGACCCCTTTTCAGCATCAGTTGATAAGATCCTAGAATATTTATCAGGAACTTCTGCTTCCCCAATTAAGGATCAGTTAGCAGCTATTTCCAGTTATTTCCAGTTTTCATAACAGATTTGATGATCATTCTTTGATGTCTTATCTTTTATGCAAAACTTTTCTTAAAGGTGCTTTACATCTAAAACCCCCCTTCAAAGATCCTATTTTATCCTATTTTTATCCTATAGGATTTGACTCCAGTTCTACAGCCTTTTGAGCATCAACTACTTGCGACTTCAAATTTTTGTCTTGGAAAACCCTCTTCCTGGTGGCTGTTGTCTGCCAGTAGAATTTCCGAATTACAAGGTTTATATGTGAGGCATCCTTATATCATTTTTTACAAGGAGAGAACGTCACTAAGAACTAATCCGTCCTTTTTCCCCAAAGTGGTATTGGAATCTAATATTAACCAGTCTATAGATTTGCCAGTCTTCTTTCCATATTTTTCAAATAAAGGTTAATACTGCTTGCATCTGCTGGGCGTCCGCAGACAATTAAGTTTTTACCTGGACAGAATAAAACCTTCTAGAAAATCAGAACAATTATTTGTATCCTTTTCAGTACCTGGCTTGGGTAAACCATTGTCAAAGGTTACCTTATCAAGATGGCTTAGGGACTGTGTTACCTGTGTCTGCAATCAGAATAAACTCAAACTACCTGTTCCTGTTAGAGCGCATTCCACCAGATTTGTATCCACTTCAGCTGTCTTCCATTCCAAGACCTTCATGGAAGAAGTATGTGCAGCTGCAACATGGACCCACTCCTCATACCTTTGTCACAAATTAGAAATGGTCTCCAGGAGAAGAGCATCCTTTGGTACTGTGGTACTCAGGAATATCCTTCCTTAAGGCCGCCTTGGATTAAAAGTAGACTCTGTCCCATCTGTCAAGAATAAATGAAGATTGACAGCATCAGATAAATAAGTTATGTCCTTGCCATAGCATTCCATAACGTTCCATCTGTGTTGTCTATCTTCATTAATTCTTGACATCCCACCCTCCTGCCCCCTCCGTAGGACTTCTGGAGGATTGGACCTTGGTCCTGGGGGGTTGTAGGGTTCTACCTTAGCCAGGGCTCCTGTCCTTTCTATACTTAGGCTGCAAACTTGATCTGAGGTAATGGAAAGAGGGGCATTGTGGGTAGAGCCTTAGCTCGAGAGTTTTTGGCTGATGAGAGCTGTATAACGGCCAAGTCGGTTCCAAGAGGTCAGAACCGAGTACCCATCTGTCAGGAATGAGTGAAGATTGACAGCACAGATGGAATGTTATGGTAGGGACATAACTTCTTTTTTTATTTCTTGTTCCATGGGTCTGGCATAATATTTTTCAAGAATTATGAAGGAGTTTTACAGAATGCAACAGGTTTTCTTTGTGACTAGATATAAGCCATGGATGCAAAGCATCTGAGTCTGTAAGAGCATCTCTAGGGAGATGGTTGATAAGATTTTTCTGTTTCCTTTGTTTTGATAGCTTTGAAGTAAAATGACAGTGTGAAAGTACGGGGTTCAGAGGATGGGAAAGGTTTTTGCTTGTCCTGTAGATGGAACAGGTGGAAGTTGTGACATTTCCGCATGAAAGTCTGCAAGTGAGAAATTTCCTTAGATGGATGTAATGATGTTCATATGAAGTTCAGCTTGTGAGTTGATGAACTAGTCTCCAGAATTGTTTCTGGTTAGTCACCTAGGATTTCAGAATGGATTGGAGTTGTATGGCTTTGTTTCTTCTGGTAGCCTTTTTAGTCAGGTTTCTAAGTAGAATGAGCCTGTTTTTGTTGTTAGAAGATGGGCCTCTTCTTCCATTGTGGCTGTCCTGAGTCCCTATGTTTGAACAATAATAGTAATTCCTTTTTACCCAATTGTCTGTTCTGGCTTTTTTAAAGTTGTGCGACTTTGGGGAAAGTGCTAATTTTGGAGTGGAATGCATAAGTGGGTTACAGTATTGGTAGCAAGAGTATTTGTAGTACAGAGGAGAAATTTTGGCCAGGTCATTATTGAGTTATTGATGTTGGTTCTATTGAGGGGGGGCTGGGGTGGAATGTGATCAGTATGAAAGGAGTTTGGTTTGTAAAAATGAGAAGGTGGAAATAGGCGATGCAGTGATCATTCAGGGAGGGTGAAAGAATGTCAGTGTTGGAGAAATTGAGGGGTGTTAAATGGTGTAGGAGGGAGTGATTGCCTGACATGAAAATGAGTTTGGTTGGTATTTTTATTAGCTGGGTGAATCCCAAGTAGGTTGAATAGTCTTGAGTAGGAGTTTTATGTGAGCTGGGAATATTGATGTGAAAATCTTTTTAAATTCTAATATTGTTAGAGGCTTGGTTTGCTGTAGAATTTACTTGATAAGGTGTTGGAGTTTCTTGCAGTTGTTAGGAGGAGTTAGATATGCCAGGGCAAGATAAACAGTAAAGGCTTTGCTGAGGGTAAGTTGAATTTGTAACCAGTTGTGGTCTGAGTCTTTGTTAGATGAGCTTTATGGCATCATGATAGCCTTAATATTGTTTTTGTATACGTTTTCCAGAACTTTGTATTTCTCCAGGATAAGCATTAAGGGTGTAATTTCTCCATTTCTTTGAATTTCTAAGCATTAACTAATCACATAATCTATTATCTGTCTGACAAACCCACTAATTCAGATGGTCAATGCTCAGTATCTTCTAATGCGTAAGTATCTTTTATACTATAATAGTTGCTCAATACTCAACATCTACTAATGCACAAGTACTTTTTATACTGTAATAGTCACCTTTACTTTCATATGAATATAATCTAATTATCAACTGTTATATGTAAATGTTAATGTTGTCTGTTCATGTATATATTGCTGAATGTATTTTTAAAAATATTTGTAATACGTCGGAGCTTTTCTCCCTGGCTCTCTGCTGAAAACTTTTTTTTGACTAAACCCAACTGGACAAACCTGGTAAATAAAAGGAAAATAAATAAATGTACACTGGGACATGTTAACAAAGGTTAGAGGTGTCAAGTTTTAACCTGGGGTCTAATCATCCTCATGATATCTGGGTTGTGGATGTAGAAAAATTAAATCAGATGTTGTCAGTTTTCATTTCTGTCCTCAAGTGATGGTTTGGATCTGATCCCTTGGATGCAGCTAAGCAGTTGCTAAAGCTCGTGGCAACCAAAAACTCTCAAGCTTCTCCCTTACTCATAATGCACCAACCCCAAGAACCTCAGACCTCATTTGCTGCTTTCAGCAAAAGATGTGGTTTTCCAGTTACTCTTGAGCATTTTTAAAGTTAAATATTCTGTTTTTCTTACTAAAACCTTGTTAGTGAGTAGTTTTTTCCTTACTTTTATGCTATTTGTCTTGGTACTTTATGTACTTCTTGAAGTCTATTGTTGGTATTTTTCTTTCCTCTACCTGTCCTACATTAAGTGTAGGTCTTATCTACCATTGTTGGTAGTTCTTCCTCTTTACTCCTTTGAGGTATTCCTATCCTTTCCCCTGTAAAAAAAAAAAAAAAAAAAAAAAAAAAAGCGGTAAAGGGCATGCAGCCCTTAAAGGGCATAATTTTCCATTATCGGATGCTCACACGTTGTTTGTATAACTTAGGACCTCCTCATTTGCAGGAGGACTGCTCAGTGTGCTATGGGTTCAGTCCCAGGGCTCTGGTCGAGTGCAAAAATAAGTTAATTTTGAAATAATATATCTAATCCAAAAAAAGAGGTAACAAACGAGGTGAACGGAACAACCAAAGAACTGTTTTATTAAAACAATAAAACATTAACTAGTGAGCGTTTTCGCGTCTGCAAGGATGCTTCTTCAGACTTAAACAAACTAATTAACTATAGCCCTTTTATACATAGGTTCTCAAATATATTGCCACAATTTAATATGCAAATTGACATACTATGTAAACCACATTCAAACTGAATAGAAAACGTCATACTGGAAGACCAGATAAAAAATAAAAATAAACTTAAAACAAAATCTATCATAGGCTGTAGATCTGAAATATACATATAACACATGCAAAAATGATAAGCAAGATAAATTGCAACAGCACGTATTACAACTGCTATTAAAATCAAGGAATAAAATATTCACTTGTCTAGCAGCTTAAACTATGGCCAGCAGATGGCAGCAATACATATATATATAAAAGTATAAATATGTGCAAAAATTTATGGAACAAACATATGCATAAAAAAAACTCAGTGTCATCACATACTGACAAAATAGATAGTATAAAACATGTTGACAAATAAATATCTAAACACATATACACATATGTAGAGAATTATTAATGCTTTGAAGGTCTGTCTATTAAAAAAAGTTTAAGTGAAACCTTATCATTCAGACCACAGACCTTATCAGCATGCACTCTAATAATCCACTGTATCTCTTTCTTTTCTGTTAAGTTTTTTAGGTTACCTAGCCTAGCACTGTGATGAACAAGCTCTGTAGCCAAAAATAAAAACCTGTGCATAGAACCATGGCTACGTACTTGTCTAGCTGAGGCATTGCTTTCATCTTCTTTACTTGTGGCATAAAGATGTTCTCTAACACATTCCCTTAATGTACAGGAGCATTTTGTGCATGAAGCTAAATACACAAGATCTCTGGTTTTACAATCCGCATTGTGTTTAAATTCATATGTAGTATTAGTAGTGGGATGAGTAAATTTGTTACCATTGAACATATAGTAACAATGATTACAATTCCTGCAACTAAAGTCCCTTGCCTTTGAGACAAAACAATCTTTATAGTGTTATATCCATCATTATAGCAAAGTAACCTTTTTAACAACTTACTATTTTTATAAGAAAAACTAGGTCGACTACCCACAATTTCCTGCACTTTATCATCTACAGTAAGTATTTGCCAGTTCCTATACACTATATGTCATATGGACTTATTATTGGAAGAATAGGGTATGGTCACTCTACACTTATGAGAATTTAAGGTCTGTTGACCAAAGGTTCATTCTGCTGCTCCCTTCTATCTCTAAAATAAGGTCTCCCTTACGTGGCCTGTCAATAAAACTTTCATCTCTCAAACACATTCATGAGGCTTATATCCTCTCTCTAAAAATTATTTTTCTAGCTTGCTTAGAGCCATTTTCTAGCTCATGTCCGAGCTGGTAAGTCTTGATATCCTAAGGCCTTGTCCTTGGAGAATATTCTTATATACATGCATAGGATGCATCAAATATTATG